>NC_052148.1:108589999-108902244 GCF_902713615.1 Scyliorhinus canicula | reverse complement strand
TGGCACTGTGACTAGGTGACTTTTCCCCTCCTGATATATTGCATTGTCTAAAGCTCAGACTCCAGATCATCACCATAGAGGCAAAGTTCTTCGAGCTGCAGCCACTTAGTGCTGATTCATTTGCTGTGATCACACCCACATACTGCAGCTGCAACACATATCATTGACCCTCCAATATTAACAACATTTTATTTAATTAGGGTAACAAGTTTAGAAATACCAGTCAACAATTACTTGTGTAATGTTGAATAGTTTAATGAGCTACTTTATAAATGTAATACATGCATACTACCAATAATATTTTTTTTTAAATAAATTTAGTGTGCGCAGTTCATTTTTTCCAATTAAGGGTCAATCCACCTAACCTGCACATCTTTGGGTTGTGGGGGCGAAACCCAGGCAAACATGGGGAGAATGTGCAAACTCCACACGGACAGTGACCCAGAGCCGGGATCGAACCTGGGACCTCGGTGCCGTGAGGCTGCAGGGTTAACCCACTGCGCCACCGTGCTGCCCCCGGTAATAATTTAAATTATCACCTATACAATTACCTAATTACTGCCTCTGGACTTCAGCGCAGATCTCCCTGTATTGCTGAATATTGCTACAATTAACAAACCTCAAATAGTGAAAGCAAATGTCAAACTTTATATATAGATATATCCCAAACAATGCTGGCAGCAGAGACTTGTAACGTTTGTTTGAGGTTCGTTTGAAGTGCTCCCTGAAATTGACAAGTCTTTACACCCGAAGAGTTTCAATGCGAAATTGCTCTCCATCGAAATATAGGACACGATTTAACCACTGCACTGTATCCTGCGTGGATCTGGATGCGCCGTTTAAATAGCGGGAAAGGACAAAATCGACATTTGCCGAGCGTGAATCAGTTTTCTATCTAGCCAACCCACTCCCATAGGTGAATTCTAGATCTCGTCCAAATATGGCAAGCATATCATTAGCCCCAATTTACATTAATTTTGTCCGTGAGGCCTTTAAGCCATCTTTAGATATTGTGGATGTCCATAACAGGGTCAACTACTTTCCCGACTGCTGCTTCAAAAAACCTCCAGGACAGTGCCCTGCTCTTTGTCATATGCTGAAGGTCACTTTGACTGCCTTTGACTGTGAGCAGCCTCTTGCTTCACAGCTGAAGTCTATTGCTATTAAGGAATTGGCCCGGATAGTTGTAACAGCATTTCACAACTCTCGAGTGGCTTGTCATGGGTAAACCTGTTATGTCTCAGATGATGATTATTGCTTCGCATTTCAATTAAACTTTGAAGCCTGAACACCTCGCCTAGAAGAGTCTTATATACCCCTAAAGAGTCAGCATAGCAGCCAACAATCAAACACTTAAGAGCTGGGCTTCAGCCCTGGTGATATGCTCGTGACCAAAGGGTGAGTGGCTGGATCAAGGGAGGGCACTTGAGCACTGTCTCTCTCATGTTCCTGGTAGGGGTCAGAAGTGTAGCGGCTCTTCCTCTGGCTGGGGATGCGTGTGCAGAACAAGGTTCTCCACCATAACTGGCTCGATAGATTGCACTCTGAGAGGAGGTGGGACACGTAAAGGTGGGGAAGGCTTGTGGGATTTGAAGATTCCGGGCTGAAGCCCGAACCGATTGGTGGTCTATCTCCTTCTCCGTTCCTTACAGATCCTAAAATGGCTGGTGGTGTTGGTCCTGCAGAGGATGCCCTCGTGTTGTTGATGACAGCCCAGGTGGCCAGACACCGGAAAAGGCGGCAGTTGGGTCGGCACAGGCTGGAGGCGGTACCCCATGTGCAGGGGGTCCCTGCATGCTACCAGCAGGCCAGGGAGGGACCCAGAGGGGGACGCAAGCGATGGCCCAAGGTTTACATGCATTGTTGGTCTTTAGAGGAGATGATGGGCAGCATGTGCCACAGGAGGCTCAGTCTCAACAAAGAGACAGTGTGGCACCTGTGCCATGCCCTCACCGACTTGGCACCCTGTGGAGGAGAACACCGCTCTGTGGCTTCACAGTGCCAGGGTCCCAGGTTCGATACCCCGCTGGGTCACTGTCTGTGCGGAGTCTGCACGTTCTCCCCGTGTCTGCGTGGGTTTCCTCCGGGTGCTCCGGTTTCCTCCACCAGTCCAAAAAAGTGCAGGTTAGGTGGATTGGCCATGATAAATTGCCATTAGTGTTCAAAAAGGTTAGGAGGGGTTATTGGGTTACATGGATAAGGTGGAAGTGAGGGCTTAATTGGGTCGGTGCAGACTCGATGGGCTGAATGGCCTCCTTCTGCCCTGTATGTTCTATATATTGTGGGCGGCACGGTAGTTAGCATTGTGGCTTCACAATGCCAGTGTCCCAGGTTTGATTCCCGGCTGGGTCACTATCTGTGCGGAATCAGCACGTTCTCCCCCTGTCCTCGTGGGTTTCCTTCGGGTACTCCGGTTTCCTCGTACAAGTCCCGAAAGATGTGCTGTTAGGTAATTTGGACATTCTGAATTCCCCCTCAGTGTACCCGGGGTGCCGGAATGTGGCGACTAGGGGATTTGCACAGTAACTTCAATGCAGTGTTAATGTAAGCCTACTTGTGACAATAAAGATTATTATTATTGCCAGGACACCCCATGTCCAGGGGGTAATGTCGCCTTGTGCGCACTAGGGCATCAGGGAATACTCTTCATTAAGAAGAAGGGGTTCCATTCCCTGAATGTTCAACTCTTGTGCGACCACCACCTCTGGATCATTCACGTTTGTGCACACTTCCTAGGGATCGTGCATGACAGTTACTCCGGTGTCATCACGTACCACCCCAGGATGACAGGTTGGCTGTTTGGGGATAAGGGATACCTGCTGAGGTCCTGGCTGATGATGCCAGAGTGGAGGCCGGAGATCAAGATGGAGACCTGATATAATGAGATCCACGTAATCACCTGTGCTGTCATTGAGCGGTGCAAGGACTGCTCAAGATGCAGTTCCGAAGTCTGGAATGCTCTGGTGGTGCCCTGCAGTACACACCCCAGAGGATCCCCCACTTTGTGGTGGTCTACTGTTCCCTCCGTAAGAGGATATGTGGCCCCGTCTGAGGGGGACGAGGAGGAGCTGAACCAGGAGGGGGATGGTGGACGAACCCGGGGAGGAGCCTTAAGAGGAGCAGGAGGGCAGAGGACAGGTGGCGACAAGGGTTTGAAATGCCTAGAGGACCAGGGAGGCCCTCAACCTTGCCCGTTTCTCACAGGAAGAGCCTTTGTATCAGCTGGTTTAGCACACTGGGCTAAATCGCTGGCTTTTAAAACAGACCAAGGCAGGCCAGCAGCACAGTTCAATTCCCGTACCAGCCTCCCCGAACAGGCGCTGGAATGTGGCGACTAGGGGCTTTTCACAGTAACTTCATTTGAAGCCTACTTGTGACAATAAGCAATTTTCATTTCATTTTCATTTTCATTTCATTTTCAGCTCACCTTCTCCCTTCAGCCTGCGTCGAGCAGCTGCCGCCTTTTCCGGTGTCTGGCCACCTGGGCTGTCATCAGCAACACGAGGGCATCCTCTGTGGGACCAACACCACCAGCCATTTTGGTATCTGTAAGGAATGGAGAAGGAGATAGACCACCAATCGGTTTGGGCTTCCACCCCGGTATCTTCAAATCCCCCAAGCCTCCCCCACCTTGTCACCCTGTCTTGGCCACTGCCCTTGAGATGCACCGATGTCAGGAGAGGGTGGGGGGGGGGGGGGATTCAGAAGAACTGGAGATAGCCATGGTGACAGGCCTGGGATGGCCTCTAGCTCTTCCTCCTCGCTGACAGTGTCCGTAGGGCCCTCGGGGTCTCCATAGGACAGGGTCAGCTGGAATGAGCTACAGAGGCCTGAGACTCATTGGACTCTGCCAGCTCCCCATTGTCTGCACCATGGCATGACTCGAATCTCTGGTACTCCACCCCCTCGTCTTGACCCTTTCCCACTTATTATGGGCTATCTTATCCTGTGGCGCCAAAGAGACGACTTTGTGAACCGTGTGCTTGATGGATCAGGTGGGCCTATGGCAGGCGGCATGTGTGGGTATTGCAAGGGAGGTTTTGAGAATTTGAAGGGTGCCAGGAAAGAGGTGACAGCATGTCCTTGCAGCTTGGTTGAGGCCATTGGCCTTCTGACATTGTACAGTGGTCCTCCTGGTTATGCTGCCCGCACTGACAGCCCTTGCCACTGCCTCCCAAGCAATATTGGTGACATTGATGCTGGTCCTCTGACCCCCACGGGGGAACAAGATGTCCTGTCTCGCATCCACAGCATTGAGAAGTCTGGCCAAGTCAGCGTCACCAAAGGGCTGCCATGCTTGTGTGTTGACTGGAGTGAGTTGTGAGGGATCACTCCTCCTTTTTAGCGGCGAGACGCGAGTCCAGCGATTCAGACAGTGAGGGAGTCGGTAATGGCAAGAAGCTCATGGTGGCTCATTTCCAGCACTAAGTGCCATTAAATATGGGCCGCGATCTCGCCAATACAGCCATTGGGAAACAACCTGCCAATCATGCCCAAAATGACACCTGAAAACCTTTTGGTTAAATCGTGCCCATAGGCCTTAATATTAATTGCCAGTGACGTGTGGGAGGGAGGTGGTGAAGACCTTTTGTTTATATATTTAGAGTACCCAATTCTTTTCTTTTCCCAATTAACGGGCAATTAATAATAATAATATGATAATAATCGCTTATTATCACAAGTAGGCTTCAATGAAGTTACTGTGAAAAGCCCCGAGTCGCCACATTCCGGCGCCTGTTCAGGGAGGCCGGTACGAGAATTGAACCCGCGCTGCTGTCTTCTTCTGCATTACAAGCCAGCTATTTGGCCTACTATGCTAAACCAGCCCCAACCAATCCCAATTTAGCATGGACAAGCCGCCTACCCGGCACATCTTTTTTGGGTTGTGGGGGTGAGATCCACGCAGGCACGAGGAGAACGTGCAAATTCCACACGGACAGCGACCCGGGGCAGGGATTAAACCCGGGTCCTCGCGCTGTGAGGTAGCAGTGCTAACCACTGCGCCACCGTGCTGCCCGAAATGGTGAAGACTTAATTATGGGAAACACATCCCCAAGATACCACACAAAAGTCCATCAGGTTTTTAAGACAAAGATTAGGGCTGTGCACTTCGCAGAAACAGTAAACTGAATTTTAACTACATAACCCGGAGGAAACGAGGTAGAAATTAGATTAAAACAGCATTGAATCACTTATCTCCATCAATCCCACATCCTTCCCACCGTGTCTCTTATTAACCGTGTCTTTTGAGCAGGTGAGTAGGAACAACTACAGAAATGAAGCTGGGTCCTATTTTAAATATACAGATTGGATCCAATGAGATGAGACCGAAGATGATGGAAATACTCAGTTGGTCAACCAGCAACTGTAGAGGGATAAAACAGAGTCCGAGGCCCAGATTTTCACAGAGCCCGAATGACTGTGGAGCCAATGTATGGCGGGACCTGATTTCAAGATTCTTGTCCCCATTCCAGGTGCCCCCAATTTTTGCCACTTGGGCTAAGGATGCAGGTGATGAATGCGTATCCTGTACCCCTGGGCTGGCCCACTCCACTGTGTTGTTGGCATCTCCTAGCCCCCATAACTTGGGCCAACCTTTCCATGGCTTGTGGCTCATGGCCAGTCTTTGGATTCTTGAACCATAGGCAGGGTTCAGGGATCTTTTGAAAAGTAAGTTCAAAAAGTCTTCCCCATGCCGCCTTCAATCTGGGGCATACCGTGGGCAGCACGGTAGCATAGTGGTTAGCACAGTTGGTTTTCAGCTCCAGGATCCCAGCTTCAATTCCCGGCTGGGTCACTGTGCAGGGTCTGCAGGTTCTCCCCGTGTCTGCGTGGGTTTCCTCCGGGTGCTCCGGTTTCCTCTCACAGTCCAAAAATGTGCGGGTGGGTTAGGTGGATTGGCCATGCTAAATTGCCCTCAGTGTCCAAAAAATGTTAAGTGGGGGTTATGGGGATAGGGTAGATATGTGGGCTTCAGTAGGGTGCTCTTTGTGAGGGCCAATGCAGACTCGATGGGTCGAATGGCCTCCTTCTGCACTGTAAATTCTATGATTCTATGATTCTAACTTCCTGTTTATCCGCACCCACCACATGACCCCTTTTTGCCCCATGCCAAATCATGACTCACGCTTGCCCATCCACCCAGTATACACTATATAAAGAACCAATGAGGAGACCTTGAGGTGCAATGGGTAGCACCCTAGCCTCTGAATCAGAAGCTCTGAATTTTAGTCCCAGCCCCAGACTTGAAATGAAGGAAGATGAGTTGATTTTGCAGACAAACAGGGTGAGAATCACTCTACACATCTTCCCAATGATAGGCACTGAGAGCAGGAGAGATTCCTGGTCAGTCATGAGATGGAATGAGAGTTAGAGCACCTACCATCACTCTCCATAGCTCCAGAATACAACATGTGTGCAAAAATGCATTTTGTCACAGAAATTCAGGTTTCCTGAATGATCTGTAACACGGCATGGTGGCACAGTGGTTAGCACTGCTGCCTCACAGCACCCGGGACCCAGGTTCAATTCTGATCTCAGGTGACTATGTGGAGTTTGCACATTTTCCTTGTGTCTGCATGGATTTCCTCCGGGTGCTCCGGTTTCCTCCCACATTTCAGAAGTGTACAGGTCAGGTGGATTAGTCATGCTAAATTGCCCCGAAGTGTCCAAAAGGTTAGGTGGGGTTTTGGGGAAAGGGCAGGGGATTGGGCTTAAGCAGGGTGGTCTTTTGCAGGGTCGGTGCAGAGTCGATGGGCCAAATGCCTCCTTCTGTATTGTAGGGATTCTATGATTAAATATTGACACCAACACAGAACCACTGAGCAGAGGAACCTGGGTATACATGTGCAGAGATCATTGAAGGTGGCAGGCAGCTTGAGAGCACGCTTACTCAAGCTTAGAGCATTCTAGGCTTTATTAACAGGTTTATAAAGCATTGGAAGCTATATTAAACGTATGAAAAACTGGTTTGGCCTTAACTGGAGCACTGCGTCCAGTGCTGGGTGCCACATTTTAGGAAAGATGTGAAAGCATTTGGAGGAAGTGCAGATAAAACGGACCAGAATGCTCCCAGGGATGAGGAACATCAGTTATGTAAATAGGTTGGAGAAGTTGTGACTGTTTTCCTGGAAAAAGAGTTTGAGAGGGAAAGTATTCAAAACCATGAGGCGTCTGGGACAGAGACAGAGTCTGGGACTCCATAGTTAGAGGAACAGGCAGGAGGTTCTGTGGGAACGAAAGAGACTCACGGTTGGTGTGTTGCCTCCCAGGTGCCAGGGTTCGTGATGTCTCTGATCGTGTTTTTGGGATCCTTAAGGGGGAGGGGGAGCAGCCCCAAGTCGTGGTCCACATAGGTACCAACGACATAGGTAGGAAGAGAGATGGGGATTTGAGACAGAAATTCAGGGAGCTAGGGTGGAAGCTGAGAGCTAGAACAAACAGAGTTGTTATCTCTGGGTTGTTACCCGTGCCACGTGCCAGCGAAGTAAGAAATAAGGAGAGAGAGGAGTTGAACACGTGGCTACAGGGATGGTGCAGGAGGGAGGGTTTTGGTTTCCTGGATAATTGGGGCTCATTCTGGGGTAGGTGGGACCTCTACAAACAGGATGGTCTTCACCTGAACAAGAGGGGTACCAATATCCTGGGAGGGAGATTTGCTAGTGCTCTTCGGGGGGGTTTAAACTAATTCAGCAGGGGGATGGGAACCTAAATTGTAGACCCAGTGTACAGGATGTTGAGAGTAGTGAGGTCAGGGATAGGGTTAAAAGTTCGAAAGAGGGCACCGGCAAGCAGGATGCTGGTTTGAAGTGTGTCTACTTCAACGCCAGGAGCATCCGGAATAAGGTGGGTGAGCTTGCAGCATGGGTTGGTACCTGGGATCTCAATGTTGTGGCGATTTCGGAGACATGGGTAGAGCAGGGACAGGAATGGTTGTTGCAGGTTCCAGGATTTAGATGTTTCTGTAAGAACAGAGAAGATGGTAAAAGAGGGGGGGGTGTGGCATTGTTAATCAAGGAAAGTATTACGGCGGTAGAAAGGACGCTTGAGGACTCGTCTACTGAGGCAGTATGGGCCGAGGTTAGGAACAGTAGAGGAGAGGTCACCCTGTTGGGAGTTGTCTATAGACCTCCGAATAGTCCCAGAGATGTAGAGGAAAGGATTGCAAAGATGATTCTTGACAGGAGCGAGAGTAACAGGGTAGTTGTTATGGGGGACTTTAACTTTCCAAATATTGACTGGAAATACTATAGTTCGAGTACTATAGATGGGTCAGTTTTTGTGCAGAGTGTGCAGGAGGGTTTTCTGACACAGTATGTAGACAGGCCAACAAGGGGCGAGGCCACATTGGATTTGGTACTGGGTAATGAACCCGGCCAGGTGTTAGATTTAGATGTAGGTGAGCACTTTGGTGATAGTGATCACAACTCGGTTATGTTTACTTTAGCAATGGGCAGGGATAGGTATATACCGCAAGGCAAGAATTATAGCTGGGGGAAAGGCAATTATGATGCTATTCGGCAAGATTTAGGAGGTATAGGATGGGGAAGGAAACTGCAGGGGATGGGTACAATCGAAATGTGGAGCTTTTTCAAGGAACAGCTACTGCGTGTCCTTGATAAGTATGTACCTGTCAGGCAGGGAGGAAGTTGTCGAGCAAGGGAGCCGTGGTTTACTAAGGAAGTTGAAGCACTTGTCAAGAGGAAGAAGAAGGCTTATGTTAGGATGAGACATGAAGGCTCAGTTAGGGCACTTGAGAGTTACAAGTTAGCCAGGAAGGACCTAAAGGGAGGGTTAAGAAGAGCGAGGAGAGGACACGAAAAGTCGTTGGCGGATAGGATCAAGGAAAACCCTAAGGCTTTCTATAGGTATATCAGGAACAAAAGAATGACTCGAGTAAGATTAGGGCCAATCAAGGATAGTAGTGGAAAGTTGTGTGTGGAATCAGAGGAGATAGGGGAAGCATTAAATGGATATTTTTCGTCAGTGTTTACACTGGAGAAAGACAATGTTGTCGAGGAGAACACTCAGGTTCAGTCGACCAGGCTAGATGGAATTGAGGTTCAAAAGGAGGAGGTGTTAGCAATTTTAGAAAATGTCAAAATAGACAAGTCCCCTGGGCCAGATGGGATTTATCCTAGGATTCTCTGGGAAGCCAGGGAGGAGATTGCTGAGCCTTTGTCCTTGATCTTTATGTCGTCTTTGTCGACAGGAATAGTGCCGGAAGACTGGAGGATAGCAAATGTTGTCCCCTTGTTCAAGAAGGGGAGTAGAGACAACCCTGGTAATTATAGACCTGTGAGCCTTACTTCGGTTGTGGGTAAAATGTTGGAAAAGGTTATAAGAGATAGAGTTTATAATCATCTTGAAAAGAACAAGTTGATTAGCGATACTCAACACGGTTTTGTGAAGGGTAGGTCATGTCTCACAAACCTTATTGAGTTTTTTGAGAAGGTGACCAAACAGGTGGATCAGGGTAAAGCTGTTGATGTGGTGTATATGGATTTCAGTAAGGCGTTTGATAAGGTTCCCCACGGTAGGCTATTGCAGAAAATAAGGAAGTATGGAATTGAAGGTGATTTAGCGGTTTGGATCAGTAATTGGCTAGCTGAAAGAAGACAGAGGGTGGTGGTTGATGGCAAATGTTCATCCTGGAGTTCAGTTACTAGTGGTGTACCACAAGGATCTGTTTTGGGGCCACTGCTGTTTGTAATTTTTATAAATGACCTGGAAGAGGGTGTAGAAGGATGGGTTAGTAAATTTGCAGATGACACGAAGGTCGGTGGAGTTGTGGATAGTGCTGAAGGATGTTATAGGATACAGAGGGACATAGATAAGCTGCAGAGCTGGGCTGAGAGGTGGCAGATGGAGTTTAATGCGGAAAAGTGTGAGGTGGTTCACTTTGGAAGGAGTAACAGGAATGCAGAGTACTGGGCTAATGGCAAGATTCTTGGTAGTGTAGATGAACAGAGAGATCTCGGCATCCAGGTACATAAATCCCTGAAAGTTGCCACCCAGGTTAATAGGGCTGTTAAGAAGGCATATGGTGTGCTAGCCTTTATAAGCAGGGGGATTGAGTTTCGGAACCACAAGGTCATGCTGCAGCTGTACATAACTCTGGTGCGGCCACACCTGGAGTACTGCGTGCAGTTCTGGTCACCACATTATAGGAAGGATGTGGAAGCTTTGGAAAGGGTTCAGAGGAGATTTACTAGGATGTTGCCTGGTATGGAGGGAAGGTCTTATGAGGAAAGGCTCAGGGAATTGAGGTTGTTTTCGTTAGAGAGGAGAAGGCTGAGAGGTGACTTAATAGAGACATATAAGATAGTCAGAGGGTTAGATAGGGTGGACAGTGAGAGTCTTTTTCTTCGGATGGTGATGACCAACACGAGGGGACATAGCTTTAAATTGAGGGGTGAGAGATATAGGACAGATGTCAGAGGCAGTTTCTTTACTCAGAGAGTAGTAGGGGTGTGGAACGCCCTGCCTGCAATAGTAGTAGACTCGCCAACTTTAAGGGTATTTAAGTGGTCACTGGATAGACATATGGATGAAAATAGAATAGTGTAGGTCAGATAGGCTTCAGATGGTTTCACAGGTCGGCGCAACATCGAGGGCCGAAGGGCCCGTACTGCGCTGTAATGTTCTATGTTCTATAGAGGAAAACTGTTTCCATTGGTGGAAGGATTGAGAACAAGCGAGCACAGATTTAAGGTTTGGCAAAGAAAGCAATGTTGGTGAAATGAGGAGAGGCTTTTTCAAACAATGAGTGGTCAGGGTCTAGAATATTCTGCCTGATTGTGCTGGAAGCAGTTTCAGTCAAATCACTCAAGTAGGCATTGAACGAATGTGCAGGGCTACAGGAGAAAGGAGGGGAAGTGACGCTAGGTAAATTGCTATTACGGAGGCATAGCACAGACATGACAGGTCAAACGGTCTCCTCCTGGACTGTAACAATTCTGTGATTCTTTGATTTAAATGAAGATCTCCCATTAAGATTGGTAGGGTTTCTACTTCCCTGACCTTATCGATTCATACCCAGGCTACTGTGCTTCATCCCACTTCCACATTACCATCGGACCGAGTGATTCCGGCCAACACATTCTGAGTCAAAATTAATCTGAAATTTCTAGTTGTCACCCATCAAACACTCAACATTTAATTGAACAGTGAGAGAAAACACGTAAGAGATTCAGAAAACATTTTTCTGTACTATTGACAAGGCCAGTGAGTTTATTTTAGGTAGCTTTTGAAAACAGACCGATCCATCAACACCCACATGTGCACCACCAATTGCCAAAGAACAAGCAAGGCTACTTTTCCCTTCCACAACTCTATGATGCTTTGTTCTAAAAAGAAAATGTACCTCAGTTGTCAGACTATACTTTAAGGCTTAGAGCTGCAGAACCCCTAGTGACCTCTCAAGAGCATTGGAGAACCCCAAACATTCTCATAAAGACTATGTCCCTTTTTTTGCCATAAAACAGTTGTGAATGCAGAAATCAAATTTAAACAAGTCTTTTCCAACTGTATCTATGCAGAAATTAGGAATTAGGAAGAGGCACATAATCACAAAAACATTCACCAGCTACATGGCCCCCTCACATTAACCCCTGACCAAGCCACCCTCATGAACCCTCAGCATTAACCCCGGAAGTAGTACCCACTTTAGGAGTGAGAAATATGGTAATACTTAAAAAGTTCTCCTATTAGAAAAATACATAAGTCTTACCCTTTATCACTTTTGATGGGAGGGATGATGCTGGAAAGCTGATTCTCATATCGCCACACACACTTCTCTGTCCCTCACACAGATCCACACACTCACTTCGCTCCCTCACACACACACTCACCTCGCTCCCTCACACACACACTCACCTTGCTCCCTCCCACGCGCACACACACACTCGCCTCGCTCCCTCACACGCACACACTCATCTTGCTCCCTCCCACGCACACACACTCACCTCGCTCCCTCACACACACAATCACCTCGTGCCCTCACTCAAACACACACTCACCCTGCTGCCTCTCAGACACACACACTCATCTCACTCCCTCCCACACACACCTTGCTCCCTTCCATACACACACTCACCTTGCTTCCTCCCTCACACACTCACTTCAACTTTCTCACACACACTCACCTCGCTTCCTCACACACGCAGTCACCTCGCTCCCTCACTCAGACACACAAACTCACCACATTTCCTCTCTCTCACACACACACTCACCTCACTCCCTCCCACACACACTCACCTCTCTCTCACATACACACACTTACCCCCCTCTGACACACACTCGCCCCCTGTGACACACACTCACAGAAACACATGCTCCCCCCCATCACACAAACATCTCTCTCCCCCCCACATTTCTAACAAATTAAATAATTGCATTGTGAGAGGCTTTATATTATACTTCATATCAACCATTATGGAAAATCAGTTATGCACATAAGAACTGACTGCATATAAACTCCAGGGAAGATTGTCTGCCGTGCAAAATGCATGTGCAATAGCTGGGAACTGCAGGACAACAAAGGACATTCCTGTGAGATCAGTTGACCATAAATTCTTCTGTAATTGTTTAAAAATTAAAATCCTTTTTACATTCATGGCACGAAAGCACAAGCAGAGGTGAGCAAGTTAAAATATTCAGATAAGTAGCAGCAGATTTGAAAATGTTAACTTCACAGTTGCCTTTTACAGAGACTGGGTTATTGTGCAGAAAAAAGCACATTGCTGATCAACTGATCTGAGCCGAAAAGCATAGGAAAGACTTACAGCTAAGATGTAATCGAATACAAAAACACACCTGGCTTTAAAACAAATTGATATTTAATACGTGCCAACTGTATTAGCTGTTCTTGAAATGGAATTAATGAAAAGTTCAATGTAAAAGAGAATGGTCAGAGGAAGTAGGAGTGATACTTTGTGTTATTGGAAAACCTCAGAGGAGTAATCACAGCAAGCTGTCATCAGAAAATGTGCAGCTTGCAAGTGGTGGGCCTCTTTCATGAGCCTGCTTTGACACGCTTTTTATCTTAACGCAAAATGAGGCCATGAGGGTAGCGGGGGGAGAGGATACGATGACTGTGTTTCACATTTGCAGTCAGCAATCAATCTGAAGATATTGGGGCTTAACTGGGTCTGAAGAAAGTGAGCAATCTGTCGGTGGCTGGGACTTCGTGTCAAATGTTTGCTGGGCAGCTAATAGCAGATGTTATGGTGACAGTGAAGCAGGAAGGAAGGCGAAATAAGTGTTACTCCACTTGTGATTTTAATCTGCACATGCTACTGAAAGGGAGACAAGTCTGAGGAGTCAATGTAAAAGCAAATGTACTTCAAAGGAAATACCCTATATATGTGATATGTTATAAAGCACTTGATTTGGAATGTTGCGAGCAATTGATAGTGACATTATTTTACAGGTCCTTTACTTTCTAGACAGTGGTTAAATACAGGGCCCCAGACAGACGCGACCTTGTGATGTCTTCTCATCATTGGTCAACAAACCTATTGAGCTCAGTCATGAATTGTAGCACTCTCCTGTAAATTAAAGTCTAAAGTACTTTCATAGCTTTTTGTTTGCAACAGGAAGTCAGCTGATGGGCTGGCCTCCCTCGGGGATAAGTCTCAAGTGGGCTGCGGCCTCCAATAATTTTGGTGTTATGTGCAGTAGCTTGTAATAACAAGTTGCTGAAGAAAAGGGAGTATTTTTAACGAGTGGTGCAGAGACTAATCTGTTAACAATAGAACACAATTGTTGTGATCAAACACCATTTTAATAAAACGAAAGGACTTTAGAGATCTGAAAGTGATACATGTGTGTGTAGTTTGATTGTGGAAGTGAGTGTCTTGAAGAAAGCTGACCTAAATTAATAGTAAAGATGCGTCCTTGACCATTTTTTGTCAGGAGTTGATGGTTTGGAGTCACCATGTAACCCACAGGCATTTCAGTATTTTTTTTTAGTTACCTTGCTCTTTGAAGTTAAACAGTCTGCTGTGAGCTGAATGTGTGCAGCTTGTTGCAATTTCAAAGTAAAAATTCCACGATTGCCATATTTGATCACCCTTGACTAGTTTCACTGATTTTCTTTTCTAGTCAGAATTTTTTCAGAGGGAATACTTGGCCTTAAACCCGAGACTGTTTTATTTTTAACCGCTTCTTTTTCTGGTTATTATGATCGAGCACTCCAATAGGTGTTAAGATCTACTTCATTTTACTTCACAATTTTAGTAAGATTTTAATAGTTGTGCATTTATGTCTCTGTGCATTTATTCCCGAAACTGACAAGCAAAAGTGAAGTTCCTTGCATTGAGACAAGTGATAACTTTAAACAGTAGTGTAGGTTAATGCTTTCCAGAAGACTTCTTTCAGCCTGTGTAGAGGCGGATGTCAATGAAAGGGGTCAAAATGTGCTTTAAATGAATGACAGGAATTAAAATTATAAAAACATGTCACAAAATGCCTTCATTATAGCTGTAACTGTTTTGCAGAAGTAGAAAATGTTTGTCCTTTTCGATTTTTGCTGCGATTTTCTATTATTTTTATCTGAACATTTTGTGCATATCTGATTGCTTCATGGAATCCCTACAATGCAGAAGAAGGTGATTCAATCCATCAAATCCACACCGAACCCCTCCCCCCCCCCCCCCCCCCCCCCCCCCCCCCCGAAAGAGCCACACAGGCCCATTCTCGTAATCCCACCCAATCATTTTTGGACACTAGGGGGCAATATAGCATGGCCAATCCACCTAACCTGCATATCTTTGGACTATGGGAGATAACCGGAGTACCCGGAGGAAACCCACACAGACCGTAAAACCATAAGGCATTGGAGCAGAGTTAGGCCATTTGGCCCATCAAGTCTGCTCCACCATTCAATCATGGCTGATATGTTTCTCATCCCTATTCTCCTGCCTTCTCCGATTAACCCCTAATCCCCTTATTAATCAAGAACCTATTTATCTCTGTCTCAAAGACATTCAGTGATTTGACCTCGACAGCCTTCTGCGGCAAAGAGTTCCACAGATTCACCACCCTCTGGCTGAATAAATTCCTCCTCATCTCAGTTTTAAAGGATTGTTCCTTTGGTCTGAGGCCTGTCTGAGGCTGTGCCCTTGGGTTCTAATTTTTCCTACTTCTGGAAACATCCTTTCCACATCCACTCTATCTAGGGCTCTCAGTATCCTGTAAGCTTCAATAAGATCCCTCATCCTCATTCAATGAGGAGAGACCCAGAGCCCTAAACGGCTTCTCATATGACAAGCTCTTCATTCTGGTGATCATTCTTATGAACCTCTTCTGGACTCGCCCGTGGACACATGAGGAACGTACAAACTCCACGCAGACATTCACCCAAGGCTGGAATTGGACCCAAGTCGCTGGCACTGTGAGGCAGCAGAGCTAACCACTGTGCCACCGTAACTCTCTTCTATAGAAATTGCGCTGTATAACTCAAGAAGACTGGAACCTTCACCCAATTGTATAAAATGTATGTTCCTCCTCACTTAACTTGTTAATGCTGACCATTATAAAGAAGACAAATAAAGATAGAAAGCAAAATGTGTAATAGTCCATAATAAACTCATGACGTTCATTGACATCCATTTTCTTACGGCGCTATCCACCAAATCGGATCATAGTCTTGTGACGAGCACATTTAGCCAGGTGTTTTCACATTATCTAGCAGGACTCTGGTTATATTTGGGACCTCAGCAGGGAACTCCCTGTTGAGGCCACATTTAGTTCTGTTTCCTGCAGTAAGGAGCTCTGCTCGCCAGAACCCCTCAGTGCAGGGCGAGATCGGAATGCCATTTTTAAATGCCGTCCCAATCTCTTGACCCCCGGCGTTACTCCTAAACACCTCCAAAGCCCCAACTTACTCATAAGAGGGTCCTCAGCCCCCCCCCCCCCCCCCCCACCCCCCCACACCCCACTGCACCGGCACAGGGCAGCTTCAGACCCAATCCTAGCATGGGAGAAATGCCAGCCTAACACCTTAGCAGTACCGCTGCCAGCTGACAGTGCCACCTTGTCACCTTGGCAGTGCCAAGCTGGCAATGCCAGGGTGCCCAGGTGGTATCAGCAGTGCCAGGGTGCCATTCTGCCCAAAGGGCAAACACCTGGGAACCTCCGAACCCCTGGGAGATCCCCACGAGTATCATTCCGTCTAGTCCCTGTTTATGAAGATCAGCACTAAACGGCGCTCACCCGAGGCGAGGGGGTTAGCTCCCAGCGCTTTGGTAGATTGCAGGACACATATTAGAGTAAGACTAGCTGTCCCACTCTACTATGCAAATTTGCAAAATAGTGACGCCACCCAAAATTGGCAGGATTCAGATTGTGATGTCTCACGAGATTTTGTTAGATCTAGCAAGGCATGTCAGGCGGAGTAAATCCCGCAAGATTTCCTGGCATTTACTGGCCAAGCCACTCCGCCTTCCGGACGCAACGCAGCTGGTACAGCGCACCCTTTATTTCTCTCATCTGCTCAAATTTTCCCTATTATCTCAAATTTATATTTTTCTTTCATCATCACAGTTTATTGCAACATTTTCTCTATTTTGGTTGCTCTGAAATTTTTCTATTTTCGGACTTTAGTGTTCGCAGTTTCTTGCTTTATTTCTCTTCTATGTTTAGCATCTGTTTCAATTTATTGTTATCCACTTTTTTAACTGATTGTTACTTTTTATTATCCCCCCATCACCATCCCCATTATCTCTCGGCCCTCTGTCTGGATGATCTGTTGGCCTTGGACACTCCATTAACAACCACTGTTGTGATATCACATCCAAAGATAAGTACCTGCAGTACTATTTCAGGTGAATTTCAAGCTCTGTTTTCATTTCAGCTGGTTTGGAATAGTTTGAGAACTGCTAAAGTAAATAGAAAATATTTCTAGATAATCTACATTGTGGTACATTTTCAAGTCAGTTCTGTATTTTAGATGTCAATAGCAACAAATTGCATTAAGCAGCTCCAACACAGTGTAACATCTCAAGGTACTTCTGAGCATTATATAATTTACACAGGAGATCCTTAAAGGCGGTGAGATGTTCCGAGAGGCAGAAAGGTTTAGAGAGGGAATTCGAATGATTAGGGCTTAGGTGGGTGGCACAGTGGTTAGCACTGTTGCCTCATAGTGCCAGGGACCTGGGTTCGAATCCCGGCTTGGGTCACTGTCTGTGCGGAGTTCGCACATTCTCTCCGTGTCTGCGTGGGTTTCATGCAGGTGCTCTGGTTTTCTCCCACAAGTCCAGAAAGACGTGCTTGTTGGTGAATTGGATATTCTGGGTGGGATTCTCTGATTCTGAGGCTAAGTGTTGACGCCGTCGTAAACGTCATTGCGTTTCCCGAGGCATCAACATGGCCTCAGGATCATCAATTCTGGCCCCTACAGTGGGCTAGCACGGCACTGGAGCGGAGAACGCCACTCCAACTGCCGATCTCGGTGTCAACTGTGCCCCGTGGGGCCAGCGCATGCGCAGTGGCACCGGCGCCAAAACGCGCATGCGCAGTGTCTCCCTTCTCTGCACTGGCGCTGATGCAACATGCTGTGGGACTATAGGGGCCCACCGATAGCAGAGGCTTTCCCCGGGGTTGGACCCCTCCTCCCCTCCCACAGGCTGCCCCCGGATCCTTCAACGCCGAGGTCCCACTGTGCAAGAACAGGTTAGAACAGCGCCGCTGGGACTCGGGTTTTCTATTATGGCCGCTTGGCCCATCCCAGGCCGAGAATCGCCGGGGGGTGGCCCGTAGAATGGCTGCCGACCTGCTCCGCGCCAACCACGCCGGCCCGGCCTTGGGCTGAGACAATCCCGACCCCGGAATTCTCCCTCAGTGTACACGAACAAGGGCCGGTGAGTGGCGATGAGGGGATTTTTACAGTAACTTCATTGCGGCATTAATGTAAGCATACTTGTAGCAATAATAAATAAAAACGCAAAATAAAAGGCAACTGAAGGCACAATAGCAGAGAAATAAAAACTGAGGTTTGCAAATGACCAGAATTGGCGGAACAAAGAACAAAGAAAAGTACAGCACAGGAAGTACAGCCCTCCAAGCCTGCGCAGACCATGCTGCCCATCGAAACTAAAATCTTCTACACTTCCAGGGTCCATATCCCTCTATTCCCATCCTATTCATGTATTTGTCAAGATGCCCCTTAAACGTCACTATCGTCCCTGCTTCCACCACCTCCTCTGGCAGCGAGTTCTAGGCACCCTCTACCCTCTGTATAAAAAACGTGCCTCGCACATCTCCTCTAAACCTTGCCCCTCGCACCTTAAACCTTTGCCCACTAGAAATTGACCCCTCTGCACTGGGAAAAAGTCTCTGACTATCCACCCTGTCTATGCCCCTCATAATTTTGTAGATTTGAAAATGAAAATGAAAATCGCTTATTGTCACGAGTAGGCTTCAATGAAGTTACTGTGAAAAGCCCCTAGTCGCCACATTCCAGCCCCTATCCAGGGAGGCTGGTACGGGAATCGAACCGTGCTGCTGGCCTGCTTGGTCTGCTTTAAAAGCCAGCGATTAGCCCTGTGAGCTAAACCAGCGCCAGAGCTAAACCAGCCCCAGCTGATTTCTATCAGGTCGCCCCTCAACCTCTGTCGTTCCAGTGAGAACAAACCGAGTTTATTCAACCTCTCCTCCTAGCTAATGCCCTCTATGCTAGGCAACATCCTGGTAAGTCTCTTCTGCACCCTCTCTAAAGCCTCCACATCCTTCTGGTAGTGTGGCAACCAGAATTGAAAACTATACTCCAAATGTGGCCAAACTAAGGTTCTATACAGCTGCAACAGGACTTGCCAATTTTTATACTCAATGCCCCGGCCAATGAAGGCAAGCATGCCGTTTGCCTTCTTGACTACCTTCTCCACCTGTATTGCCCCTTTCAGTGACCTGTAGACCTGTACACCCAGATCTCTCTGACTGTCAATACTCTTCAGGGTTCCACCATTCACTGTATATTCCCTACCTGTATTAGACCTTCCAAAATGCATTACCTCACATCTCTCCGCCCAAGTCTCCAGACGATCTAAATCCTGCTGTATCTTCTGACAGTCCTCATTGCTATCCGCACTTCCACTAACCTTGGTGTCATCCGCAAACTTACTAATCAGACCAGTTACATTTTCCTCCAAATAATTTATATATGCTACGAACAGCAAAGGTCCCAGCACTGATCTCTGCGGAACACCACTAGTCACAGCCCTCCAATTAGAAAAGCACCCTTCCATTGCTTCTCTCTGTCTTCTATGACCTAGCCAGTTCTGTATCCATCTTGCCAGCTCACCTCTGATCCTGTGTGACTTCATCTTTTGTACCAGTCTGCCATGAGGGACTTTGCCAAAGGCCTTACTGAAGTCCACATAGATAACATCCACTGCCCTACCTGCATCAATCATTGTTGTGACATCCTCGAATAACTCTATCAAGTTAGTGAGACACGACCTCCCTTCACAAAACCGTGCTGCCTCTTGCTAATACGTCCACTTGCTTCCAAATGGGAGTAGATCCTGTCTCAAAGAATTCTCTCCAGTAATTTCCCTACTACTGATGCAAGGCTCAGCGGCCTGTAGTTCCCTGGATTATCCTTGCTACCCTTCTTAAACAAAGGAACAACATTGGCTAGTCTCCAGTCCTCCGGGACATCACCTGAAGACAGTGAGGATCCAAAGATTTCTGTCAAGGCCTCAGCAATTTCCTCTCTAGCCTCCTTCAGTATTCTGGGGTAGATCCCATCAAGCCCTGCAGACTTATCTACCTTGATATTTTTCAAAATGCCCAACACCTCATCTTTTTGGATCTCAAAGAGACCCAGGCTTTCTACACACTCTTCTCCAGACTCAACATCCACCAATTCTTCTCTTTGGTGAATACTGATGCAAAGTATTCATTTAGTACCTCACCCGTTTCCTCTGGCTCCACACATAGATTCCCTCCCCTGTCCTTCAGTGGGCCAACCCTTTCCCTGGCTACCCTCTTGCTTTTTATGTACGTGTAAAAAGCCTTGGGATTTTCCTTAACCCTATTTGCCAATGACTTTTCGTGACCCTTTTAGCCCTCCTGACTCCTTGCTTAAGTTCCTTCCTACTTTCCTTATATTCCACACAGGCTTCGTCTGTTCCCAGTCTTCTATCCCTGACAAATGCCTCCTTTTTCTTTTTGACAAGGCATACAATATCTCTCGTTATCCAAGGTTCCCAAAATTTGCCGTATTTATCCTTCTTCCTCACAGGAACATGCCGGTCCTGAATTCCTTTCAACTGACATTTGAAAGCCTCCCACATGTCAGATGATGATTTACCCTCAAACACCCACCCCCAATCTAGGTTCTTCAGTTCCTGCCTAATATTGTTATAATTAGCCTTCCCCCAATTTAGCACATTCACCCTCTATCCCGCCTGAAACATCTAAATCCTGGAACGTTTAGCTGCCAATCATGTCCTTCCCTCAACCAGGTCTCTGTAATGGCAATAACATCATAGTTCCAAGTACTAATCCAAGCTCTAAGTTCATCTGCCTTACCTGTTATACTTCTTGCATTAAAACATATGGGGCTCGATTCTCCGCAAATCCGGCGTGCCGTGAAAGCTGGCGTGAAACTGGCCGTGTTTCACGCCAGTCTCGGAGATCCGTCCCGGGACCCGATTCTCCCCCCTGGGCGGGGCTAGTATCGGGGCCGGGGGAACCACGGCGACGCGGAGTTAGCTAACGTCGCTAACTCCGCCCGCCAAGAGTCACGGCGGCTGACGCGCACGATAACGTCAGCCGTGCATGCGCGGGTTGGACGGCTCCAACCCGCGCATGCGCGGATGACGTCATCACGCAGACGTGTCAAACCCGCGCATGCGCGGGCCGTCATGCCCCTCAGCCGCTCCGCGGACTGATCCTGCGGGGCGGCGGAAGAACAAATAGTGCGCGGGTATCGGACCCGCTGTCCGCGATCGGTGCCCACCGATCGCAGGCCGTGCCAATCGGTGCCATGGTTGTCCGGGACGGGCACTTTGCAGTCGTTTTCACGAACGCTGAAAGCACATGTGATCGCGGCCGTGAAAACTGCCGTAAACTCCGCGGTATTCGGCCCATCGGCCTGCGGAGAATCGCTGTTCGCCGTAAAAAGCGGCGAGCAGCGATTCGTGTCGGGGGGCGGCCGGAGGCGGGGGGGGGGGGGGGGAGGGGGGGGAGAATAGCGGGAGGCCATGAAAATTGTCAGGAAGGCCCTCCCGCTATTCTCCGACCCGTCGTGGGCAGTGGAGAATCGCGCCCATGCACTTCAGGCCATCAGTCCCGCTGTTTTCAGCAACATCTCCCTGTCTGTTCTTCCTCAGAGCCATACTGGCCCTATTCCCCAGTTCTCCCTCAATTTTTTTACCTTCTGACCTGTTGCTCCAGTACCCACCCCCTGCCATACCAGTTTGAACCCACCCATGAAACACTAGCAAATCTCACGGCCAGGATATTTATGCCTCTCCAGTTTAGATGCAACCCGTCCTTCTTATACAGGTCACACTGCCCTGGAAGAGCTTCCAGTGGTCCAGACAACTGAAACCCTCCCTCCTACACCAGCTGTTTAGCCTTGTGTTTCGCTGCTCTATCTTCCTATTTCTCACCTCAGTAGCACGTGGCACATAGAGTAATCCCGAGATTACAAGTTTAGAGGTCCTGTCTTTTAACTTTCTGCCTAGCTCCCTGAACTCCTGCTGCAGGACCTCATCCCCCTTCCTGCCTATGTCGTTAGTACCAATATGTACAACGACCTCTGGCTGTTTGCCCTCCCCCTTCAGGATGTCTGCTACCCTTTCTGAGACATCCTGGACCCTGGAACCAGGGAGGCAACATACCATCCTGGAATCTCTTTCACATCCACAGAAGTGCCTATCTGTGCCCTTGACTATAGAGTCCCCTATGACTATTGTTCTTCTGTGCTTTGACCCTCCCTGCTGAACATCAGAGCCACTGCTCTGGCTGCTGCTGTTTTCCCCTGATAGGCTATTCCCCCCAACAGTATCCAAAGCAGTATACCTGTTCGAGAGGGGGACAACCACAGGGGATTCCTGCACTGACTGCCTGCCCCTTCTGGTGGTCACCCATCTCTCTGCCTGCACCTTGGAGGTGACCACATCTCAATAGCTCCTATCTATGATGCTTTCTGCCATCTGCATGCTCCTAAGTGCATCCAATTGCTGCTCCAACTGAACCTCGCAGTCTGTGAGGAGCTGCCATTGGTTACACTTGCTGCAGATGTAGTCGCCCGGAACCCTGGAAGCGTCACCGATCTGACACAGCTCACAATTGAAGCACTGCATCCCGCTGAGCGACATTTAAGCATGGAGGAGTGCAGTGGTTTTGGAAGCTTGCAGGGCTGGAGGAGATTAGAGACATGAAGCCACGGAGCAAACAGAAAGTAAATTTTAAAATTTTTAAATTAAGACTCTTCTGGATTGGAAACCAGCATAGGTCAACAAACATATGGGTGAGTGGGTCATGTGGAAGTTAAAATCATTTTGGTTGAGCTCAAATTTATGCAGAGTGTGATTCAGGAGGCTGGTCTAAAAAGCTTTTGAATAGTCGGGTCTAAAAAGGCAAGGGTTTTATTAGCAGATGAATTGAGGCATGGGTAGAGTCATGCAATGGAAGTAGGCAGTCTAAATGATAATGTGGATCTGATGTTCGAAGCTTGTCTCCAATATGACAGATTGAAGAACAGAATAGAATGCTTCAGCTGTGAGATTTCACGCCTTGCAGTTGATGAGTATTGAACATTGATTATTGAACTGAATATTGATTTGATGTAATGGATTTTTACCTCATTAAGGAATTGCCAGTTTAGGAGCAACTCTCCTATTGTTGTTTCCTCAACATTCATTTCCCCCATGTCTGCCGAAGGACTCTTGTGGATCTTACTAAAATCGCCAATCTTCGTTGGCAGGCTTTGTCAAAATATTTATTGTTGCGTTCCCACAGTTAGAATTCCTATAGTACAGAAGGAGCCGATTCGGCCCATCGAGTCGGCACTGACCATCGAAAAGAGTGCTCTACCTAGGTCCACTTATCTCCATCTTATCTCCATAACCCCATAAACCAGCTGACCTGCACATTTTTGGACACCAAGATTCAATTTAGCTTGGCCATTCCACCTAACCTGCACATCTTTAGACTGTGGGAGGACACCAGAGCACCCGGAGGAAGCCCACGCAGACACGGGAAGAACGTACAAACTCCACACAGTCACCCAAGGCTGGAATTGAACCCGGGTCCCTAGCGCTGGAAAGCAATGTGCCACCATTGTGCCACCGTGCCGCCAGTTGAGACCAGTCTTACTCTCACCCATGTTCACTACTCACATGAACACTTTCTAGCAGAGGTCACTGCATAGTAATTCGGAGAGGGAATCTTGGGGTTGCAACCCAGAGGACGTACAGACCAACTGTAGCAAAGCCAAACCCACTACCCCAAAAAATCAGATCTGCATCCCTTGTATCAGTCTGGTGCAGCAGTACATCAAAGACACAATTACCCAATAATTATCAAATGAGCTGTTCCCATCCCTCCATCCCTCACCATTTTTAATTGATTTATGCTTGCAGTATTAAATTGTTTAACTGTTTGGTTATTGATCATGTATGTCTGCTGACTCCTCTTTTCTGTCTGCTGTTACTCAAGCTTGAATGCGGTTACTGAGAAGGGTAAATTAAACTGAAGGCAGAGTCTGTAAGCATGAGAGCCGACATTTTAAAGCATTGAATAGAACTCCTGTTTAAACAAAGACTGGAGTCATATCTGCCTATTGCTGAGGCACAAAACATAACAGTACTAATTTTCAAATAGGTGTTCCCTAGGACTAAAGGAATAGATTTTAGAGGTGTTGAAGAACGCCTTGGTCAAAGAGGCAGGTGTTAAGGAGAATCTTAAAGAAGTAGAAAGGGGGAATGTTTCTGGAGAGGATCCAGAGTGTATAATGCTTAGATGCCTGAAGGCATGGTTGGAGGAGGCTGCAAATATGGAAAGTGGTGAGAAATCAAATTATTTAAACCTACGGTTGATAATTAAAAATTTTAGGTATGGGGACGATTTTGTGCCCGGGTTGGGCGTGAGCGCAAACTGTGACATAGGCACAAAACCTTGTGAAAAACAAAAAATGCCCCTTGCAAGAGAGGGGGAGAACCTCGTTTAAATCTATTTAAATGTATTTAGCGAGCTTCCCCACCATATGTTCCCACCAGGTAAGGAAGCATACCCTCGATGACTTGTTGTCACGTCAACAAAATTTACAATGGCTATTGCAAAAATCAGCACAGCCCCAGGGGAGAGAGACATACTAAGCACTGCTCCCTGACACCCTGACAGTGCCACCCTGACAGTCCAACCTGGCACTGTTGGGTGGCACTGTTAGGGTGGCACTACCATGGGCTATGTCAGGCTGTAGCGTCTGCGGGCTGCGCTGGACTGGGTCTTCTGGAGGGCCTCATTGGGGGTGTATCCCTTAGGTGTGTTGGGGGGTTGCCCCAATGCTTGTGTTGGGGAGATTGTCCTGGTGCTTGTGTGGGGGGGAGATTGCCCTGGTGCTTGTGTGTGTGTGTGTGGTGGTGGGGAGGGGTGGGGGTTGGGTGGGATAGCTCTGGTGCATGTGTGTGGGGGGAATGCCCTGGTATTTTTGTGTGGGGATGGGGGTTAACCCGGTGCTTGTGTGGGGATGGGTGAGTTGCCCCGATGCTTGTGTGTGTGTGGGGGGGGGAGGGGGGTGGGACTGCCCTGGTGCTTGAGTGCGTGGGTAGGGAAGGGGGAAATTGCCCCGGTGCTTGTGTTTGTCGCGAGGGGGATTGCTCCAGTGCTTGCGAGTGGGGGGGAGAGAGGATTGTCCGGTATTTGTGTGGAGGTTGCCCTGGTGCCTGTGGGAAGTCGGGTTGCCCAGTTGTTTGTGGTGGGGAGGGGGGGGGGGGGGGGGGGGGGATTTCCTATTGCCTGTTGGGGGAGGAGTGGATGAGGTCGGTCCCATGTGTCCGTGGGTGTGGGGAGTTTCTTTTCAATGTAGATCGGGACCAGATCTCTGCGGAGATAGCATTGCCAGCTATATCAAGCCTGGCCCAACCAGCATGATGACAGAAGCCATATCCCCAGATTCTCTGTACAGAGAACCTGGAGACAAATGCCACTTACGCTGGACAGCTACACACCGAGTTTTTGCCACGCACAGCACTCTGTGAACACAAGATTCCATCCTATGTTGAAAATTTTCAGCAGGTCTGGCCGTATCTTTGGAGAAACAGAGTTAACCAGCGCAATTTAACTGAAAAGCCTTGAAGTGTGGGAGCGGGCGGAAAATGCTGGAAGCTTCCCGACTCGTGCTGTTAGGTAATTAAGACATTCTGAATTATCCCTCAGTGTACCCGAACAGGCGACCAGCGGCTTTTCACAGTCACATCATTGTAGTGTTAATGTAAGCCTACTTGTGACAATAAAGATAATTATTATGCCAGCCGACCCGACGAGGCCGTTGATACGAGTTGAAGTAAACTGTGGCTTTAATCGGCTTACAACTGAGCCTGCCTGCAACTAAACTGAACTGAGGGTGGACTTGTAGGACCGCAGCACTTATACTTCCTGCTGAGGGTGGAGCCCTGTACATGCTCCTCATCTTCCCCTGTGGGCATGCTCTTCATCTTCCCCTGCAGTGAAACGAGAAATAGGCTTCCGACACAGGAGATGGTCCAACACTGTTTTATTAAACCTGCTGATTGCTGTGCATAATCTGCTGTGGGTTGACACTCTATTAACCTGACTGATAACCTCCTACTGGCTTGACCAGACTAGCTCTCTACCACATGGTGATGATGTTCACTGGCTTGTGCACTGTGACTATCTCCTTAGCTGTGTCCTGCGAGAGAGAGAGAGCCTTAATGCCCTGTTGGCTTTATAGTGGTGGTGTCCTGTCTGGTGATTGGATGTTCTGTGTCGTGTGTGTTCATTGGTTATCCTGTGTGTCAATCACTGCCTGTCTGCAACTCATGATATACATGGGCAGCACGGTAGCATTGTGAATAGCATAATTGCTTCAC
This sequence comes from Scyliorhinus canicula, assembly GCF_902713615.1. Taxonomy (NCBI): domain Eukaryota; kingdom Metazoa; phylum Chordata; class Chondrichthyes; order Carcharhiniformes; family Scyliorhinidae; genus Scyliorhinus; species Scyliorhinus canicula. Next base: position 108,876,172 of record NC_052148.1, on the reverse strand, counting down.
AGCTCCAGGGTCCCAGGTTCGATTCCGGCTTGGGTCACTATCTGTGTGGAGTCTGCACATCCTCCCCGTGTGTGCTTGGGTTTCCTCCAGGTGCTCCGGTTTCCTCCCACAGTCCAAAGATGTGCAGGTTAGGTGGATTGGCCATGATAAATTGCCCTTAGTGTCCAAAATTGCCCTTAGTATTGGGTGGGGTTACTGGGTTACTGGGTTATGGGGATAGGGTGGAGGTGTTAACCTTGGGTGGGATGCTCTTTCCAAGAGCCGGTGCAGACTCGATGGGCCGAATGGCCTCTTTCTGCACTGTAGATTCTATGAACTATGTTGAGTGGATATTATGACAGGTCCCTCGATCAAGCACTCAGTGCCTGACAATGAGCAATCCCCCAAACCCTCAATTCAGGAGATCGCAAAAAACCTCAACTGGGTTTGCTTTATCGGTCTCCTGCTTGACAAACGTCCCGCCCATTGAATGCCTGCAGTGGTGGAATGAGGTCATTAAGTGGATTTGAATGCCCACTAAGGGACTTAATCAATGTCAGGTCGGGAAGGCCGTCAACAAACTATTTCGCCCCGACTTAATCGGGTAAGAGTGAGAAGGTGCTGCGCTCCATCCCTAGCATCCTCCTGTCCAATTAAATCCCCCCTGCCATTACTCTCACCTCGGCATAGGGCATTAAATACCACCCAGTCTATAGAAGGAGTAGGCCTGATTAAGACTACCTCCCCCTTTCAATACTCTATTTTTCTTAATCTTATAAATACAAAAGGGAGAAGTTTGCAAATTAAACAATTTCCACGTACAGAAAGTTTTAACCACTGCTTGACTTTGAGAAAAAAACTCAAAGGATTGAAATGAATCACCAGCACAAATAAGTTCAGAACACACCTTCAGGTGACTGATGTGTTTATTCGACTTGTTCTGTTAAGAAATTGTTTCCATAATTCTCAGTATTGTGTTTGTTTATAATGTTGGCCAAATTCCTATTTTGAACAGAAAACTTACCGATTAAAAGCACTGTTTGATTTTGACATGGGTGTCTTGAATACACTTTATCCTTTTGAAAAGTACAAGTTTGTCATCAAAAAACATGTTCACTTTGTGGAACAAGACTTGCCAAATGCCAAACATTTGGTAACTTATTAAATTAAGTGCCCTGTTTACTGAGCTCTGAATTGTGGATTCGTGCCATCTGAACATGCAGTTTCTTTTTGCCTGGCAGCCTTTAGAAGAGAGCAACATTGATTTTTCTTTCTCTCCCCTTCTGGCTGTGTTTCAGTTCTTTACTTCCTCGGGTGAACTCCTCGTCATGCTGCTGCAGCACACTCTGCCAAGACAGAGCCCATTAGTGCCTCACTTCTTTCGCCAGTAAACTGCCTTGGGTGCTCCTCCAGCAGCGATGGTTAATGCTGGCATGATCCAAAAAAGGGAAATGAACAAGAAAAGCAGATGAACTGTCAGGCACACAAGAGTGAAGTGTGCGATTTTAACCCCCACTCACCTGGCAGAAAGCAGGGAGGTGGGTAGGTGGCAATTACCTCACCCCAAACCCCGAAAACTGTTTTTTTTAACAAACACATGTCAGGTCCAAATGATGTAATTGGGAACAGGATGCAATTTTTATTGAATGAGCTGAGCAGGTTGATGCAGTGGCTTTACAGTCAAGAGAAAGAATTGGGGAAGAGATTTAGGCAAGCTTTTAAAAAAAAAATATTGGCGGCCAGGAGGAATTGGAGTGCCCCAGACAATAAGGGCAGCACGGTAGCATCGTGGTTGATTCACATCTCCAGGGTCCCAGGTTCGATTCCCGGCTTGGGTCATCATCTGTGCGGAGTCTGCATGTTAACCCCATGTCTCTGTGGGTTTCCTCCGGGTGCTCTGGTTTCCTCCCACAGTCCAAAGATGAGCAGGTTAGGTGAAATGGCCATGCTAACTAGCCCTTAGTGTCCAAAAAGGTAAGGTGAGATTACTGGGTTATGGGAATAGGGTGGAGGTTTGAGGTGCTCTTTCCAAGGGTCGATGCAGACACGATATGCCAAATGGCCTCCTTCTGCACTGTAAATTCTATGTCTATGTCTAATAATTCCATTCCTGAGCAAGAACCAAGCAGCCTAACACCAATCGAACCTGGGACCCTAGAGCTGTGAAGCAACTGTGCTAACTACTGTGTTACCGTACCACCAGCAAACTGAGGTGGGTCTTCTAACCAGCCTGAAGCATGACCAACATGCTTCCATTACCACATCAGACCTGCTTATGCTCTCCCTTTTCCAGCCTAACCGTAGCTCGCGGAGACCAGCATCCTGAGGGAAGTCCCTGAATTTTAGAAGTCGAGAACCCACAATGTTGTGGAATGACCCAACTTGTGGTTCCCTACACTAAAGGAGAAAGCAATCCTTCTGCATGGTCTCTGTGATTTTCCATTTTAAGCATCTGATATTTCTTTGGTTGCAATTTACCTTCCAGTGAATTTCCAGGAACTAGACAATTTCCCGCCTCCTTGCAGCACAATGAGACCCGACCAATTTTAACAGCCAGCATCCACTCGAATCCATTGATTTACTTCCCACTTGACCTGGGTGGAAAGGCAACAGGAAAGCATGGTGGCTAGAAACCACTCTCCAACGTCAGGTAGATGGTAGGATCCACTGCCGGTGCTGACGTGTTTGGGGTTGGAGTGTGGTGCTGGCATTCACTGTCTGTGCGAAGTCTGCACGTTGTTATGGGAGCGGCATTTTCAGAACCCCAAAATGTATCATGGAGTTGAACCAACCTCTCCCTTTAATGTATTGTTGCTTTTGAAGCACACGGCCTGGTCTCCAGGTGTGGTATGACAGTTATGGACACGCGGGTTTTTAAACACAAAACAATGTTTATTCCATGAATTCAACTTAACCTTTTTAAATAAACATTGGATCATTTACCACCCCTTACTTCAAAGATAACCCCGAAAATAACACAACACTAAATAATCCCTCAAAATGTTCCTTCAAACCTCCAAAAAACTTAACACCTTTAAACAAAAACACATCAGGTTACAGACATTACTATTATGAGTTTAAATCACCCAAATGATTCAGAGATAGTCTTTCATGGCAGAGATCACAGCAGATCCAGCTCACTGCAAACACAGACACACCCGAGCTCTTTTCCTCAAAACTGGCTTTTCCTTTCAAACAGCTCACAGCAAACCAGCCAGGCACTTTTCAGCTGCTCTCTCAAACTGAAACTAAAACTCCCAAAAAGCAGAAGTGAACTCAGCTCAGCTACCCCCACCCTCTGACATCACTTCAGCAATATGAGCTGCTCAATTTCTTAAAGGTGCATTGCTTAAACATCCATTTCTTAAAGGTACTCTCACCTGACAACGTTCTCCCCGTGTCTGCGTGAGTTTCCTCTGGTTGCTCTGGTTTCCTCCCACAGCCCAAAGATATGTAGTTAGGTAGATTGGCCACGCTAAATTGCCCTTACTGTCCAAAAAGGTTAGATGGGGTTACTGGGTTGCGGAGATAAGTGAAAGTGAAAGTGAAAATCGCTTATTGTCACGAGTAGGCTTCAATGAAGTTACTGTGAAAAGCCCCTAGTCGCCATATTCCAGCGCCTGTTCGGGGAGGCTGTTACGGGAATCGAACCGTGCTGCTGGCTTGCTTGGTCTGCTTTCAAAGCCAGAGATTTAGCCCTGTGCTAAACAGCCCCTGTGCTAAACAGATAGGGTAGAGGGGTGAGTTTAGGTCGGGTAATCTTTCCATGGGCCGGTGCAGACTTGATGGACCGAATGGCCTCCTTCTGTACTGTAAATTCTATGATCTATAATCTACCCTGCTCATATACCTCAGAGGCCCCTCACACCCCCAATGCTCCCATGCAACTTTCATTACCCCCATGTCCCTTCCATGCCCACCCTTATAATCCCCATGCTCTACCGGAATCCGGATATGAGGAACCAACAAGCCATTGCCAAGTTTGGCAGGTTTTTGAAATGTTTTTGAAACTGACAAAATCAACAAACAGACTTAGAAAAATATCCTTTGAATAAAACTGCTTATTTTACAACCTCATAAAAAGGTTATCCAAACACAGCCATTCCTAGAACCAATTACAAAACCTTTAATCCGATTGACACCTTTTAATCTTCTCAAAATGAACAAAAGGCATTGAAAAATATATTAAAGAAGGAATAACTTATTACAACCTCACAAAGCTGTCAAACAGACTCTTGCTGAACCCATGACCTATTCTTGGAGCTCAGTCAAGCATTTATAATGAGGCCATCTGGCAATTTGTCACAGAGTGGGTTGAACAGTTGGCCAGATATCTGTTTTTCCAGATGGTTCATTTTGAGTGCGAGATTAAGAGGTATTAAGAGGATTAAATCCTTTCTAATTGATACTGTGAAAGGTTGTATTTGAATGACACTTTTTATGAGATTGAAAGATGGATAATGGAAAGGGTGTGAAAAGTGTGTGGGAGGTGGAGGAGCACGGGGATGTAGAAGGGACATGGAAAGGGCAAGTGGAATATGAGGGGGGATTGGCAAGACCATTGAAATTTATCTATCAAAAGGTTCCTGACTCACAGCTGGCCTCTCACAAGGTTCACAATCTGTCTCACATAACAGAGTTCTCAAAGCCTTCAAGAACCCACCTGACTTGGTGAAAATACCACGGGAATGGAAATTAGAATTTCCAGAAGGGATTAAAATTGCAAAATCAATCTCACTTTAAGTGACTTTAATTATAGTCCCGCATGCCTCACGTTCCAGTCTGCTGATACAGGCTTGCTGAGCATTAGGAAGGAAATCTCGGCCCAGAATGAATGATGAGCAGCAGTGGTATATCACTATTCTTGTTTCAAATATTATTCACCAAAAACAACAAATTTTATTGAAGCATCTCAGATTATTAAGATGTGGAAACTGTTAAAAATAGTTTAGTAGCTCATGATCTGTAGCATTCTTACTGAAGTGTGTGAAAACTATCAAGCGATTTCTCTTTATAAAAAAATCAATGTAAATATGTTGTCATCAATTAACATTTGCATTACACTAATTGGAGCTATTAATACAGCTTTGGAGACTTTTTGGCTAAGCCAGGGCAAATTCTGAATAACATTTTTACATGATCTGTTTTTAATAGAAACTTTGTGTCCAAAGTAATTCAAGGATGAGGCAAGCCAGCATATGGCCCCATTTACCATTTACTTTCAAAGGCCATTCTGGATGATCTGGATGAAAGGTTTCTTCAAATGGATGGCCTGACATGACAACACATGCAACTCCTTGGTAAACGGCAATATGCCAGTATTCACATGACATCATCTGCAGATCTGACTGAGTCAGGTATATTTTACTTTAAAAAGATGAAAGTTATAAAATGAGAATATATAAGAGTTTTAACAGTGAACTTACTAGAAAATGAAAACAATGATTTATTATTTTTCTCAATGTTGCTCAAAATCAATGTCACATAATTACAGAACTCCTGAAATATTGCCAAACCTTACATAATTAGAAAAGGCAGGTAGTTATGCTGATACTTTATGAAAAATGACTTTAGCCCCTGCTGGAGTATTGTGTTAAGTACCAACCGAATCAAGAACAGCTTCTTCCCTGCTGCCATCAGACTTCTGAATGGACCTACCTTGTATTAAGTTGATCCTTTCTCTACACCCTAGCTATGACTGTGACATTACATTCTGTAGTCTCTCTTCCTTCCTTATGTATAGTATACGTTGCCTGTACAGCATGCTGGTTTAGCTCAGTGGGCTAGACAGCTGGTTTGTGATACAGAACAAGGCCAGCAGGTTCAATTCCCGTACCAGCTTATCCGAACAGACACCAGAATGTGGCGACTAGGGGCTTTTCACAGTAACTTCATACTTGTGACAATAAAAGCTTATTATTATGCAAGAAACAATATTTTTCACCGTATACTAATACATGTGACAATAATAAATCAAATCAAATCAAGTTCTGTGTACGACACTTCAGGGAGGACTTGAGGCTTTGGAAAGGGAATGGAAGAGATTTAGAAGGATGGTTTCTGGAATAAAGGATTACATGGATGAACTGGAGAAGTTGGGGTTGTTCTCCTTAGACCAGTGAAGGCTAAAAGGAGATTTGCAGAGATGTTTAAAATCATGAAGGCTTTAGATAAGATTAATGAACAGAAACTGTTTCAAACAGCAGTACGATCGAAATTCAGAAGGCACAGATTTAAAGCCATTTCTGAAAGAAAGAGGTAACGTGAAGAAATGGCTTTTTTTCTGCAATGTCTGGTTAGGATTTGAAATGCTCTGCCTGATAGGGAGGTGGATACAAATTCAATAGTGACCTCCAAAAGGGAATTAGATAAATACTTGTGGAAAGAGTAGGAGCTTGGGCCAGACAGGATTGTACTTTGAAAGAGCTGTCTCAGACTCGATGGGCATGAAGGTATCATTCCGTATTGTACTGTTTGATCATTCTGTCTTATTTATAATACAAAACAGATCATGTTGCTCTGAAGATCCATGCCAATGGGGCTGGTTTAGCTCACTCGGCTAAATCGCTGGCTTTTAAAGCAGACCAAGCAGGCCAGCAGCACGGTTCCCGTACCAGCCTCCCCAGACAGGCGCCGGAATGTGGCGACGAGGGGCTTTTCACAGTAACTTCATTGAAGCCTACTCGTGACAATAAGTGATTTTCATTTCATTTCATTTTCAATGTCAATGCTGTGCACCCTTCGCACCCTTCTTCATTGAACCGACTTGGCATTGGGAGAAGGCTGTTGAACCTCACAAGAGATCTCCATCAGGATTGACAATGGTTGAAATGTCCCACGAGATTCAACGGAATCTCGCGATGCATTGCGATCTGGGTTTCACATTCACGGAGCGAGATCGGATGGTCTCCCTGAAGGTTTGAGAGCCCTGTGTGGTTGGGTGCAGGGCCGGGTGGCAGCCTGGTACTCCCCTGGCACCTTGGCACTGCCAGCCTAGTACCTTGGCACTGGCAGGAGCACAGCTAGGGTGCCAGGCTGGAAGTGCCAAAATGCCCAGCTGCTGGGTTGCCCGTGCCAGATGTTAAGCCCGGCTTTGGGGGTGGGGGGGGGGAGGCCTTGCCAGATAATTGGGGGGGGGGGGGGGGGGGGGTGAGGGGGTTTGAGGATCCCGGAAGAGGTAAGTTGAAGTAAGGGGTCCTGAAGCCGCGATGGGAGCTCAGAGGGATGGTCAAAATATTGGTTGCCCTTTAAAAATGGTGCCCCGACCTGTGAGTCATCTTCCTGCACTGGCAAGCTGAGTGGCCTTGATGGGGATTTCCTCGATGAGGCCAATAAAAAGGCAAAGTGCCATTGAATAGCGGGGTCTTTGTCGGCGCTGCAAGCACTTAGAAACGCCCCATTGAACGTACAGGTCAGCGGACTTCAACTTGAGTCTGCTGAATCGCACTTCAGTTCTGGAATTATTCCAGTAAATATTTTTTGCACTTCTCCAGTGCCTTAGTAGCATTCTCATAATATGGAGACCAGAACTGGGCACAGTACTCCAAATGAGGTTTAACCAAGCTCCTTATATAAGTTTAATATAACTTGTCTGCTTTTCAATTCACTCCCTGTGATTGGGAACACCAGTGCTTGGTTTGCTCTTTTATGGCCTTTGTAACCTATATTTTGACTTAATGATTTGTGTATCAATCACACTAATCCATGAATTAATTGGGAGAAATGTTGACTTTGTGCGACAGTGTGAAAGCAGCATTAGTAAATTGGTCCACATCTTTACATCTTTCCTAATTAAAGTGAAGGGAAATGAAAATCTGGAAGTTGTAAAACAGTTCCCTGCCACCTATTTCATATTATTGCATGTCAAAATACCCCACGCACACCTATTCCAGTTAGGCAAGAGCAAAATTATGAACAATATATGCCTGGGCCTTCCTCCACCCTGTGTATGCTGAAATGTATGCCCGGTCCAGGAAATTCTGGGCCTATGGCAAAAATCCCTCGCAGACACAGAAAACCTACACAGCTTTGTGCACGTCATCTGCACTGGTTTGTCCTGGCTCTCATGCAGACTTCATAATACAGAGCTGCCATAATTGGACTTAGTCAACCATGTGCAAAAATTAATATAATATTGTGAATCCCTTCTGGAAAATGAATCCATAGCTCCAGCTTTGGAAACCGGCCAGGTGCAGTTATTTACTATCATGTGGCAATCGTCAAAGAGTCTGGCAATTGCACATTATTTGCTCAGTCGGCAAGCTGATTGTGCATGAATATGTGGAGGTTAAAGCAATAGGGAAGAACTGGGAAATTGATGTGTTGTGGACACATTTGAAGCAATTGTTGTTTGCAGTTCATAGGTGCGATCTAACGGGAAAATTAAACAGTCCATTCTGGGTGGGATCAAAGGGGTCATTCAAAGCACTTATCGTGTTGGGAACGGCCCTGCTATTTAACAGCACTTTGTTTTTGTTTTCATTTCTGCACTGAGGAGCTCCATTTTTAAATGGCTGTCCGATCTCTTGACTCCATGACCCGACCCGCGGACCCCCCTTCCAAAGCTCCACCTCACCTGTTGGGGGGACATTGAGCCCCCAGCACCCCACTTCATATGGGCAGGGCACCCAGGGGTCCGATCCCCAGCACAGGAAAATGCCAGCTTGGCACCATGCCACTGCCAGCCTGGAACCCTGGCAGTGCCAGACTGTCACCCGGAAGGCACTGCCACGGTACCAGACTGGCAGTACCAAGGTGCCTGGGGGGCATCAGCAGTGCCAGGGCACCACACTGCTCAGATACCAACCACTGGGGCCTGTCATTGCCTGGGAGACCACTCCCCCCCCCCCCCCCCCCCCCCTCCATGTGTTGTTCCACCTGGTCGACATTCGTGGGGACCAGTACTAAATGGCACCTGGCTGGGGTCTCTTTAGCAAGGCTGGTAGATCCCAGGCGCTGGTTTAATCTGACGTCGGCTGAGTTAAGTGAGCTTCATTTAACTCTGCCAACTTGGGTTCCACCCAATGTGCGCGGGATCCAGATCGCGCTGTCTCACAAGATGCCGCTAGGTCTCGCGGGGTGGAACCCCGTGAATCCTGGAAGAGGCCTCTCATGGGATCTGTGGGCCACGTCCCATCCCGATTCCGGCAGGTAAATCACTCTCCATGTATTAATTCCTGTGTTTAATTTCTGTGGCTCATTCTGAGAACAGTGCTGATGCATTTCTTTGTTCTGATGCACAAACTATTTAAATTCACAACTGTTGGCTTGTGCAGGCTTACAATTATATTATTGGCTTCTTTATATATTCAATTCAGGAACAATGGCACAAGCTATGAGAGTTATTTTATCTTCTGTAAAAGTAAGCCAAGGTGAAATGGAATAACATTTTCACGTCAGGCTTTGAAACCTTTCTGATCTTGACTTTTCATTACAGCAGTTTCAGTGACAAAATATATTTGGTGTTAAACTTACTGATTTCAGCACTGCCTCTGATGCAGATGACACTTGTACAAACAGACTATATTAATAATTTCCTGCTATATCAGAGAATAACACTGCGTCGCTCACAACCACAAATGCTCTGTTTTCTTCAGTACATTGTTTTATTGTTCAGTCTTTGAGTAATGCCTGCAGTATAAATCAATCTTTGTCCTTTGTTAAATTCTTGTTTATTACACGAAAATGCAAACAAAATAAATAGTGGCAAGGAATATCAGTTCAATTGATCATGCTATCAATGTTTCAGACCATTTATCCTGGTAGAATCATAGAATAGAATCATAGAATTCCCACAATGCAGAAGATGGCCATTCGGCCAACATGTCTGCACTGACCCTCATAATGAACACCCTGGGTGGGATTCTCCGCTTGCCGACGCCGATTTCGTAATCAGCGATCGGGCGGAGAATCCCTCTTTACGACCAAATCGGGGGCGACGGCTGTTCTCGGATGTTCCGTTTCCTCTGAAACGGCATCATTGGTGAGTACCCCGCATGCCGTTGGGTCATCCTCAGGACGTTACCTGAAGGCCCTCCCCCAATGGGACATGTTCACTTGTGCTCTCAGTTTTCGTGAACCTCTAACTGTGACTGTGTCCATCGCCGCCATAGTTGACAGGTGGGGGTGGGGGTGAGCTATGCCGCTGGCCGGGGAGGCTTTGGCGCGGTCTGGGGGTACTGCTGTGGGTGACGAGGGAGGTCCAAAGGGGCACTATCTGGCAGGTCGGGTTCTCGCGCGGCCGGGGCCATATTTTACAGCATGACTGCTGTAGGTTATCGCTGTGCGCATGCGCGGCCACGGACCCGACCATTCTCTGGCTGTTTTGGCGTGGGCACTGGATGTTCCACCCAGCGCCGTTGCTAGCCCCTCACTGGTCATGGAACCGGTGAGGGTTTGGTGCCGATTTTGGCATAATATGCCACAGTTCCCATGCAAGTGTTGGCATTTAGCCGCAGAATCAGAGAATCCAGCCCCCTATCTTGGCCCACAACCCCCCCCCCCACCCTATTCCCGTAACCCCAACTAACCTGCATATCCTTGGACACTGAAGGGCAATTTGTCACGGCAATCCACCTAACCTGCACATCTTTGGACTTGGGGAGGAAACTCGAGCACCCAAAGGAAATCCCGCAGACACGGGGAGAAAGTGCAAACTCCACACAGTCACCCAAGGCCAGAATTGAAACCGGGGGGCAAAATTCTCTGACCCCCCACAGGGTCAGAGAATCGCCCGGGGCCGGCGTAAATCCCGCCCCCGCCGTGGCCATAATTCTCCGCCACCCGGGAATTGACGGGGGCGGGAATCGCGCGCGCCAATCGGCGTGCCCCCTGCGGCGAATCCCCGGCCCGCGATGGGCGGTAATCCCGCCACTGAGAGGCCAATCCCGCCGACGTCGTTACAACCACCTCTGGTGGTGGCGGGATTGGCAGCACAAGCCGGCCCATGAGGTCCTGGGGGGAGGGGGCGCAGGGCGATCGGACCCCGGGGGGTGCCCCCACGGTGGCCTGGCCCGCGGGCGGGCCAGTGCCGTGGGGGCACTCTTTTTCTTCCACCGCCGCCGCCACGTCCTCCACCATGGCGGAGGCGGAAGAGAACCCCCTACCGCACATGCGCCGGTGGTGTCGTCAGCGGCCGCTAACGCACCGGCGCATGTGCGAACCGGCGAAGGGCTTTCGGCCAGCCTCGACGCCGGGCGGCGGGCGTCAAAGGCTGTTGGCGCCAGTTTTGGCGCCAGTCGACGTGGCGCCAACCACTCCGCGTGGGCCTAGCCCCTAAAGGTTCGGAGAATTCCGCACCTTTGGGGAGGCCCGACACCGGAGTGGTTGGAAACACTCCGCTACACCGGGACCCCCCGCCCCGCCGGTTAGGGGAGAATCCCGGCCCGGGTCCCTGGCGCTGTGAGGCAGCAATGCCAACCACTTCTTATGAGGAGAGATTGAGTAGGTTGAACTGTACTCATTGGAGTTTAGAAGAATGAGAGCCAACCTTATTGAGACAGGGTAGATGCTTCCCCTTGTGGGAGAGTCTAGGACCAGAGGGCATAATCCCAGAGTAAAGGGTTACCGATTTAAGACTGAGATGAGGAGGAATTGCTTCTCTCAGTGGGTAGTGAATCTGTGGAATACTTTACCTGCAGAAATATATATTTTAAAATTTAACCAAACACGACGGTAATTGATTACAGAGTGATTGCAAAATACCAATCACTGGCTCACATATATGGCTAAATGGGACAACTTACAATTTTCAGTATTTCTTTTTTTCCCTGGGATGCATCATTAGCAAGGCCATCGGAACATAGGACATAGGAATGTAGGAATTAGCAGCAGAAGTAGGCAAATCAGCCCTGCGTGCCTGCTCCGCCATTCAATCAGATCATGGCTGATCTCTTCTTGGTCTCAAATCCACCTCCCTACCTGTTTCCCATTTCCCATTAACCCATTTTTCAATTAGAAATATACCTATCTCCTTCTTTAAACCATTTAATGATTCAGATTCAACTGCAACATGGGGCAGTGAGTGCCATAAATAAGTTCCTCCTCATCTCAGTTCTAAATCTACCACCTCTCAAACTATATCTGTGACCGCTTTTTCTAGATTGCCTTAGGAGTGGGAACATTTGGTCCAAGTTTATCAATCCCTTTTAGTATCTTATTTACCACGATCTGATCCACTCTCATCCTTCTGAATTCCAGCGAGTAAAAGCCCAAACTGTTTAATCTCTCCTCATACATTGACCCTTTCTTCCCCAGAATCAATCTGGTGAACCATCTTTGAACGGCCTCCAATGCCACCACATCTTTCCTCAAATAAGGAGACCAAAACTGGACATAATACTCCAGATGTGGTCTCACCATCACCCTATACAATTGCAACAACACTTCTCTACTTTTATACTCCAGTCCTTTTGCAATAAACGCTAACATTCCATTTGCTTTTTAATTACATACTGTACCTGCACACCGACCTTTATGAGGATTCATGAACAAAGACACCCAGATCCCTCTGCCCAGACACATTTTGAATGTGCTTTCTATTTAAATAATAATTTTGCCTTTCTATTTTTTTGGCTAAAATGGATAACCTCACACTTCTCTACATTGAACTCCATCTTCCAAATGTTGTCCTTATCTCCTAGCCTATCTATATCAATCTTAAAATCTTTATCTCCTCTTCACTGTGCCTTCCCACCTATTTTAGCATCATCCACAAATTTTGCTCTGTTACACTCTATCTCTGCTTGCAGATCATTTATATAGATGGAGAATAGTTGAGGTCCAAGAACTGACCCTTGCGGCACCCCGCTAGTTACAGTTCACCAGCCACAGAAAGACCCATTTATCTCGACCCTCTGCTTTCTGTCAGTTAGCCAATCCTCAATCCAATCTAGTGCTCTAACCCAAACCCCTACGATCTCACCTTCTGGATCAGTCTTTTATGCGGAACTTTGTCAAATGCCTTCTGGAAGTATAGATATATCACATCCATAGATTTCCCATTATCCACCTTGTTGGTTAAGTCCTTATAAAACCATGTTGACAATGGTGGATTGAGCTTTGTGTTTCCAAAAGTTGTCAACTCCCCCTAAATGAGTGATTCCAGCAACTGCCCCACCACAGACGTCAAGTTAACTTTTTGCTTCTCCCCCTTTTTAAATAGGGGCCTCACAATAGCGTGTTTCCAATCCATCGGATCCCGTCCAGAATCCAGAGAATTCTGAAATATCATAACCAATGCATCTACCATCTCTGCTGCCTCCTCCCTTAATACCCTAGGGTGCAAATCATCAGGTCCCAGAGACTTATCTTCCTTTAATGTCATTAGTTTATTCATAACGTCTCCCTAGTGATGGCTATTGCACCAAGTTCATCTCCATCAACTATAGTTTTTGGAAAAAATATATTATCTTCTACCGTGAAGACAGAGGCAAAATATTGGTTCAGTGACTCCGCCAACTCTGTGTTCCCCATTATTACCTCACCAGTATCATCCTCTATAGGGCCAACATTTACTTTAGCTATTCTCTTCCTCTTTATATATTTACAGAAGCTTTTAATATCAGCATTTATGTTTTCTGCTAGTTTCCTTTCGTAGTTCACCTTGGCTTTTTTGATTTTATTTTAGTAGCCTTTTGCTGAAGTTCCCCAATTCTCCATAGCTTTCACAGTATAGTACACCCTGGTTTTTGCCTTTATGTCTTCTTCAACTTCCTTGTTTCCATTGAATGTTTTCCTCCCTTTACAATTTCTCTTCTTCTCAGGAATATACTTTAATTGAGAGGTATTTAATATTTCCCTGAACATCCGTCATTGCGCCTCAACTGTCCAACCCTCGATTATCTTTCCCCAGACTACTTGGGCCAACTCTTTCCTGAGGCCTATATAATTATCTCTGCCCAACGCTAAAACTCTAGAACAGTACTCTGTCTTCTTTCACTCAATCTGAATTTGAAATTCTAGCATGCTGTGATCACTCCTTCCTGACGACAAGACTATTTATCAATCCTTCTTCGTAACATAATACTAAATCTAAAATAGCCTGCTCCCTGGTTGGCTCCATAAAATATTTCTCTAAGAAACAATCCCTCATACACTTTGTGAAATCTCCCTCGAGGTTACCCTTGCCAATTTGATTAGTCCAATTCATATACATCTTAAAATCACCCAAGCCCTCATTACATCTTGGTTTATACTATGCCCCACTTTTGAAGTATTGCTCGGAGGCCTGTAAATGACTCCGACCAAGGAGTTTTTTCCCTTGTTTTTTATTTCCACCTAGATCGATTAAACATTTTGGCTTAGTGCCAATATCATTTCTTAATACAGCCTTGATGTCATCTTTAACCAAAATGTGAAGATGCCAGCATTGGACTGGGGTGGGCACAGTAAGAAGTCATGCAACACCAGGTTAAAGTCCATCAGGTTTGTTTGGAATCACTAGCTTTCGGAGCGCAGTTCCTTCATCAGGTGATGAAGCAACTCCACCTCGTGTTCCATCCTGTCTATCCTTTCGGAATACTGAGTACACCTGGACATTCAACTCCCATTCCTCCTGCAACCATGTTTCAGTGATCCCCACCAAATCATACCCATTTGTTACTATTTGTGCTGTCAGCTCATTTACCTTATTCCGAATGCTGCGCGGATTTAGATGAAAGATTATTAACTATGTCCTACTAATCTGTTTTTCCCTTGCAGGATTTTCTTGTGCACTACGCTTCCCACACATTCTGACCTCCTTTATTAGTCTCATGAGGTCAGCCTCATCCATGACCTTCACTCCTAGAGTCACCTTACATCTTGATTTTTTTACATTTCCTTTCCCCTCTGTCGTGTGAGACTGACCCTGCCTATTTATTCTATTAACATCTACCTTCTCCTCACCTGCTGACCTGCTGCTTTGGTTGCCAGTAACCATTATACTTCTTGCAGTTTTACCCTTCCTTCCCCCCCCCCCCCCCCCCCCCCCCCCCACATTTGCTAATTTAAAGTCCTTGTGACCACCCTATTTATCCTTTCAGCTAGAACACTGGTCCCAGACCGGTTCAGGTGGAGACCGTCTCAATGGCACAGATCCCTCCTATTCCAAAACTGATGCTGTTGCCCCATTAAATGGAACCCCTCTTTCTCGCACCACTCCTTTAGCTGGGTGTTTCCTTCTCTAGTTTCCTCATCCCTATGCCAATTTGCACATGGTTCGGGCAGTAATCCAGAGATTTTAACCCTTGGAGGCCTATTCTTTAATTTTGTTCTTGGTTCCTGATAATCACCAATGTTATGGGCCAGGGTTTAGAGAACCCCAAAATGTATCATGGTGTTCACCTGACTTTTACTAGATTGTGGTATGGGGAGCACATGTCCCACTCTACAAGTGTGGTACAGCAAAGATAATGTTTATTCTATGGACTCAAGTTAACCTTTTTAAAACATACAGTGAACATCTTAGCAACCATCAATTCAAATACAACCCCCAAAGAACACAACGCTAAGTAATCCTTAAGCTTTCCTTTCAACATCCATAAGACTTAAAAAAAACCTTTTAACAGAAGTACATCAGGTTTAATTTCACTATTGAGAACAGTTATCACTCTGAATTCAGCAACTGATCTAGAGATAGGGTGGGATTCTCCGACCCCCGGCGGGTCGGAGAATCACCGGAGGGCGGCGTAAATCCCGCATGGCTGCCCCACGATATTCTCCGGCCCCCCAAAAATCCCACTGACGTGAATCACGGCACGCGCCTCGGAAAATGTTGAGGATCGGTGTGACGCAATGAGCCCTGGGGCCACCCCAATTCTCCAGGCCGGAAGTCCTGCTGACGTGACCACGGGTCACGCCAGCGTAAATCAAACCACCTATTTAAAGGCGTTAGCCAGCACGGAGGTAGGGGTCGGCGTGGGGAGGCCGCCGGAGAAGTGACAGCTCGGCTACAGGTGGTTGGGGGGGGGGGGGTTGCAGGAGCCGTTGGAGTGTGCCTGCCGGGTGGGGAGGGGCAGGAGAGGGGGGAGCGGGGAGGGACTGAGGGGGGAGGTGCTTGGGAGGGGGCAGGGGCTGGGAGGGGGCAGGGAGGGGCTGGGAATGGGGGAGGGGAGTTGGGAGACGGGAGGGTTGGGTGGGTTGAGGAGGGCGAGTGATGGAGAGGGTGCATGCCAGAGGAGTGGGGGGGGTTGGGGAGGGTGCGTGCCGGGGGTGGGGGGGGGGGGGGATGGTGAGTGATGGAGAGGGTGCGTGCCAGAGAGGAGGGGAGGAGTGGGTTGGGGAGGTTGCACACCTGGGAGGAGAGGGGAGGAGTTGGGGAGGGTGCGTGCCGGGGAGGAGAGGGGGGAGGTTGGGGCAGGTGAGTGCTGGGGAGGGGGGGGGGTTTGGGAAGGGTGCGTGCCAGGGAGGAGAGGGGGAGTTGGGGAGGTCGAGTGATGGAGAGGGTGCATGCCGGGGAGGAGGGGGTTTGGGGGATAGTGCATGCCGGGGAGGGGGGGAGGATGTCCGCCTGGCCATGTTTGAGCTGGCAACAGTCGCACCATGGCACCTGGCTGCGGGGGGTGGGTTATGGCCAATGGTGACATGTCATCTATCCCCCCAACCCACTACAGGCCGTTATGTTTCGTCATCTCCCAGCGATGTTGGCTGCCTGGTGGGAGCTGCCCTTCTACATATTGCCCTGGGGGAGCTGGAGCAGAAGCGTGCCAGGTAGGCGGCGGAGGCTGCCGCAGAGGAGCATGCCGCAAGGAGGCAGGTGGCAGCCGCCCAGGCTGGAGGGCCACCCACACGACAGGACGAGGAGGAGGTGGTGGTGGTGCCATGGCAAAAGAGACGCCCGATGAGGCCCCTTGTGTACCGGCCCCACTCATTACACCAGGACCTCACGGACCGGGCATGCAGGAAGAGACTCCGGATGAGCCGGGAAACCGTGGCACACATCTGCCACCTGATGGCACACCTGGCACCGCGTGGCACTGGGGGGGGGGGGACACCCTCTCCCCGTGGCTGTCAAGGTTACAATGGCCCTGAACATCTATGCCACGGGGTCATTTCAGGCACAGAGTGGGGACCTGTCCGGCATCTCGCATGCATCGGTGCACCGGTGCATCCAGGCAGTGACAGATACCTGGGCAGCACGGTAGCATTGTGGATAGCACAACTGCTTCACAGCTCCAGGGTCCCAGGTTCGATTCCAGCTTGGGTCACTGTCTGTGCGGAGTCTGCACGTTCTCCCCGTGTCTGCGTGGGTTTCCTCCGGGTGCTCTGGTTTCCTCCCACAGTCCAAAGATGTGCAGGTTAGATGGATTGGCCATGATAAATTGCCCTTCGTGTCCAAAATTGCCCTTAGTGTTGGGTGGGGTTATTGGGTTATGGGGATAGGGGTGGAGGTGTTGACTTTGGGTAGGGTGCTCTTTCAAAGAGCCGGTGCAGACACGATGGGCCGAATGGCCTCCTTCTGCACTGTAAATCTATGATATGATATGCCATTGCAGACCGCCACATCCAGTTCCCTGTGCACCGGGCCAGTCAGGATGCCAGGGCAGCGGGCTTTGCTGCCGTGGCCAGGATGCCCATGATCCAGAAGGCGATCGATGGGATGCACGTCGCCGTGCGGCCACCTGTGGATAGCAGGGCCGTGTTCACGAATAGGAAGAGGACCTAATCCATGAATATGCGACCGGTACCCAGGAAGTCTACATGACTCATTCGTATTGGCGCAATCTTTCATCCCCACCATGTTCGAGGGACGCACCCCCCAGGCTGAGGGGCTGGTTGCTGGGTGACAGGAGTTACCCGTTGCAGTCGTGGCTGATGACGCTTATACGGAGGCCACAGACTGACGTGGAGAACTGCTACAACGATGCCCAGGGGTGTATTGAGAGGTGCTTTGGGCTGCTGAAGGTGCGCTTCAGGTGCCTGGACCGCTCTGGAGGGGCCCTCAGTACCCGTCAGATAGGGTCGCCCGCATCGTTGTGGTCTGCTGCGTCCTGCACAACATAGCCCAGCAGAGGGGCGATGTGCTGCAGGCAGAGGAGGGGGCAAGGGGAGGAACAGCAAGACGAGGAGCAGACCTCCCCAGATGAGGAGGATGGGGGCAATGGTCAGGACAGACAGGCTGGACATGGACGGGGGGCTGCCCACCATTACTGGCTGGGCCAGCGGGCATGGGACAGGCTGATAGGTTCATGGACTAGGGGGGCGTCGGAATCGCTGAGTATGGGCATAGACTGCACGCCACGGCACCAGCCTACCACCCTCATCCCACCCACCCAACACCGACCACCCTCACTCCACCCACCCAACACCAACCACCCTCACCCCACCCACCCAACTCCAACCACCCGCACGCCACTCGCATGCACACCACCTCTTCATTGCATATCCACCTGCAGCACAATGGGCTGGGCTCACACGCGCGCCGGTGGAAGCATGTCTATTGCAGGCCATGGAGGATGATGACAACCCGCCCTGTGATGAGCTCTGGGGTCTATATCGTTGGACAATATCTGACCCATGGCCACAGTACCACCCTCCACCCGGACCGTCCCTGCATGCGGCCGTGACACTGCAGCGCACGGTCCCTCCTCTGCCCGGGGGGGTGGCGAGGGCGAGCCGGGGGGAGGGGGGGGCACACTCACCTGAAGCCGACGTTCTATTACCCCTCACACACCCACTGCCGCTCGCCTCACACCACACCCCCGCACACATCGGACAGAGCACAAAGGCAGCTTTTGCAGGTGTGAAAGTGATTTTAATAACAAAAGTTCATACACGTGCCCTAGCCCCAGAACTAATCTGTGCCCTGCACCCGTGCCAACTTACTCAGTGTCTAATTTTGTGCCTTACGGGCCGTACTTCAGCGCTTTTTTCAGCCTTACCCTGTCCGCTGAAGGATCGCCTGAAGGAACAGAGTAACCGAACCGACTGACTGGGTCAGCTCCATGTTGTTGTTTAAAACCCCTCTGGAGATCTGCGCATCTCCATTGATCCCAAGGATCTCAACCAGAATATAATGCGTGAACACTACCCCATCCCGAAGTGGGAGGAACTCACCAGTGAGATGGCACATGCACGGTTTTTCATGACGTTAGATGCATCACATGGATTCTGGCAAATCCAACTGGATGAGTCCAGCAGAAGGCTCTGCAGCTTGAACACACCGTTTGGCAGGTATTGCTCTAACCGTTTGCCGTTTGGCCTCGTCTCGGCATCGGTGATATTTCATCGCATCATGGTGCAGATGATGGAGGGCATCAAAGGGGTTCGTGTGTACATGATGAGCATGTTTCCCATCTCCAGCAGGTATTCCGCCACGTCCATGCCAATGGCCTGAAGCTGAACAGGACCAAATGTTGCTTTGGCATGTCGACACTCACGTTCCCAGGTGACCAGGGGCTAAATTCTCCGACCCCACGCAGGGTCCGAGAATCGGCCGGCGGCGGCGTTATTCCCGCTCCCGCCATGTAAGGAATTATCCGACCCCGAGAGGGGTGGAAAGTGGTGGGGAGGGGTGGGGAGGGGGGGGGTAGCGGCATTGGAGAGGGGTTGGGAGGGGTGGGGAGGGGGGGTAGCGGCGTGGTGGGGCATGCAGTGTGACAGAGCCGGAAAGGTTGGCTCCACAGGGTGCCACCTTTAATGGGCACAGCGATCTGAACTAGAAGTAACTGCCCACCCTCACCCTCAATGGATACAGAGGACAAGCATCAGGGTCTCTGCCCCCCACCCCTCCACTCCCACCGTACAAGCACCAGAGGGACTCAATTCCCTCTCTTCACACCCCTCCCCCCCCCCCCCCCCCCCCCCGCCCCACCACGTCACAATCATCAGGGGCTCCCACCACCAGAAAACATAATGGGAACCCCCCCCCACCACCCACCCTAAACGAGGCTCCCCAGATGATCCGCACCTCCACTTCCCCCGGCACAGGTTGATACTGCCAGTTTGGCATTTCCGGGGCAAGCCAACCCATGGCACAGTGGGTAGTCCATGGCACAGCCCGGTCATGTTGCCCCCCTGCCCCACTCCCGGGCTGGATTCTCATACTTACCATTGCTCCCCTGGGGGGATCCCCTCGACTGATTCATGCATGTCACATCAGTGAGGTAAGAATATTAAGTGAGGGGTTTAATGCCATGGGGAGCTCAAGGGCGTGAATCTGATAACCATATTGACTAAATTTAAATAGCTTAACGCTGTTGTTTCTGGGGTCGAAGGAAGTTTCACCTGCCAGCATCAGGGACTCGGAGGTGAGGGTAACATCCGGGCTTTGAGGGACATGGCCCGGCAATGCCCTGGCACAGCCCCATGGCACCCTGGCAGTGCCAATCAAAGGGCAGTGCTGGAGCAGTATCAGGTTTGATGTGCAAGAGGTGGGGTCAGGTTGGTGGTGCAAGGGAGGCTCATGGGCAGGGCCTCTCGAGAACCCTGCTGTGGGTGTGGCGATGATGGGGGAAAGGATGATGCTCCCCCCCCTTCCCCCCCAACGCCGCAACCCACCCCCCCAATGCCGCAACCCACCCCCCAACCCCCCCACCCCCAGACGCCGCTATCCCCCCTCCAACGCCGCTACCGCACCCCCCCACCCCCCCCTCCAGCGCCGCTAACCCCACCCTCCAGCGCCGCTACCCCCCTCCACGCCGGCTACCCCCCTCCAGCGCCGCTACCCCCCTCCACACCGCTACCCTACCCAACTCCCCTCCAGCGCCGCTACCCCCCCTCCAGCGCCGCTACCCCCCCCCCCACGCCGCTACCCCCCGCTTCCCTTCCCTTCCCTTCCCCCTCCAACACGCCACTTCCGCAGCGGCTGAAACTGACGCAAACAGCGTCACTCCGCTGCTGGCCCTTTCGTGACGGCAGATTTAGGCCTTAAAAGCAGGCCCCGACACCGGAGTCACCAGCGCCGCTTTTGCCCCGCCGGTAATGGGCGTCACGTATGTCTTCGGTGAATTTCGCCCCAGATCTCTCAGCAGGGTGTGCGCCCGGACACAGACAAGGTCAAGCCATTGCAGCTATGAAGGTCCCTGAAGACATGAAGGCAGTGTTGCGCTTCCTGGGCATGGTTAATTTTCTGGGCAAGTTCATCCCAAACCTGGCCTCACACTCCACTGCCCTAACGAAACCTGGTAAAAAAGTCCACTGCCTTCGAGTGGAAGGCGGCCCATCAGGCAGAGTGGTTGGAGCTGATAGCCAAGCTCACCACTGCACCCGTATTGGCATTTTTCGACCCAGACAGGGAAACGGAATCTCGACAGATGCGAGCCAGGATGGCATCGGTGCGGTGCTGCTTCAACACGATGATACTTCATCCTGGGCACCGGTTGCCGACGCATCAAGAGCAATGACGCCCACCAAACAAAGGTATACACAAATCGAGAAGGAATGCCTGGGTCTTCTCACTGGCATTCTCAAGTTTCATGACTATGTCTATGGCCTGTTGACATTCACAGTCGAGACGGATCACAGGCCCCTGGTCCACATTATTTACAAGGACATTAATGACATGAACGCCTCGGTTGCAGCGCATCCTCCTCAAACTCAGAAGGTACGACTTTGACCTGGTCTACACGCCTGGCAAGGAGCTCATCATTGCCGATACACTGTCCCGCTCCATCACCATGCCTCGTGAACCACTGAACGTCATCCGGCACATTGAGTCACAGGTGTAGCTGTGTGCTAGCACCCTCCCAGCATCTGATGAGAAGGTGATTCGTATCCGTGAGGAGACAGCCAAAGACCACCTCTTGCAGCGTGTTATGCAACACCTAGCCAAAAGCTGGCAAAAAGGGCAGTGCCCCCAATATTTCAATGTAAAGGACGACCTGATGGTGGTTGATGGTATCCTACTCAAACTGGACCGGATTGTAATTCCACACAGTCTCCAGAGCTTGGTGCTCCGTCAAATCCAGGAGTAGAAAAGGGGAGTACGCAGAGCCAGGCAGGCTGACTACTGGCCCGGGGATCTGCCGCGACATCGCGAACATGGTCCTTACTGTGCGACCTGTCAACGCTTGCAGTCAGCACGAGTAAGGAGATACTTCAGCAGCATGAAATTGAAACCTCTCCGTGGACCAAGGTTGGCATTGACCTTCATGCAAATGGTCGTGATTACTTGTTAAGCTTGATTACTTTTCCAATTACCATGAAGTCGTGAAGCTCTCAGACCTCACATCCTGGACCGTCATCAAGGCCTGTAAGGAGACATTCTCCAGGCATGGTATCCCACTCAATGGCATGAGTGACAATGGCCCGTGCTTCAGCAGCCATAAATGGTCTCTGTTTGCCGAGTCGTATCAGTTCAAACACGTCACTTCCAGCCCACACTATCCGCAGCAAACGGAAAAGTTGAGAAAGGCGTGCACATAGTGAAGCAGTTCATCTGCAAGGCCGGGGATTCTGTTTCTGACATCTACCTCATGCTGCTTGCATACAGGGCAACCCCACTGTCCACTGACATGTCGCCGGGCCGGCTCAACTCCTGATGAACAGGTACCTGCGAGACCGGCAAAAACAGGGCTATGATGCTCATGCCACCGATTTGCCCGTGTTATCCCCGTCAGACACTGTTCAGGTCAAGATCCCTGATGGAGGCTGGTCAGCTCCAGCTGTCGTTGTTCGACAGGCTGCCCCCCGCTCGTATGTTGTGCGTCTGGCTGATGGTTCTGTTGTGCGATGAAACAGACGGGCATTGTGCAATGTTGCCTGTCCGCAACCACATTCTTCTCCATTTCCTTCTGTTGTTTTGCCACCTCCTGATACCTCGACTCACGAGGCCACCAGTCAGGCTTCATTCCCGCCCATCAAGGCGCTGTCGTCCCCACCACCACCTCTCCGGTGGTTGGCCTGGATCAGACGCAAGCCACAGACTGGACTTAGAACATAGCAAACAGAACAAATGTTTATGTGTTCTCCCATTGGACAGCTGTTTTCACAGGTACACATGTTCACATCCACTGCATGTACATATGTTAATATTGGCCTATTATAAATACGTTCACATATGTCATCCAAACATAAAAAAAGGGGCAGATGTCATGATGTGCAGACACACACATAATGAGATACAGACAAGCAGCTAATGGACACAGAGAACAGGACATGACCAATAAGCAGGCAGGACACTCATGGGTGGGATCTGACTGTAAAAGACACAAGGCACTCACACTCTGCCTCTTTCCACCAATGAACATCTAGAGAGTCAGTCAAGGGTGTTGTTACAATCTCACACCTCCACCACGTGGCGAAGAGCTAGTCTGGTTCAGGTCAGACAGAGTAAACCGCACTTAAGTTCACAGACAGTTGAACTCACAGAGAACTGTGCTAACTGTGCTATTAGTTCAATAAACCTGACTGAACTAACTTCAGGCCTGGAGTATCTTTCGATCTAAGCTGCATCAAGTTGCAGCCAGTGTTAGACCAGTGTACCTAACACGACAGTGGTGTTCCGGGACCTCCCCGACAGGTGGACCCAGAACTGGCCCCAGCACCACCTCCTCCCACAGGGTGCCCGATGGCCCCCGGGCCTCTACATGGGTCGGGGATGCGATCAGACCGAGCACCCGACGTTTCACCAACACCGGGCGCTGCCAGTCCTGGAGGCCCACCCTGGTATCAACAAGGTTTGCGGGTTTGCAGCCATGGAGCTCAGGGAGTTGGCCATCCCTGTCTGTGTCTGGGCGACGCCGGCCAGCAGCTGGGCAATGGCGCCGATGCCCTCAGCGATGGTCTGCAGAGACTGGGCCATTGCCTGCTGAGACTGGCCGACAGCGTTGAGCGCCTCTGCGATATGCTGCTGGCTCTGGTTCATGGCTACCTGTGAGAGGACAGCCATGTCCGGGACCACGGGCGCCGCATGCATGGAAAGGTCCACATCTTGCATACTGCGACCCAAGTCGGACACCGTCGCACCCATTGCCTCCACCGCGGACGCCACCCACTCGGTGTCAGCCTGGGTGGCACGCATGACCGGGTGGACTCATCCACCTTTGTCTGCAGCTGCCGCAAGCCGGCCGTCACCCCCTTCAGTCGTCCCTTGGTCCGTGCCTGCATCAGGTCTATGGGTGGGTGTGGTAACTCCAGGAACCTGGGACCCCGTCTGGGCGGCAGATGGTTGCCTGCACTGGGCTGCACTCCGACCGCCCGGTCCCTCGGCTGCTCCTGCCTCCACCAGCTGTACCGGGATGGCTGTGTTATGCGCACCAGTTAGTGTCCCAGATGTCTTATTGCTAAAGTGCCCAAACGTGGTGAGTGTCTCTGCGATGGTGGAGGGTGTAGGAGATAGCAGTGGCGTAATGGCGTGCTCCTCATCCGACCCGAAGTCCAGGGTCCCCTGGAGTGGTGATTCCTGTCCATCCGTCCCCTGTATGTGGGTGTCGTGTGTGTCAGTGTCCTGTGCGTCAGTCGGCTGTGTGGGGGCCTGTTGCTGTGGCTGCCCTCCTC
Source organism: Scyliorhinus canicula (assembly GCF_902713615.1). Classification (NCBI taxonomy): domain Eukaryota; kingdom Metazoa; phylum Chordata; class Chondrichthyes; order Carcharhiniformes; family Scyliorhinidae; genus Scyliorhinus; species Scyliorhinus canicula. The sequence goes on along the minus strand of NC_052148.1, from coordinate 108,851,776 downwards.
ATTGCTGGGTACGGCCAGCCATCGTCGCCGCACTCGCACTAGATGTGGGCGGCATCCGCCTGGTGCTCCAGGTCCTGTCCCTGGCTCGTGGCTGCCCTGGAACGTTCTGGAGGTGGCGTCCGCCTGGTGCTCTGGGTCTGTCCCTGGCTCGTGGCTGACCTGGAACATCCTGGGGGTGTTGAATGCCTGATGGGCTGGGTCTGTCCCGTCTTCCCCCATATACCCCCTCTCCCCAAATCCCACTCTCCCATATCCCCCTTCCCCATATCTCCCTTCCCCCATATCTCCCTTCCCCCATATCCCCTTCCCCCTATCCTCCCTTCCCCCATATCCCCCCCTTCCCACATATCCCCCCTTCCCCCAATTATCCCCCCCTTCCCCCATATCCCCCCTTCCACATATCCCACTCCCCCCATATCTCCCCTTTCCCTATATCCCCCCTTCCCCCATAATCCCCTCATCCCCCTTCCCCCATATCTCCCTTCCCCATATACCCTTCCCCATATCCCCTTCCCCCATATCCCCTTCCCTCTTATCCCCCTCCCCATATCCCCTCTTCCCCCATATCCCTTCCCCATATCCCCTTCCCTCATAACCCACTCATCCCCTTCCCCCATATCCCCCTTCCATCATATCCCCCTTCCCCCCTAACCCACTTCCCATAACCCCCTTCCCCATAACTCCCTTACCCAATATCCCACTTCTCCCATATCTCCCCTTCTCCCATTTCCCCCTTCCCCCATATCCCCCTTCCCCCATAAAACCCCCTTCCCCTTATCTCCCTTCCCCCATAAACCCCCTTCCCCGATATGGGGAAAAGGGCGATGGGGGACGGGGAAGGGGGATATGGGGGAACGGGGGATATAGTAGACTGGGGATTTGGGGAGAGGGGGTATATGTGGAAAGATGGGACAGACCCAGCCCATCAGGCATTCGACACCCCCAGGATGTTCCAGGGTAGCCACGAGCCAGGGACAGACCCAGAGCACCAGGGGAAGGGGGATATGGGGGAAGGGGGTTATGGGGAAGGATGATGAGGGGGTTATGAGGGAAGGGGGATATGGGGGAAGGGGGGATATGGGAGAAGTGGGGATATGGGAGAAGGGGCCATGTTGGGTAAGGGAGTTATGGGGAAGGGGGTTATGTGTGAAGGAGATATGGGGGAAGGAGGATATGGAGGAATGGGGAATATGGGGGAATGGGGCGATGGGTGAATGGGGGATATGGGGAAGTGGATATGGGGAAGGGGGATATGAGGGAATGGGGGATATGAGGGAAGGGGGATATGGCGGAAGGGGGTATGGGGGAATGGGGGATATGGGGGAAGGGGGTGATGGGGGAATGGGGGTATGGGTATATGGGGAATATGGGGGAAAGGGGATATGGGGGCAGGGGAGATATGGGGAAGGGGGAATGGGGGCAGGCAGTGGGGGGGGGGTCTCACTAGGCGCTGCGTGGCGGGCGGACACTTTGCCGGGTCTCCGGGGGAGGGCATCCTTTGTGCAGTGACATCACGTGGGGTCACTGATGACGCGTGCATCCGTGATGTGTGACGCCGTCATGAATGGCGGCACGCCGCTACTAGCCCATTCCCGTCCGGAGAATTCACAACGTTTCGGGGGGCCTGACCCCAGAGTGATTCGCGCCGTTTTTGGCGGTGGGTTCGGGCCATCACGCCGATTCACGCAGAATCCCTCCCATAGTCTTTACATGGCAGAGAGAACAACATTACACCTTCTGTGGCTGACTGCAGCTCCAACACTGAAACGAAACCAAAAAAATACAGGCACACCCAAGCTATTCTCAAAGTGAAAACTAAATACAGAGCCAGAGCTCAGCTCCACCCACACTCTGACATCACTGCAGGAACTTTAGCAGACTAGTATTTCTTAAAGTGACATTCTCATGACACCAAACAGATCCCCTTTCCTAGTCTTGCCAATGTTGTTTGTCCAAGTGGACTACAACATGGATCCTACCCCTCCCATATCCTTTCCTGCTGGTTACAGATGTCCCTCACCCTGTCACCAGGCAGGCAACGTACCATGCGGTACTCTCGGTTTATTGCCCATTCCTTAATGCCCTTGCGAAACTGGTGGTGAGCTCTATCTTAAACTGCTGTAGTCCATGTGGTGTAGGTAGACCCATAGTGTTGTTAGGTCAGGATCCAGTGGCAGTGAAGGATAGACGATATAGTCCCAACTCAGGGTGATGTACGGCTTTGTGGAGAACTTGCAGATGGTGGTGTCCCCATGAAGGTTTGGAAGGTGCTGTTGAAGAAACTTGACTGGTTGCGACAATGCAGATCCTCCATATTTATACATTGCTGCTGCTGTGTGTCGGTTCTGGAAGGAGTGAATGTTTGTGGATGGTTGCCAATCAAGCGGGCTGCTTTGTCCTGGATGATGTCAATCTTCTTGAGTGTTGTCGGAGCTGCCCTCATCCAGGCAAGTGAAGAGTATTCATTCACACTCCTGTCTTGTACCTTATAGATGGTGAACAGATTCTGGAAAGTTAGGAGTCCAGTTGCTCTCCATACATTTCCCACCCTCTGACCCTCTCTTGGAGGCATAGTATTTGTATGGCTTGCCCACTTAAATTTCTGGCCATTGTAATGCCAAAAGTGTTGATAAAGTGCGGCCTCATTGCGCTCGACTTAATGTTGGGACAAAGCCGTTGAATCTTGCTCGAGGCCTGGACGAAATTCGTGATGCTCAAAGTGTCTTGCGGAATCTCACTTCGCGTTCTGGATCTACCTCTTACTAGGTGAGTTCCAGGTGCACATATTAAATGAGCTATTAAGCTAATTTGAATATGCACTTGCCAAATTCACCTCGGGGCCAGGATTCACCCTGAGGGGCAGTGTGGCACCCTAGCCCTCCTCCAGCACTCTGCCACTGCCAGCCAGGCACCTTGGCACTTACAGAATTCCTGGGTGGCACCACCAGTTTGACCGGGGCACTACCAGGGTGCCAGGCTGGCAGTGTCAAGGTGCCAGGTTGCCATGCCAAAGTCCGGGCCTGGGGGAGGCCTTTCCCATAAGAAGTGGGATGAGGGGGGACTCAAGAATTCTAGAAGAGATATGTTGGGTAAGTGGGAGGAGGAGAGGGTGTTCCTGAGGCCCCGGTCTCCAAAGGGATATTGAAAGATCAGGACTGCATTTAAAAAATGGCCTCTTGATCTGCGGGTAGTCTGCTTAAAGACTTAAAAAGTGGCCTCGATGGGGAGTTATCGCTGAGGCCAAAAAAACGACAAAGTGCGTTGAATGGCAGGGTCCATTCAGCGGACCTGAACTTGAGTCTGCTAAATCGCGCTCCACATTACTGTGGCTGGAGTCACATGTAAGCTGGACCAGACGGCAGATTCCTTCCTGAAAGGGCATTAGTGAATCAGATGGTTTTTTTACAACAATTGACAATTGTTTCATGATCACCATTAGACTATAATTCCAGGTTTTTATTGAATTCATATTTTACCATCTGCAATGGTGGTATTTGGATCGGGGTCCCAAGAGTATTCCCCTGAGTCTCCAGTTGACTAGTCCAGTGACAATACCACTACGCCACTGCCTCCTGTTGTCTGAGATGACAGTGCGTGCCCTGTCTGGAGGGCCCTGGCCTGCAAAGGGTTTCCTGCCCAATGGTAGACGTAACCCCTTCAGCCTGACCTGCTGGAGTTGATGGAGTTACAGGCAGAGCGAATTTGGAGACCTTTGGGGACTCCTGTACGGATGCCCCCAATGTGTCTGGCTGAGCTCCTCCTCCCTTGGAGTGCCTGAGCGCCTCACCCTGACTTGTTAAGGAGAAGGGGCAACTGGAAGCAGGTTAGGGTGCCCCTCCCTCTCATTCCTAGCCATTTTTGGAATGTCGCCAGCGAATTTTGAAAAATTAATACCAATCATCTCCTACCTCATTAGCCCCCCTTTTAAGACCTGGAGATGAAGTTCATCTGGACCCAGAGGCTTATCAGCCTGCAGCTCTACTAGTTTAGTCAGCCAGGGGCGGATCTACTATGAAACTAATGAAGCTTAAGCTTCAGGGCCCCCAGAAACGACTTTAGTCCACATTGCTTAGAAATTTTGGGTCGACTGCATGAAAAGGGGTTTTTAAAAAATAATAATATTAATAATATAGTGTAATTCAATACAAAATAATCGTTAACATAAAAATTAAAAGGTTATTAAAGTATCATGTAGGCTAGCTGTAAACGAAAAAAATTTCAAATTCAGGATGTTTCATTCTAAATATGTTTAATATAAAATAATTATAAATAATTTAAAACACTATTAACATTTATGACAGAAATACAACAGTAGACGACGTGTCATGACAAAAAAGGGGAGCCATTGAAAAGGCAATCACAATGCTAACGTGAATTTCAACGTGATAGCACTCGTGATAGCGATCTAGACAAGAATTTTTTTCAATAAAGTGTTCATAAGGATACAATATTTTAATTACCCCTACTCAAAAATAATGTTATATTCGAAAGTGAATATGTTGCTAGAAAAAACAGAAAAAAGAGTATTTTGTAAAATGTGCTTCATGTAGTATGTATTCTCATAGGTGTCTAAAATAAAAGATTATATTGACTGTGGTCTTTTCTATGTTGTATTTCACCATTCTATGATGCATCATGCATGTATATAACATTTCCCTAATTTTCATCCCGCCATAACTCGAAAACTATAAGGCATAGGAAATTTTTATTCACACCAGTGACTTTGACATGTGAGATAATCCAGTACAGCAATTTTAATCAAATCTGAGATGTAGTGGTTACATTTTTAAAACATTTGTGGTGATCTGTCGTGGAACAACCCCATTGAAGAAGATAACAGTGGTTACCCAGACCTCGTTGCGAAGGGGCCCCCATAACAGTTCAAGCTTCAGGGCCCCAAAAATGTCGGTCCGCCACTGTGTTCAGTCAGCATCCCTAGAGATTGTAATTGCACCAAGTTCCCCTTTCCTTCTATATCCCAATTACAGCTATTACTGGAATGCTTCTGTATCCTCTAAAGCAGTAATTTTCAAGTCAGGGTCGCGACCCATGGGAGGGTCACGGGCGGGTGTCGAGAGGGTTGCGGGGCCATCGGTCGCAGCATTCCCGATCGTGGGAAGAAGTGCCCAATGGCTGTGACCTGCTTTTAAAAATGCCAGCTGCGACCGACGTTTAGAACACTGGCCATTCTGCACACGTGTGCCCCCTCAGCAGTGCGTAGGCCCGGAACCAAGCGAGGCAGACCACCTCCTCCTGACATCAGCACACTGACCCAGGAACAACCATGCACAACCCATGAAAAAGAAGCTGTAACAGGAACAAAGCAGCATAAAGATGATTTCTTGAGGTACGGGTTTATTAATTGTGCCTCGGCAAATCAAAGTGCAAAGTTCATGCGTGTTATATGTACTGAAGTACAGGCAAATTAAAGATTAAAACCCTCAAAACTTCAAAGGTATTTCAAGACAATGCATGGCGAGTTCAAGGACAAACCTCTTGATTTTTTCTAAGGACGCAGTGAGATCTTAAATCATCAGCTGAAGTCCTTGGCAGAAATGTAACATTGAATGACTAAGCAAGTGAGATTGTGAGGACCAAGCAGGTTAATATGTCACATTAAAGTTAAGCAAAACTGGTGGGATATGAAATTCGGGCAGCGTGGATTGCGATGTTCGGGTGGTGTGGGTCATGAAGGTCAGCCGGCGTGGGTCAAGAAGGTCAGCTGGCATGGGTCTCAAAGAATGTCCAGTTGGTAAAATGGGTCACGGATAAAAAGGTTTGAAATACACTGCTGTATAGTGAAGACAGGAGAATTATTTGTTCATTTCATCCGCCATTTCCTGGTGAACTACTATTAACTCCCCATTGACACTCTCTGTAGGTCCAAAACTCACCTTACAAACTCTTACTATCTATTTTTACAGTTCTAGCTCACTTCCTCTCATATTCTAATTTCTTTCTCCTGGTTAATCTTTTAGGCATGTCCGCCATTCTTTATATTCTGACTAATCATCTGACCTGCCACTCGTCTTTGTGCAGTTCTGTGCTTTTTTTCTAACGTTTGATGCTTTCCTTAATTTATTTTAATTAGGCACAGTTGGTGGGTCCCTTCCCTTCGAATGTTTCCTAAAATAAAAATGTTTCACACTGATTTACATCATCATCTCCCCCTGTTGCATCTTGTCAGTTGTCATAAAGTGTGGGTATGCAAACCTCCTTCTGAAGATGGTGTTCTGTGCACTTCCTGACAGAAGTGTGTATGTATGTCTCAGGTCCCATCTGTGAGCCTTATGTGGCTGTGTAGTAAAATAAAGAAATTGGTTCATCCAGTTCACACCACCTTATGTTCCAACTGGATATGTGACTCCACTTAGAATCAAAATATTGGGATCAATATTCACTCACAGCAGGGAACTTTAAGAGCTTTAGAAAGTAATGACTATAAACACTTCACACTGATTGCAATATAATGCTTGGGTTATTTAAATGTATTATGCCCTAATTAAATACAAGCAGTCTTTAAGAAATTTGATGCTTCAACTGGAAGCTGGATATTGCATGGAGTGCATTTTGGGAAACAAAGCACGTGCAGCCATAATTCAAATGGATGTCTGGGAAATTAGTTTCTCGGGGGGAGGCAGGTGACCAATCCATACTCAGTCAGAGAGTTTGTCAGGAAATGCTTTTCAGGAGGCTGCATGTCTATACCCTATTTTAATAGGATGTATTCTGAGGCCTGTGAACCCTTCAGATAAAAGAAGGCACAAAGAATTTGTCCATGAGGTAATCACTGCTTATGGGCCAGGGAGCTGGAATATATTCTCTAGGCCCAATAGATTTACCTCTTTACACAAACTGCGATTACCTGAATTCCTTCACCCCCCCGACCTTCGACTCTCCCACCCCACCAACCTTCAAAATATCCTCCTTACAGCAAAGGTCACAATCCCTACACCCAAACACCATATCCACCTCCCTTACTGTCACTCCTTCCCCCCCCCCTCCCTTCAGTCCGCAAGTCTCATGTTATTAACTTTTCTACCAGCAGGCAGCCTTTCAACCAGGGAATGACGTCCAGTATAGACCAAAGACAGTGGGCTGGTCAATGGGGTTTCCCATTCTGGGGCAGCCCCATGCATCGGGAAACCCCCGGGCTGCCGGCAAAACAGAGCAACCCAACGGCAGAGAATCCAGCCCAGTGGCTTCAGTCTTCTCAGTGTTTAACTGAAGGAAATTGTGCCTCATCCAAGACAAAACTGTTGGACAGATAGTCTGACTGCACAGGCAGTGATGGATTTGGAGAGTTGCAGAGGGGAGAATTATCTGACATTAGTGTACCTGTGAGTGCTAACACCAGATGATGTTTCCAAGATGCAGAAACTAGATGGGGAAAGGACAAGACATTGGTAAATCTTTGGGATTCTGTAGAGACAATTGAGAACAGAAAGTGAAGCCATTCCCCAAAGTTTTCTGTCTATGGCCAAGTTAAAGTTTTAAAATATATATAATTTTTCCCATATGTTTTCAAAAAGTATTGAATTAAAAGTGATTTGATTGAAGTTTATAAGATGATGGGGCAGCACGGTGGCCTAGTGGTTAGCACAACTGCCTCACGGCGCTGAGGTCCCAGGTTCGATCCCGGCTCTGGGTCACTGTCCGTGTGGAGTTTGCATATTCTCCCCGTGTCTGCGTGGGTTTCGCCCCCACAACCCAAAAATGTGCAGAGTAGGTGGATTGGCCATGCTAAATTGCCCCTTAATTGGAAAAAATAATTGGGTAATCTAAATTTATAAAAAAAAAGTTTATAAGATGATGAAGGGAGTAGACGAAGCCCGGGGTCGGGCCGGAGAATCCCCGTGACTGGCGCGAATCGTGCCACGCCACCCCGATGCCGGCATGCGATTCTCACTCTGGCGCCGGCGTGGTTGGCCATCGTACAAATGGCGACGTCCACACCTGCTCTCAGCCAGCGGGAACTCGACGTGGAAGGGTCGGGGAGCAGCCTGTGATGGGGTAGGGGGGGGTCCGACCCTGGGGGGAGAGGGGGGAACCTCCGATGTGGCCTGGCCCGTGATCGGGGCCCACCGATTGGCGGGCCGGCCTCTCTGGTTGGGACCTCCTTTCTTCCGTGCCGGCCCCTATAGCCCTGCGCCAAGTTGTGTTGGGGCCGGTGTGGCAAAGGGAGCCACTACGCATGCGCACGGACCCCGCGGCACGCAGTTCACGTCGGGATCAGAAGCTGGAGCGGCGTGAACTGCTCCAGTGCCGTGCTGGCCCCCTATCGGGGCCAGAATTGCTGATCCTGAGGCCGTGTTGACGCCGTCGAGAACGCGACGGCATTTCTGACGGCGTCAAATCTTAGTCTCAGGATCACAGAATCCCGCCTACTGTGCCTGTGTAGAATGCCTGGGCTGAGTTTTCCTGGGTGGGCCACGATTCTGACTTCAGTCTCAAAATGCACTGCAGCCATCCACCAAAGCTTTTTTAACAGCACCTTCCAAACCCACACTCTTTACCATCTGGAAGGACAAGGGCCGAAGATACATGAGAACACCACCACCTGCAAGTTCTTCTCTCAGCAAACACCACCCTGACTTGGTACCTGTGGTGAATGTATTCACCATAATGCATGCATGATACCATAACCTGTGACCTATGACCTGGAAGTGGTGATATAAATGACTTCCAGATACTGTACTGTAACACCAGTATGGCTCCGCCCACCGGGGCCATATATAGACCGGCCTCTTGTGGGCGGCATTTATCTGTACTACTGACTCTGGCTAAGCAGGTTCATGACTAATAAAGCCTACTGTTTACTCGCTCGCTCTGTCTCACTGAATTTAATTGAAGGTATATTAATTTAATGGTCATCGACAGCACTATGGAAGCTCTCAAAAGCCAAACAGGCTTGAACTCGACGTCCGCGCGTCCGAAGCCAAGGAAATATTCAAACATTGACTCCGATGCTTCGAGACCTACCTTGACTCCTCCACAACGCCTCCCACAGAGGCTCTCAAGCTGCGACTTGTCCATGCCCGGGTGAGCCAACGAATCTCTGTATGGACCGAGAAAGCGGCCACTTATGAGGCGGCGGTCGCAACTCTCAAGGCACATTCCTCACTACTCGCCGTCAACGTGCCGGAGAATCGCTGGACGAGTATCTCGAAACCCTGACTCTACTCACGAGGAACTGCAGCTATCGAGATGTGACGGCGGAGGAACACACAAACTCACAGATCCGGGACACCTATGTGGCGGGGGTCCGCTCGAACTATAACAGGCAGCGCCTGCTGGTAAACAGGACCTCTGACCTGCGGGAAACGGTAAAGCTAGCGAACCTCACTAGAGATAGCCGACCAGAACCTCAGCGCGTTCCCGCAGGCCTGCCGAACCCCTCGCGACCCCCGTCGGACCCGACTACGTGCCGCGCGTCTGTCAGCACAGCCTGGGGATCCGCAGTGCAACTTCCGCAGCCAGGGCCAACATCCCCGGCAGCGCTGCCAGCCCGCACAGCAACGTGTAGCGATTGTGGAAAAAAAAGGGGCACTTCGCTAAAGTCTGTCTGTGCTGGGCTGAGGCCCAGAAATACGAAAACCACACCAAGCCCAATCCATAGGGACTCGCAGCCCCACAAACCTCGCAACGCGGCTGCATGTCTGCCCGGATGCCCCCGTCAGTTGCGTCATCGGCATCGTATGACTCGTGGGGGCCGCCATCTTGGTCGCCGGCCCCAACACCGACCGACACGTACGACTAATGGAGGCGGCCATCTTGTTCACCATCTTCACCCCAGCCCGACACGTGCGACTCATGGGGGCCCGCCATCTTGCGACTCCACCACCACACAGACTACCCGCAGCTGGGTGCAGTCACCCTTGACCAATCACAGCCAAAACAGCTGAAGAACTCCATGATGGTCGTCAGGGTCAACTGGCGCGAGACCCCCTGTCTTTTGACTCCGGGAGCACAGAGAGCTTTGTCCACACCGACATGGTAAGGCGCTGCTCCTCCACACCTACCCAGCCTCCCAAACAACCTCCCTTGCCTCAGGGTCCCCATTCGGTTCAGATCCAGGGGTACTGTATCGCCAAACTTGCGATGCAAGCCGCAGAGTACACTAGTTTTAAGCTCTATGTCCTCCCCCACCCTCTGCGCCCCCTACTGCTCGGATTGGACTTCAATGTAACCACGAAGCCTGACCCTACAGTTTGGCGGATGCTTTCCCCCCCCTCCTGGTGTGCAGCCTCGCGACCCTCAAGGTCTCCCCCCCTTCACTCTTTGCGAACCTCACTCGTAACTGTAAGCCCATCGCCAGCATGAGCAGACGGTACAGTTCGCTGGACATGATTTTTATCAAGTCGGAGGTCCAGCGATTATTGAGGGAAGGGATCATCGAGGCCAACAACAGCCCTGGAGAGCGCAAGTGGTGGTCATCCGGACCGGGAAAATAATTGGATGGCTGTGGGCTACAGCCAGACAATAACCAATTCACGCAATTCGATGCGTACCCCTCCCCCGCATAGCGGAAGATGGTCAACCAGATCGCGCAGTAATACCGTGTATTCTCCACTGTCGATCTGAAGTCGGCCTACCACCAGCTCCCAATCCGCCCGGAAGAGCGCCAGTACACTGCTTTTGAGGCAGCCGGTCGGCTCTTCCACTTCCTCAGAGTCGCCTTTGGTGTCACGAACGGAGACTCGGTCTTTCAAGAATGATGGACCGAATGGTGGACCAGTACAGGTTGCGGGCTACATACCCGTACTTGGACAATGTGACCATCTGCTGCCCATGACCATCAGGACCATGACGCCAACCTCCAGAGGTTCCTCCAGGCCGCCCAATCCCTCAATCTCACATACAACAAAGAACAAATGCATTTTCCGTACTACCCGGCTAGCCATTCTCAGCTATGTCGTAGAGAACGGAGTCCTAGGGCCCGACCCTGACCGTATGCACCCCTCACAGAACACCCCTCCCCACAGCCTCAAGGCCCTAAACAATACCTGGGGCTGTTCTCCTACTATGCCCAATGGGTCCCCAACTATGCAGACAAAGTCCGCCCACTTATTCAAACAACTACTTTTCCCCTGACGGATGAGGCCCGCGTGGCCTACAGCCGCATCAAGGCCGATATCACCAAGGCTGCAATGCATTGCAGTAGATGAGTCTATCCCTTTTCAGCTAGAGAGCGATGCATCAGACGTCGCACTGGCCGCCACATTCAACCAGGCGGGCAGGCCAGCAGTATTTTTCTCTCGAACCCTCTACGCTTCCGAAATTCGAAACCCCTCGGTCGAAAAGGAAGCACAAGCCATAATGGAAGCCGTGCGGCACTGGAGGCACTACCTAGCCGGGAGGAGTTTAACCATCGTCACCGGCCAACGATCGGTAGCCTCCATGTTCGACCAACGCACAACGGGGCAAAATAAAAAATGATAAAATCTGAGGTGGAGGATCGAACTCTCCACCGATAACTACGATATCAAGTATCGTCCTGGGAAGCTCAACGAGCCCCCAGATGCTCTGTCCCGCGGCACATGCACCAGTGCGCAAGATGACCGACTTTGGGCTATCCACAATGATCTCTGCCACCTGGGGGTCACCCGGCTTACCCACTTCATTAAGGCCCGCAATCTGCCCTTCTCCTCAGAGGAGGTCAAGGCCATTACCAGGGAGTGCAAACCGCTCTTCTACCGACCAGACAAGGCCCACCTGGTAAAGTGGGCCTAAACATTGACTTCAAAGGGCCCCTCCCCGCCACTAACCGGAATAGATACTTTCTCACCGTCATCGATGAATACTCCCACTTCCCCTTCGCCGTCCCCTGCCCCGACATCACCTCAGCCACCGTAATAAAGGCACTGCACAGCATCTTCACGCTGTTCGGTTTCCTTGCCTACGTCCACAGTGAAGGGGGCACATCGTTCATGAGCGATGAGCTGTGTCAGTACCTGCTCAACAAAGGCATCGCCTCGAGCAGGACTACGAGCTATAACCCGCAGGGAAATGGGTAGGTGGAGAGGAGAATGCGACGGTATGGAAGGCTGTACTTCTGGCCCTAGGTCTAGAAGTCTCCCAATCCCCTGCTGGCAGGTGGTCCTCCTTGACGCCCTCCACTCCATCCTCCTCTGCACGGTCACGAACGAGACCCCTCACAATCGTTGTTTATCTTCCCCAGGAAGTCCATCTCCGGGGTCTCGCTTCCATCTTGGCTGAAAACTCCAGGACCAGTCCTTCTCCAGAGACACATGAGGAGCCGCAAGACTAACCCCTGGTCGAGAGAGTTCAGCTGCTCCACGGCTAACCCCCTGTACGCTTACCATCGCGCACCAAGATGGGCGGCAAGATGCGGTCTCCCAAAGGGACCTAACGCCAGCTGGTTCCCCTTGCCAACATGCCCCCCCCACCCCCCCCCCGCTGCCCGCCACAACTCACAGGGCCCCATACGCCCCCTGGGTCTCCTGTATTGTCCCACGCCGACCACTGCCGCAACCAATCATCCTCCACCCTACTCCCGCACCCCAACGTCTCCGACACCCGGACAGAGGCTCAAGCTCCAGACACAACGTCCCTGGAGTCCCCACGTGCAACAACTGTGCCCGCCACAACCGCCAGAGCTGCGGTGGGTCGAAGAGAACAATCCGGCCTCCAGATAGACTGAAATGTAATGACCCCACGTCATCCCCCCCAGATTTGATTTTTTAACATAATGGGCATGGGCAATAAATGCTGGCTGGGTCAGCGAAGCCCACATCTCATAAATCATGGAATCCCTATAGTGCAGAAGGACGCCATTTGGCCCATCAAGTCAGCACCGACCCTAAGAATGAGCACTCTACCCATGTCCATCACACCCTATCCCCGTAACCCCATAGCCTAACCTGCCACATCCCTGGACATCATAGCCAATCCACCCAACCCCCAATCTTTGGACTGTGGTAGGAAACTGGATTATCAGGAGGAAACCCATATAGACACGGGGAGAATGTAGGAACTCCACATAGTGACCCAAGGCTGGAATTGAACCCGGGTCCCTGGCGCTGTGAGAATGCAATGCTAACACTGAGCCACCGTTGCACCCCAATGAATAAATAAAAAAGAATTCTGGGTCAGGAATCAGGGTCTTTCGAGAGGCAGCCAATGAAATGCTACTTCCAGCAACCTCATCCAATTGGGTATGAGTTTGGTTTCAACATGAGGACATCTAATCAGCACAGCCCAAGGGTAGGACTCTTGGCTACCTTTGCAGTGTTGATGTAAAAGGCAGTGGGACATGTGTTCAGCAGGAGGACATGGCTTCTGCTGCAGCGAGACATTAGCAAACACATCAGTCTCTGGCTGCAAGAGCATGCTGTCTGCTTGGGTTGTCCTGAACACTGCTGATTCAATGCTGCCAATTTAATGAAAGGATTTGCTTAGTTTGCAGCATGGATCTTCCCCCGGGAAGACGCCTCCATTCATTCCAGGCTCCAAATCCCTCCATGGATTATCCTATAACTGTGGTTAGCAAGGCTTTTAAGGAGCCTAATTGGCAACCTGCCACATGGGGTTGGGTAGCCCTGGACAGCCTTCAAATGACCAGCAATGAGAATGGGGTTGACATTTTTAGGCCTCGTCCTCCTCTATTCCCAACTTCAGTGGGGCCAAAATATGTAATCCATAAAGTCATATGGCACAAAGATGGCCATTCAGCCCATGAGTTACAAAGCAGCTTCATGTAGAACAATCCAGTAGTCCATGTCCCCTGATCTATCCCTTAGCCTGCAAGTTCCTTTTTCCTGAGCGGCCATCCAATCTCCTTTTGAATTCATTGATGGTGTCTACTTCCACCACCATTGTTAGCAGTGAGTTCCCGATCATTGCCCCTTGTTAAATAAACAAGTTCTTCATCACATCATCTTTCTTTTTTGACTTTATTTAAACCTACCATAACCTTGCACAGATTGTCTCTCAATCTCTTGTGCTCCAAGAACAACAACCTCAGCTTCCCCAGCTAATAAGTGTGAGGGTCTTGCATTTTTGTCACAAAAGTGGAAAGGCAACTTATATCTAAATGGGAGAGACATCGGGCTGCTCCAATGCAGAGGGATCTGGGTGTCCTAGTGCATGAGTCACAGAAAACGAGCATGCAGATGCAGCAGATAATAAGGAAAGCAATTGAATGTTGGCATTTATAGCAAAAGGAATTGAATATTGGTATAACCTGCCTGCGTACCACTTGCTGGGGACTAATGGAAATCCCACAATCCTTTGGGAGTATGAGCTTTCCCAATAAGGGGGCGGAGAAATTATTAGAGATTCCCTGCATAAATAAAGCTGGCCAGTTTGGAACCAGCTAGAGAGGAGGTGAGCAGCAAGGGAGTGCTAATAGATGTTATTTCTTTCTACCCTTCAACTCGTGCTGGATTCTTCGTGGCCCTCACAAAACTGGCGATGAGGTTTAAAGTGAATAGCTGTCTATGCTGCTGAAGCCACCTCCCTGGATTTTTGTTGGATATAGGTGGAAGTTGTTTTTCTGTCACACCATGCCTCTGTTTGGCTGTTTTGATGCTGCGCTAGAAAGTTGGAACAAGTACGCACAATGGATGCGTTACTATTTCCGGGCAAACAACAGCAGCGAAAACAAGTGGCACGTGGTCATTTTGCTCACCACCTGTGGCCCGCATACATTTGGGGTGATTAGGAGCCTTATGTACCCAGCTGCACCGGACATCAAGGCCTTTGATGAACTTGTGAACTTAGTGGGGCAACATTTTAACCCAACCCCATCCACGATAGTCCAAGGTTACCGGTTTAATACTGCAGAGAGGACCCCAGGAGAATCCCTTGCAGAGTTTCTATCCAGGCTACGCAGGATTGCGAGAGTACTGTGACCATGGTGAGACCTTGTCAGAAATGTTACGCGACCGTTTGGTTTGTGGTATTAACAATGCGGCCACCCAGAGGAAGTTGTTAACTGAGACAACATTGACTTTTCAACAGGCTTATCAAATAGTATTGTCCCGAGAGAGCGCAGAATGGGGAGTGCAGGAGCTACAGGGATGGAGGTGCATGCCTGGGGCGCAACCCCTTCCGTCCAAAAGCATCTCCCCGCACCCCTGCGGTACCTTGGGCAAGGCGACGTCCGGATCGACGCCAGTGGCCATCGGACATTCCTCCCCGAAGGGAGCCTTCTCCAGAACCAATGGATGAGGACCCATGCCCGTGTCAGACTTGTGGATGCCGACCCCGTCATGGTCCCCTGTCCTGGGAGCGCCAGAGGCGCTGTCGTTCTGACAGAAACTGGGGCTAGCCCAAGGGCCGTACCTTTCATTTGGATTAACCTGCGGCGACTACTCCCGAGGACGTGGAGACGGAGGACAACTGTCTGTAGCTGCATTGTGTGCCAGCTCCCGTGTGGCCCCCATTAAAGTGACAGTACGGGTCAATGGTCACCGTTTGAGATGGAGTTGGACACTGGCGCAGCGGTCTCCATGATCGCCCAGAGGACATTCGACTGCATCAAGCAGGGTATACAGATCCTTACATTAACCAACACACAGGCCAGGTTGGCCACCTACACAGGGGAACCATTGGGACATTGCAGGAACTACAATGATCCCTGTTGTTTCTAGATGCCAGGAGGGGAGTTTCCCCACTTATCGTGGTGCGCGGCCATGGGCCCAGCCTGTTGGGTCGGGACTGGTTGCGCCATTTGAAGTTGCAGTGGCAGCACATCCTCCAAACAGGTTCTGGAGGGTTGACTGAGATGCGAGGATGGTACCCAGATGTATTCCAGCCCGGTTTGGGGAAAATAAAAGGGGCTGTAGCCCGTATCCAAGTCAAACCAGGAGCCACGCCGCGCTATTTCCAGGTGCATACGGTGCCTTATGCCTTGCTCAAGAAGGTAGAAGGAGAGCTCACTCATTTGGAGACCTTGGGTATTATCAAGGCCCGTCCGTTTCACTGACTGGGCAGCACCAATTGTACCTGTAATGAAGCCAGATGCCACAGTTCGCTTGGTGCGGCGACTATAAACTTACAGTGAATACGGCTTCCCGGCTCGACCGATATCCAATGCCTCACAAGGATCTCTACACAAAGCTCCCAGGCGGACTCATTAGATATGAGTCGCGCCTACCTGCAGTTTGAGCTGGACCCTGCCTCACGGCCATATGTAACTATTAACACACACTGGGGTCTGTATGATATACACAATTGCCCTTTGGGGTATCCTCTGCCTGCGCTATTTTTCAAAGCGCCATGGAGGCATCTTGAGGGGTTTACCGTTTGTCGCTGTCTACTTAGGCGCAGGAACATTTGGAAAATTTGGAGGCTGTCCTTAGACACTTTTCAGAGGCTGGAGTCCATTTACATCGCACAAAGTGCGTCTTTCAGGCGAAGGAAGCAGTCTACCTGGATTATCGGGTGGACCGCGAAGGTTTGCACCCCGCCGCAGAGAAGGTGCGCGCGATCAACAGGCTCCGCCCCAATTGATACTTTGCATCTTTGTTCTTTTCTATGCCTCGTAAACTATTACTAGAAGTGCCTCCCCCAATCTGGCATCTACACTGGCCCCGTTGCACCTTCTGCTAAAGAAGAATCACACCTGGGTTTGGGGTCAGCTGCAAGAAACTGCTTTCCGACGGGTAAACAACATTGTCATCGTCTGGGTTACTAACCCACTATGATCCTGGAAAGACTTTGCTCATTTGCTCATCACATGTGATGCATCCCTGTATGGTATTGAGGCCGTCCTGTCCCCAAGATGGAGAACAGGGCCGATGCGGCCGATAGCTTTCGTCTCCCGCACATTGAAGCGGAAAAGAAGTACGCGCAGATCGTGAAGGAGGGCCTGGCGGTGGTGTTTGCAGTGAAACGCTTCCACCAGTATGTGTATGGCCACTTCACTATTGTGACTGATCATAAGCTTCTGCTGGGACTTTTCTGAGAGGATAAGCCAATAACGCCTCATTGATTCCGCACGGATCCAGCGCTGGGCTTTGTTGCTTGCTGCCTACGAGTACTCTCTGGAGCATAAACCAGGGACCCAGATAGCGAATATGACGCACTGAGCCGATTGCCTTTATTGACCCCCACGACTGGTGAGGTGGTTGCAACCCTAAATTTTATGGACTCCTTGCCTGTCACGGCATCACAGATCCGTGAGTGGACCCAGACGGAGCCAGTCCTGTCAAAGGTCCGGCACATAGTCCTGTATGGTGGGCAGCATAGACAGCTTCCAGGCGAGTTGCGGGCATTTTTCTACAAGCTGTCAGAATTTAGCATGGAAGACGGTATTCTCTTGTGGGGGACGCATGTGATTGTCCTGGAAAAAGGACAGGAGCTGATACTGAGAGACTTGCACAATGGGCATCCAGGTGTGACCCAAAATGAAAATGTTGGCCCGGAGTTATGTCTGGTGGCAGGCCTCGACACCGACATTGAGAAGGTGGCCCAACACTGCTACATTTGCCAAGGGCATCAGAAAGCTTCCGCCGGCCGCGCCCCTACATCGCTGGGAGTGGCCGGGCAGCCTTGGGCGTGCTTGCATGCGGATTTCGCCAACCCTTTTCAAGGATCCATGTTCCTTCTATTAATCGATGCCAGTTTAAATGGTTAGAGGTGCAATTAGATGGTAGACACAACATCCTGAGCAACAATCGCAAAGGTACATTTGTCTTTGAATACACATGGCCTCCCCAAGGTGCTGGTCACGGACAACGGCACTCCGTTCACAAGTGAGGAGTTTGCGAGGTTCATGAAGATGAACGGAATACGCCATATCTGCACTGCTCCATACCACCCGGCTTCCAATGGGTTGGCAGAGCGCACAATGCAGACATTCAAATGAGGCCTAAAGAAGCAGTCTTCTGGGTCGATGGACATGAGACTGGCTCATTTTTTGTTTTCATATAGGACCACCCCACATGCAGTGACTGGGGTAGCTCCCGCAGAACTCCTAATGGGCCGGAGACTTCGCACCCGCCTTAGCATGGTTTTCCCAGACATTGGCGCAAAAGTACGCCGCACTCAAGAACGGCATCGGTCGATTCAGCAGTTTGCGCCCGGTGATGCGCCCAGTGACCCACTGATAGTTCGAAATTTTTGTGGTGGTGCCCCAGGGGTCCCTGGTGTTCTCTTTCTCAGAACGGGCCCTATCTCTTACCAGGTGCAAACCCTGGGTCGTCTCCAGTGCAAGCATGTGGACCACATTCGGTCAGAAGACCATCTCTTCCAAAGATTCCCCCCACCCCGGAGCTCATTTCTACAGCCACAGAGACCAGACACAGTGGAGAGTATTCCTCACATCTTCCTGTGGTGCCGCACTCAAAGCCTGCACAGGTCGTTGCAGAACCGTGTGGAGATAGGGACGCCGAGAATCGGAGGCAGAGGACTCCGACTCCGAGATGGCGACACAGGACACCTCAGAAGGGGAGTCCTCAGGCCCACACAGGCCTTGGATGTACAACCATTACGCCATTCATCATGGACGTGCCATTCTCTGTCTCGTTACACGCTGCCCGATCCAGCGCCTCGTGCAAATGGTGTCCGGCCTGCGGCAAAACTAGTCCACGCCCTCCTTCGCCAGGGTCTTCGGTGGATTCCTTGGACTTTGGGGGGAGGGATGTTATAACCTGCTGCTTACCACTGACTGGGGACTAATGACAATCCCACAATCCTTTGGGAGTATGAACTTCCCCAATGACGGGGGCGGAGAAATCATTAGCAAATTCCCTGCATAAATAAAGCTGGCCAGTATGGAACCAGCTAGAGAGGAGTGAGCAGGAAGGGAGTTGTGTCATATATGTATTGTAAACAAATGTTATTTCTTTCTATCCTTCAACTTGTGCTGAATTCTTTGTGGCCCTCACAAAAAATATAAAGGTAAGGAAATGTTGCAGTTTTGGTCCCCTTACTTGAGGAAAGATGTTGTGGCATTGGAGGCAGTTCAGAGAAGGTTCCATGGATTGATTCCAGAGATGAGTGGTTTGTCGTATGAGGAGAGATTGAACAGTTTAGGCCTTTAATCCCTGGAGTTTAGAAGAATGAGGGAGATCTAATTGAAGTATACAAGTTGCTAAAAGGTATGGATAAAGTAGATGTGGAGCTGCTGCTTCCTCTTGTGGGGCATTCTAAAACGCGAGGTCATAATCTTAGAATAAAACAGGTTTGAGGAGAAACTGCACTTCCCAAAGAGTGGTGAACCTGTGGAATTCGCCACCTCAGAGTGCGGTGGGATGCAGGGGCCGTGAGTAACTTAAAGGAGGAGTTAGGACATGTTTTAATTGATAATGGTTTTGAAGGGTTATGGAGATGGTGGAGTTGAGGCCAGGATGGGATTAGCTATGATCATATTGAAGGTGTTTAGGCTCAGAAAAGCTAAATTACCTATTCCCGCTCTGGGTCATTGTGATGTTCTCTGTGGAGTCCCTCAAGATGGCTAAAAGTTGTAGTACTGACAAAGAACATCAGCTATGTATTTCAAACAAAGCTAGTTTATTTACACTACTTTAAATGATTCTCACACCTTACTAAGTAGTAGCTAAGAATATAACAGTATTAAATCTATGCTACAGAAATCTATAATATCTAACTATGCTGTTTAATCTCTCTAATAAAATGAACAGCCTATCTTACCTGCCACTAACACCTTCTCCCAGAATCCCATGAGTCACAGTATATTTATACTCTGTGGTGCCATCTAGTGTTGAGATACATGAACATCATCTTTACACTCTTTACACTCACTACATTATACATATCACTACAGTCATGTGTTCTAGGGAGAGATGCTCTGGCTGATTTTGCAATCCAACTCTTGGTCTGTAGCATTGTTGGTAGCAGGTGAGGAACATATCAGCCATGATAGAATGGGGGAGCAGACATGATGGGCCAAAGGCATAATTCTGCTCCTATATCTTATGACTTGTGAACCTGATAACTAAATTCTTCATCCTTTGAACCATGCTGGCAAATCTACCTTCCACCATCTCCAGGACCGCCACACCCCTCCTAAAGTATGGTAATAGAACAGAATGCAATATTCTTCTTGTTACTTAACTAGACTTTATAGCAGTGCAGCATAATTTCTTTGCTTTTGTCCTCAGTACCCTTTTATGAAGCCCATATGCTTCACTAATTACTCTCTCAATATGTTTTGCCACATTCAAAGACCTATGCACATGAACCCACAGGTCATTCTGGCCTGCATACGCTTTAGAACTATGCCATTATAATTCTATTGCCTGTCCCAATTCCTTTTGCCAAAATGCATCACCTCATATTTTTCTTCATTAAATTCTATCTGTTACCTTTCTGCCTATTCTGCTAACCTATTCCCTATTGCAACTGATTGGTATCATCCTTACTATTTACCATGCTACCAAGATTGTGATCATTAGCAAATTTTGAAATTTGACTCTGCATTCCAATATTGAAGATATTTATATGCATATAAAAAAAAGTAATATTCCTAGCATTGACCCATAAGGAACTTTCTACCATGCTCTGGTCTGAAAAACAAGGGGCGAGATTCTCCATTGGCTGATGCTAAAATCGCAAAATGCGATTGCGCGGAGAATAGATTCTGATGCTAAAATTGCGGCAGGCACCGATTTGATGCCAAAACGCAATCTCCGTCATCTGGACAGCGGCGTCAATGCGTTCCGAAATGCACGTACAGTAAACACCATTTGCATATCATTAGCGGGCCCGACTCGGTATTCTGCGGGGCCTCCGCAATTCTCCACCTCCAATGGGCCGAGTTCCAGACGGCACAGTTCACTTGTGCTTTTAAAAATCGTGAAACCGGCGTTGTGGCTGCTGAGAGAGAGACGGGGTACCACCATACCTAACACCGCCATAGTTTGCTGACAGTTGTGCCGCTGGCCAGGGCCAGGGGCAGTAGTGGGGGGGGGGGGGTAGCCAGGAGGTGGACTGTGGGGTTGGGGTGGACGGATGGAACCCATTGCCGCAGCCGGCAAGGCAGCCATGCAGTTGTGCACGTCGCTGACAGTCCACTGTGAACTTAGGGCCACAGGTCGTATAGGTGATCCCATTAGGTGCCTTCTGGCCCCAGCTGACCATCAGCTGTATGAGCGTACTCCAGCACAACCTGTGCCATGTTGTTAGCTGGTATGGATGTGTGGGGATTGTAACATGTATGTGGCTGCAGCTTGTCAGCCTCCTGAGTGTCAATCACAGACCCGGTGAATCCCACACTGTTTTTCATTGGAATCAATTATGTTGCATGCAGCACCAGTGCTAGCCCTCCACAGTCGCCAAATTGGTCCACATTCGGCAGAAGTTTTGCTGTTGTGAAAGTCCACGAATCAAACCCCGGCGTCAACACTTAAGTCTCAGGAATGAAGAATCCGCTCAACCATTTAGTACAACTCACTGTTTTCTGCTGTTCGGTCAAATCTTTACCCAAGCTAGAACCAACCCTTCTATTTCGTGAGGCTTACTTTTGTTGACCAGCGTCTTATATAACACTTTCTTAAAATCCGTATACATAAAATCCACCGCATTTCCTTCATCAACTTTCAGTTGCTTAATTAAAAAAATTAATTTAATTAGTAAAGCACGATCTGCCTTTTACAGATCCTCACTAGCTTAATTAACTCTAACCACTCAAAGTGCAGATTAATTATTTTTCCTAATTTCTGTTCCTGAACACTTACCCACTATTAATGTTAAACTGACTGGCCTGTTTTAATTTGTGCCCTTTCTTAAAGAAGATTTCGCATTTGACACTCTCCAGTCATTTGACAAGTCCCCCGTATCGAGGGAAGTTTGGAAGATTATGGCAAGTCCTTCCACTATCTCCTTTTAGGAGCCTGGGATGCAAGCCATCCAGACCAGACACCATATTCAATCCAAGCACAGCTAGACTTTCCATTCATCCTATTGATTTTCCATTAGAGCAAAATCTCTTCCAAGTTGTTAAAGAGGTTGAATTGAGTAATTAATATAGAAGGTTGCAGACAGTTTGTGGAGCAAATGGTGTTATTTCAATATTTATTTCAGTGACCTTTGATTCCCAGTCCACATTACCTTAAGCTTTCTTGTATCGTTTAAAATAATTGTTCCTTTTGTTATGTTTGTCGTTCTTCATTTAAGCACTTCAGTCCTTATCTTAAGGCGCGATTCTCTGGAAAGATTTCGGAGTGTGGTAGCGAGGCCGGCAATGCTATTCAACATTAATTGACCCACTTAACAAGGCCCCACGGGCTTCTCGCCGCATATGAAGACTCACCAGCTGATACGCCAGGACCGTGTTCACCAGCCCCCCGCTAATAAGGTCGAGCAGCAATTAAACAGCACTTGCACAGCCAGTCCTACACAGCTCGCAGCCATGGCACCGAGAAGACCAGCCCCAAGATTCAGGGATGCAGACCTAGTGAGGCTCCGCGATGCATTGAAGGCCTTATTGTTATTATTAGATGAACCCCAGGGTCCTATGGGCACTGAGTGAGAGGTTTGCTTGGTGCCAACCTGGACCCGTCCCATGGAGTGGGGATGGTTGCCACCAGCTCCCCGAGTTCAACGCCTCTGATGAGGCTGCAGCTCAAGGTCAACACATGGAACAGGGCGGCACAATGCATCTGCCGTTGAGAAGTGCCCGGAGCCCTCCGCTCCCAGAGACCCCAGAGAACACCCTCCAGGGGCATCAAAGGCCACGGGATGCGGTATGCAGCGGGGCGTCTCCACTCAGATGTGCATCGTGGGGACACCCTAGACGTAGTGGGAGAACAAGGAAGGCTGAGGATCACTGAGGGCACTGAAATGAAAAATGAAATGAAAATCGCTTATTGTCACAAGTAGGCTTCAAATGAAGTTACTGTGAAAAGCCCCTCGTCGCCACATTCCGGAGCCTGTCCAGGGAGGCTGGTACTGGAATTGAACCGTGCTGCTGGCCTGCTTGGTCTGCTTTCAAAGCCAGCGATTTAGCCCTGTGCTAAACTGCCCACTGGAGGTGGGGGAGAGGGTGGGGGAAGTAGGTAGGGAGTGGGAGAGTGGGGCGGCACCGTTGTAAGAGTGGGACATTGTCAGACACTGAGATACTATAAAAACCCTTGTGCACAATCAGTATGACACCTCTGTCACTTTCTGCCACAATACAACCCGACCTCCAAACCCTTGGCCCATCTAGTAGGCATCCCCCCTCCCCGTAGCACTCACCCACCCTCCTATGGTGGACATGTCCCCAGAGCTGTGTTCCATCCCCTGGGTGTTTGGATGTTGGCTGCTGCATGTGTGGTGTTCCCTCCCACAGTGTTCAAGCACAGTGTCAAGGCATCATGGTGTGATTGGGATGCTAGGCAATGACTCCCACAAGCTACATGGCGCATCCACCCGGCAATCCACTTGGGTTGTGGGAAGTGCTCACTTAACCATGATTGGCAATCTCCTTCAGCCAAGGGGCAGCACAGTGGCATAGTGGTTTGCACTCCTGCCTCACAGCGCCGAGGACCCGGGTCGATCCCGACCCGTGTCTCCTGATTCTCCCCGTGCTGCAGAGTCTCACCCCCACAACCCAAAAAGAGTTGCAGGATAGGTGGATTGGCTACGTTAAATGCCCTTTAATTGGGAAAAAAGAATTGGGTTTTCTAAATTCATTCAAAAAAAGCAATAACCTTCAGCCGCAGCGCCAGTGGCCTTAGCAGTTGGCGGGGGTTATGGTGGTCAGTGGAGCAGTCGGGCAGGGGCTAGGGTTGACTCCGGACAGATACACAAGACCAGGGGTTGATATGCTGGTGCCATGTGCGATTGCCCCCCCAAGTGCCTCCCCCTTGTCCCCTCCCTCTCCCCTTCATTCGCATGGCTGTCCACCCCTGCGGAACCTGTCATCCCCCCCCCCCCCCCCGTCCCGCAGCTGAATGTCCCCCACCCCCCCGCAGAGCACTGGCCGACAAGCCCAGCACCACTGGTCTCTTTTCCTGTGAGCAAAGATGACTACTCACCTCCTCGGCTCCCTGCAGAAGCCCTTCCGTCAGCTTCATGTTTTTCAAAAGCAGTACTAATTGGTGTCAGTGTGAGCGCTTGCTGTAAAGGCCGCTGAATCACGAGATGTCGTTGGACATCGGCTCGCCCCCATTATTGTATGGAAATAGGGAAATAGTGGTTTTTTGCCACACTGCGCGGGATCCCGATTTTGCTACGGAGTGGGCCGGTTGCATAGCAGTTTGTTGCCTGGCGCGGTTCTCATTTACGGCCTCTCCCGCTGTCAATGGCCTCGTTTCGTTCAGGATAATGCGCAACGAGCCTGACAATCACGCCTTCAGTGGTTCTTTCTCACAAAGATCGATTTATTTTCACATCTCCTAATTAGTCCAACATAAATTCCTTTGGGTATTCAGCTTTCAGCTCACTCCCTGCCAAATCCCCACTGAATGGCCCCTTACTGTCCAGTGTTTGTACTTCTGAAGTGCATCACAGTCCATTTGTGATTTTTGTTTAAACCTACTTTGTTAATTACAAAATCAAGCCTGGTTTTACAAAAGAATTCACCTTTTTAAAAAGATTTTCAAGTTTTTAAAAATAAATTTAGAGTACCCAATTCATTTTTTCCAATTAAGGGGCAATTTAGCTTTACCAATCTACCTACCCTGCACATCTTTTGGGTTGTGGGTGCGAAACCCACACAAACAAGGGGAGAATGTGCAAACTCCACATGGACAGTGACCCAGAGCCAGGATCGAACCTGTGACCTCTGTGGCATGAGGCAAAAGGCTAACCACAGTGCCACCATGTTACCCTGCCATTTACATACCTGCCGTACTGCAGGGTGTGGGCCCTGGGTTGGCAGTATTAGTGGGTCTGATCCATGAGATGGAGGATGATGACAACCCTCTGTGAGCTCTCGTGGTCCACATCATTTGACAACGTTTGAGTCCTGCCCATGGTAGCACTTTTCATTGTCCACCTGGGTGATAATTGCATGCGAGCTGGCCATTCCAACACATGGTCCCAACGAATCCCTAGAGAGGCGGAGGTGGGGACAGTGGGGAGAGGAACGGTGGGGGTTGGACACCGGAGCGGTGAGTGCTGGCTGAACTGCAGTCCCTGAGCCAAGCCCAGCCACACATCCAGTAATTTCCCACCCACCAGCGCCCTTCTGTGGTAGCCCAGACCAACCTACCTCTCACACCCTTCTGACAGAGCACGAAGCCAGGGGAAGCCCACATGTGGAAAGTGGACTCTTGAGGGAAGTGTCCTCCTTTCCCACTCAAGGCCTGAGCAAGATGATTTCCTGGGTTCCCCCTCTGGCCCTTAAAGTCTTCCTGCCAGCCTGAGAGTGGGGGGGGGGGGGGGGGGGGGGGGGGGGAGTGGGGGGGGGCAGGAAGCAGCACTCAGTGGCCAATAATGGCCAGATTAAATACCTCAATTGGGAAGAGAGTGGAGGAGTTCTGAGGGCCTCACCTGCCTATCATTAAATTGTAGGCGGGTTGGGGCAGACAGTGAGGACAGTTGGAATGTCACTCGGGAAATTTTCTACCCCACCCCTGTCTTTTAACCATCTCTTGCTCCAGCCCACCCCATTTTTCATGTACAGGGCAGTGACAGTTTTGATTAATGTGGGGCTATGTGTACATTCCTCAGTCAGTAGTGAAGGCCTGGCAGCAGAAATAAAAGCAGCAATCATGATTTAAAAGTGAGTGTCTATGTACAAGCTTGAATACCTGCAGTTTTTGTGTTGCTGCTTGTCTGCAGAATGTACCCCACAGTGTAAGTGGAGATATTCTAGAGATTGGCATCGTAGAAAAGAAACAATTATACTGAAGTGGTTCCATCTGATATAAGGTCGTTCTTACCGTCAGCAGAAAATTTCCATGAGAAAACAGGTTGTCAAGAAGAGTGGTAGAGGCCATAAAAAGCGTAAATGCCACTTATGGGAAGAGATGGGAAAAGTCAGAGTTAAATGGTACCCCTGAGCAGTTAGAAAATCAGTTATACGGGAATGTCTTAGCTTGGCGTGATTTAAAAATACAAATTTCACTTCCAGCAGTGTCACCATATTTTAGCAAACATTGGCGAATTCCTTTTTCAATCAGAAGAAGTAGTTTATGTTGCTAATCGGTCTTGAGTAGCTATTTACCCCATGGGTTAGCAATTTCTATGTTTCAGTGATCTGCTCGTGAGAGCTCAAATGGGGGCAGAATCGTTGGGTCCTGTTGAGGTCAGTAACAGAGACTGGTTCTACCTGAAAATACCGGCAGCCAATTAAACTCATTATGAGTCTGGGTAACGGCAATTAAAAGAGGTCAACTGGAATTTTCCTGTCGGCCCCCAATTTCCCATTGTGGTGGAGGGGCAATTCAACTGCCTGGAGGCAGACCATCCAACTGCATGCTAGCAGGCCAGTAATCCAGGCAGGCTTGCAGGCCCGTAATCCAGGCAGGTTTACAGGCCCTCCCTGCCTGCCTGGGTAAGGTGCAGTCAGACTATCTGGTCGAGGTATTCCCACATTGCCATCTGGTTTCTTTTTCTAGTATGACATTTGTTGAGAGCGAACATCTTTCTGAAGCACCCTCTCAGTTACTAGCCCTTTACTATGGTCAAGTACGTCTCTGAAGCTGGAAGGCCTCTGATTGGCCCTCCGATTCAGGAGTCCACCTTCTCTGTTTAATTGAACACGGAACCTGTCTCCAAGCAAATCGAGGGATGATCAGTCAAAAGCTCAACAAGGGTAATTGTGGGACCCAGGAAAGAGTTCCCCGCTCCTTTTTCCGAACCCCTAAATGTAAATTCAACCATAGTTTGATGTCACACTATACTGTAGCTATTTCTGTCAGTTGTTTGGTAGTATAAAAAGATAGTATACTTGGTAGTATATATACTTGAAAATTGCTGAAAGGATAGACATGTTACTAAAGCCTTTTTGTCTTGCACACATCAGGATAATACAAGAATGCCAATTTATACTACAGGAGGAAAAGGTGCTAATTAGTGGAGGCAAGATCAGGGGAAAATAACCTGGAACTATAGTTCCAGGTAATTTCAGGTGATTAAACAAACGCAAACCTTGGACATATTCCTTTTGTTTACAGAGAATGGTCCCTGTATATGAATGCATTTTGCTTCCTGCAAGCGTAAATGAGCCGCATTATGAGCTCAAGTGATTATCTTAAATTGGTTGTTAGTAGCTATTAGCAAACTCAGGATTGCTCAGCAAGTGCTATCGAATTGCAGAATCACATCTAAATGGTAGATAATTTATTTTGGGTCTTGTAAGTATAGGCTGATATGAGTACAGTCTGCACTCTGCCTATTATGACAACCAGGGGAACAAATAATTATACTTGTTGAAATTTGGCACCCTTGCATTTTGTCCTGATGATCACAAAGTGAAAAGCTTCCATAATATGCAAAGTTATTTCAGTATGCTCTAATATCAATACCAGGATAGAATGTTCTGATGCAGGGTGTAATAAAATTTAGCCCATCTGCAATCATAATATGTGATTTTCAAATGCTTCCAATGATATGAGTGTAGAAACTCGTTAATGCCACATTAGTTTTACAGGCGAAAAATTGATTCATCTAACGTGGCCTCTCAAGCGGCATGGTGGCACAGTGGTTAGCACTGCTGCCTCACAGTGCCTGGAACCCGGGTTCAATTCGACCTTGGGTGATGTCTGTGTGGTGTTTGCACTTTCTCCCCGTGTCTGTGTGGTTTCCTCCCGGTGCTCCGGTTTCCTCCCACAGTCCAAAGATGTGCAGGTTAGTGGATTGGCCATTCTAAATTGTGGTCATTGTGTCCAAAGGTTAGGTGGGGTTATGGGAGTGGGCGGGGGTGTGGGCCTGGATAGGGAGCACTTTCAGAAGGGTCAGTGTAGACTAGATGGGCCAAAATTGCCTACTTCTGCGTGGTAGTAATTCTATGATTCTATGAAGTGGTGTGTATCTGCAAATTCTGTGCCAGAGATGGGGCTGACCGCAAAATTGATAAGTATAGACCCTGCCCAAAATAGGCATTGTCCTTTGCTAATGAAATAGAGGGCCTAATACCTTCTTCAGGACTTCTTCCTACAACAGTGCTGCCCTGAAGAATGCCAGGTGTGACCAACTCTTTTGAGGACGATCAAGTCTACAAGTGACCTAACCAGAGAATCTTAAAAAGACTACGGAAACTTCCACCAAAAGAATAGTTTTGTAAATAAAAGTTATCTGAATGTGGCGCCTCTTTTTCCTGAATCGGCAGCTGTCCCTAAAACCGTAGCGTAATCTCAGCCCAAGCTCATCAAAATCCCAAAACCTAGGACTTGGCTCCTCCCTCTGCAACTGGATTTCGACTTCCTGACCCAAAGAACATAATCAGTAAGAATAAACAACAACATCTCCTCTATCGGACTACGTAGAACAATACTTTTCACTGTACCTCGGCACACGTGACAATGAATCAAATCAATCAATGTTAGTCCCTATTCAATGTTAGTCCACAATTGCCTGTTGCTCTTCCACCGTCTGGTTCTCTCTATTTGTCTCAGCTCACCCGTTCTTCAAATTGGGCCCACGTTCCAATATTGAAGTTGCCTGAGACTTACTTGCTCTGGGGCAGAGAATATTCCTATCACCAGCTTGTGCTATCCAGTTTCACTCACAAGATTTCTACATGTTGGGTAGGCTGCATCATGGGCTGGCCTGTATAATGCTGCGGCTCGATGTTCGACTTCATGAATTGAATGCTCGCAAGGTTGCTTGTTTTGGTGAATAACCCATTTGTAAGCAGCTTGAGCAGAATTGGTCAAAATTCATTAATGTTGCTTATGGTGCATGAAATGCAACATTTTCCTTCAGAGGCATAGAAAATGAAGCGTATACTGTGGCATTGGTAGTCTATTGGTGGAATGGGTGACCAAATGTGTAATAGTCTCTCTCCAGTGGAGCAAAGTTACATGACACAATGCTTCTCATTAAATTGGAAGCATGATGTCCTGTCCTCTACGGGATATGGGCTCCTGGCCGTCTAATTGTTCATCTTCATCTACAAGGAACTACAAGGTCAAACATCTGTAACTCCTTCCCTAAGAGCATTGTGGATATGCCTACACCACATAGGCTGAAGCAGTTCAAGAAGGCAGCTCACCACCACCTTCTCAAGGGCAGTTAGGGATGGGCAATAAATGCTAGCCTATCCAGCGAAGCCCACATCCCTTAAATTAATTTTTTAAAGTTAATCCGCAATTGCTTGCTGCTCTTCCACTGTCTGGTCCTCCAGCCTAACAGCAGGATGAGCAGCATACTCATATTGACAGAAAGCATTTTTCCAAGCATCCGGGGCACAGATTGTCCTGGAGTGGGGCATCTGAAGCAAGTGATGGATCCTCACCTACTTGGATATATTAGGCAACTGCCACTTCTGGGCTTTGGGTGCACGTTTGTTGGATATTGGACATGCAAGATCCCTGAAAACATCAGGTCAGGTCCAAATGGTCTGTTTCTGTGCCATATGTTCCATGATTGGGCAGAACGGTGGCCTCACCAAAGTTCAATAAACTCCAACATGACCACCCTCCTTTTGTAATCTATGCCTCGATTGATAAAGGCGAGTGTCCATATGCCTTTTTCACCACACTATTACCTCCCCCCCCCTCACAATTTCAAAGACCGATGGACAAACACGCCAAAGTCCCTTCGTTCCTCGGAACTTCCCAGTGTCATGCCAGTCATTGAATACGTCCTTGTAAAATTCTCCTTCCAAAGTCACATGAGAGTTTCCAAACGCCACTCCCAAAACACACTTTGAAACTTCTCTCAGAACAATACTTTCCCATAATGGTTTGCATTCTGAAATCTGGTCCAGATTTTACAAATTAACTTTTAATCCAGCTTCTGTTCCACTTCAATAGCGAATCCAGTCTAGGATTTTACACCACCCTCTTTTAGGTTTCATTGTCGCAATGGCTTTTACACAAACTCTGATATCTAGCCACCCAATTCCATGTTACTTCAACTCACATTCCACAGGCTGTACTAAATCTCACACACCTGAATATCACTTCACCTTTCTGGAATTTCAACCTGTATCTCAGCTGTCTGTCTTTACTGAACAGCTCTCTGTTCCAGTAGCTTTAACCTCAGACGTCTTGGAAACTTCTCTTCATTTCTCAAGTTTCCTCACCCTAGCTTCTCTTCAGATCTTTGCACGGGCTTTCTTAACCATTACTCATGGAATGGCTTTTCTTTGCGAAAAACTGAAAGAAATGTTGCCCCTCTAGCATTCTGAAACAAACTGCTTCCAGCAGAGCTCTGAGAGCTGCCTTCTCTCTCATTACCAGGTTCTGTTGCTAAGCAACCACTGCTTGTTTATTCTTCATGACATAGGCCTCTCTAAGTATAGTAGAAATACAGTTGGAACTTAACCAACACCCAACACCTTTGTCCATCATAAATCTAATTGTAGGTTTTATCCTTCCAGGCGCAGCAACATGAAATAAATACACTTAAAACAATGGTGTATTTCTGATGTTTACGAATACATATATAAACCCCTTTGTTGTCCTCACAATAGTGAATTGGATGGGTCTGCACTGAGCACAAATGAGCAGCAACAAGTAAAAATTGAAAGGATGGATCAGTCTCAGATTCGCAGGCTGATCAATTTTTTTAATTTTATTTTTTATAGAATTTACAGTGCAGAAGGAGGCCATTCGGCCCATCGAGTCTGCACCGGCTCCTGGAAAGAGCACCCTACCCAAGGTTAACACCTCCACCCTATCCCCACAACCCAGGAACCCCACCAAACACTAAGGGCAATTTTGGACACTAAGAGCAATTATCATGTCAATCCACCTAACCTGCACATCTTTGGACTGTGGGAGGAAGCCGGAGCACCCGGAGGAAACCCACGCACACACGGGGAGGATGTGCAGACTCCGCACAGACAGTGACCGAAGCTGGAATCGAACCTGGGACCCTGGAGCTGTTAAGCAATTGTGCTATCCACAATGCTACCGTTCTGTCCACTGAACTCGACTGATGACAGCAGACAGTAGCATTTTGGTTCTAATTCTTTGAAAAGGGCAGGATTGTCCATCGGTTGATGCTAAAATCCCAAAATGCAATAGGGGCAAGAATAGGTTCCGACACAAAATCGCGGCGGGCGTTGATTGATGGCAAAGTCGCCAATTTCTCCATCATCTGACAGCAGTATCAATGCGTTCCGGAATGCATATACAGTAACATCATTTGCATGCCATTAGCAGGCCTAACCCAGTATTCTCCCGGCCTCCACGATTCTCCACCTCCGACGGACCAAGTTCCAATACGGCGGTTCACTTGTGCTTTTAAACATCATGAACCCGATGTCTGTGACTGATGAGGGAGAGAGAGGACGCAGGGCACAGAGAGCCCGACCACGGGCTGTTGGGCTGGACACTGATCGGGCTGGCTAGGGTGAAGGGGACCCTGCCAGGGCTGGGGGAAGGGGGACTGACTGTGGGAACAGGGTGAGTGGCCGGGGTGTTGGGGGAGAGAGGTTAACACACGTGTCCCGGAGAACGCAACTTCAGGCAGCGTCTCACTTCCTCACTCGCGGCTGAATTCCACCTCGGCGACCTCCCTTTCCACCAGGCCATCGACCACGTCAGGGCCCTCTGCTCTGTCATGGTGAGGGCTGCAAGTCTGGCGGTCCCCCTCCAGTCTTCTTACACTCTCAGCGGTTTGTGGGTGGCCTTCTCCTGGGGTGTGGGGTTTTTTTGGGATGGTGGCGGCAAACAGAAAACAACAGCCTTAGACAATCTGACGCATGCAGTCCAAGGGGTGGGTAGCTGGTGGGCCTTAGTGGCCAGGACACCTGGTGATGGTGGTCAGTATCGGGCCGGCATGTGATGCAGGGTGGGGGTTCTGCTGCCCTCTGGGTTGGGAGGGTAGGGTTACAGGTGTGTGGGATAGGGGTTAGTGCCAGGGGCACAGTGCTGCCTATTCACCCTGGCTCCCCTGAGGAGGGTGTGCAGTTTTGTCCGGCACTTCTGACTGGTATGCCCACGGCCCTCACTGCTTCTGCCACTTGCACCCAGGCACAACGAATGGCGGTGACTGGCAGCTTCCTTCCCGGGCCGGATTACAGGGTCATCATCCTTTCTTCCACTGCATCCAGGAGGGTCACCAGCTTGGCATCCGTGAAGAGTGGGACTGCGCATCTTGAGCAATGGTGCTCCGCAACGTCTCCTGTGTCACATTCCACTGACTGCCTGGGTGGTCCCTGCATGCATGCTGGCCGTTCCATCACACAGGCCCGCAGACCTCCTGGGCGTGCTGGTGAGTAGTGATGGGTCACTCACTGGGTAGCCCTACCACACGGGGCCCCCGCATCGCTGACCCAGGCCGCTGCCATCTCAGAGGTCAGCCACTGGGATTACCCCAAACTGGGGTCCCTGGCCTGTGCTTTTCTCCAACACCCACACCCAAATTACCGGCCTCCCACAATCCCACTCCCGTACCTACACCCAACCAGTACACCCTCTGCAACCAGCCCCGCCCATCCCTCATACCCTGCAGAGAGAATCATATCATAGATTCATAAAATATTCAGTGCTGAAGGAGTCCATTTGGCCCATCGAGTCTGCACTGGTTCTGGGAAAGAGCACCGGACCTAAAAACATGCCTCCACCCCTATCCCCATAACCCAGTAACCCACCCATCCTTTGGACACAAGGGTCAATTTAGCATGACCAATCCACCTAACTTGCACATTTTTGGATGGTGGGAGGAAAGCAGAGCACCCGGAGGAAACCCACACAGACAAAGGGAGAACATGCACACAAACAGTGACCAGAGGCCGGAATTGAAACCGAGACCCTGGAGCTGTGAGGCAGCAGTGCTAACCACTGTGCCCCCATGCCAGCAATTTGGAATGTTGGTACACATGTGTTTATTTGTGACAATAACTGTGCCCTAGCCCTTAATGCTATTCTATATGCTGCACCCATACCAACCTAACTGGTGTCTACCTTTCTAATCTTACTTGCCGTAATGCTCCATCTAGGTTGTCTCCCAGGGCAGTACACCAGAAGTGGAGGCAGTCTGCTGCGTACCCCGCCCTATGACCTGGGTCCCCTTTGGCAGCCATCCTCTGAACTGACAGGGCCCAGATGGGCCTGGCCATCTTCCGGGTGTCACAAGTTGCGTGGTGCCAGCCTGCTCTGCCTGCTGCCCATCGGATTCGCCAAGACAGGTGGGGTGGATTCAGAGGTGTTGCATTGCTCTGCCCCACCCTCCCGCGTGTGTCACTAACACTGGCCTCATCACCTCCTTCTCCCTAAGGTGGCCAATGGACCCCAGGCTACTCCTTGGGATAGGGTGTGGCCAGAGCGAGCTCGGGGAGCTCACCGTCACCTGGCACTGTCTGTACTAGAGGCCTGCACTAGTCTCAAGGGTGGAGCACAGGGACCGGGCCACGTCCTTCTGGGACTGGGTCACGTCCCTCTGGGACTGGGTCAAGTCAGTCAGCACTAGGACAATGCTCTCGATGCCAGCAGCCATGGCTCGTTGCGACTTGTTGCGAAAATGTCAGTGTCATCACAGTGGAGGTAAATCCCATCAGGTCCAGGGAACTTATCTATCTTAATATCTTTTAAAACACCCAATATTTCCTCCTTTTTGATGTCAACATGACCCAAGAAACGGAATCTCTTCATTTCACTCTGAACACCAACCATTCCATGCTTTCCAAAGTCCTGGAATATATTTTGCCTCGCAGTTATGTTCCTTCCTCTACCAATACTTGTTATTTGAGATCCACTAATATAGTCCACCTCCCACCCTGAGAGGTGAGCTGAAGTCACAACTACCTGAGATTATGGCTTTCCATCTGTCCTCACTCTACGTGACTTCATTGCCAGTGCTGAACATTCCATCATCCTTAGCATCTCACTTTTAATATCCACCACCATCATACTGGGTCTACTCACTCTGTCACAATGAAAGCATTACATTTCCTCCAACACCTCACCCTCTCTGCCCTCAGTCACCTGCAATGCATCAGAAGGTCCACCCTTCTTCACCCTGTTATCGCCCTCACAATATAATGTGGAAACTTTTCAGCTTCATGTGTAAATGCAGATGACAGCTCTAACTGTCTGCTTCCTCCATTAATCCAAAGACTTTTCCTGCACTCTCCGACAGCCTGTCCAAAAGCAACCTGGATGTGTCAATATTCCATCAACATAATCTAAGCAAAAACAACAAATATTACTTTACTCTCAATAACGTTCTCTACTCTGGCTTTGACTCTCTGCTATCATCTCAGAATGTTAATCCTAGTGAGTTATTCAACTATGCCCAGCTCTCGACCCCGACTTCATTCCGTTCCTTGGGCTGCTTCCATCTCACTCTCCACATTGTATGCTCCATTGCCTCCTTGGCACCTTTAGTTGCTGCAATCTTTGTTCATGGACTTCTGCACTTTACTTCTCCAATGCGTCAAACTTTCTCTGATTCTCCAAAAGATGCAACACATCTAAATCTCCAGCAGTTACATCCTCTTTTTGATTAAATCCTATATTCCATCACCTCTGTCCGCTCTGAGCTCTTCTATTTTTCAGATGAGGAAAACTGATTCAATAACGGTTATAAATATACCTTGCGCTACTAGATAAATCTAATTCAGTGCTTCAGCATATTTGACTGTAGATTCTCAATTTCACACTGGCAAATTCCTCACTTACCTATCTTCACATTCACTTGCTGCCTTATATCCACATACATCTTGTTCCTCTCATGATGCGGGTTCCTTTTTGTGGAAGTGAAGAAGTCCTGCTACCAAAGCTGGAAGTAGGAAGCATCTCCACTTCAGTGGGTATTGGGATCTGGGACTCAGGGAAAAATGTATTGCCAATGGGGGGCCAATTAAGCTGTTGACATCCAATTAAGGACAATGGGCCTACCCTCAAGAGCTGCAGGCCCAATCAGAAGGCTGGAAGCTCAGTGGCCCCAACAAGAGTCAGTGGCCTTTTTGAAGGCTGAAGCTACAGGTAAAGGTACCTCAATGGTTGGCCATCCTTGAGGAATGGTGTTTGGGAGAGTGGCCTCTCTATCTATTTTTTGCAAATGATGTGATTTGTGTCCTCTGTTTATCAATTGCCATGCCAATGAAAACAGTTTACTTTATTAAAATCATAAAATCCATATAATAGAATCCCTACAGTGCAGGAGGAGGCCATTCGCCCCATTGAGTCTGCACCAACCCTCTGAAAGAGCACTCTGTCCAGGGCCACTCCCCATCCATCCCATCATATCCCTGTAACCTAACCTGTACATCGCTGGACACTATGGGGCAATTTAGCATGGCCAATCCACCGAACCTACACATCTTTGGACTGTGGGAGGAACCTGGAACACCAAGAGAGAATGTCACCCGAGGCCAGAATCGAACCCATGTCCCTGGCGCTCTGAGGCAGCAGTGCTCACCACTGTGCCACCATAATTTTGAAATTGTTGCTGCTGACTACTATTTTCCGAGGGGGGAGTTCTCCCAAACTCCTGTTAGTAGGTTCAATGGCAGCTTGGGGGTGGAGGCTGGGGAGAATTTGGCAGGAGGTAAAACAATTTTTCACCTGTGTGAATTTACAGCCGGATCTTCCGCTGATGCCCACCATGGCGTATTGGGAAACTCGCTGGATGCCAGCATGAAACTAATTTGCATCCCACTAATGGAAGTCTGACCACCCATGCCCAATCCCCATAGCACCAGCAGCAAACACGTCTGGAACAATGTGGTGTGCACATATTGGGAGTCACTTGAACAATGCCTGGGGCTGCTTCCAGAGTTCGGGATGGAGACCAATAGCAACACTGGATCCTGGAACACTACGCATCTGCAGGTGGATCTTTCTGATTAAATGTCCTGGAAGGGCTCCAACTTCTAGCCTCAGCATGTTCCTGGAGATCCGTCACATTTTCAAGAGGTCCATTTCCAGTCTCAGAGTACTCCCAGAGATCTATCTTCATTTCCAGGTCTACCTTCTCCCTGCAATAGTGGGTCAGTGATGTTGGCCGCATTTTCAACATGGCTGCCGGATAGGATGGCAGACTACATTCCATCAGGCCAGTCCATCATGGAATACGACGCAAAACACTCAGTTGCGCAGTATTGCGATCAGGCTGGAAAATTTGGTATGTTTTCCTTCCAGCCTCTACAGAGGGAAACACTCCACATTCCCGCCACCGGATTTAGTCTCCAACTCTCAGGAATGTCATATCTTATTCCCGCTACATATCCCTTCCTTACTGGCTTTCAAACATCTCCTTCGACTCAATTGTTTTTTCCCGACTTGATATATTCATGCATATTCAGAGTTATTTACAGCTTAAAGTGTCATCAGTATTCATTAGGTACAAAACATGAAGCATCAGTATTAGACAAACAAACTAATTAGATGTAGAAGTAATTCATATTTGACGGAGGTTCATTTTCAAATGAATATTCTTGGAATATATGGCTAAACAGTCTTTCAATGAACAAATCCGCATAAATATTTGGCAAAAGCAAAAATTGTTTTCCTCATTCTACCCAAACCCTTCTTGATTTTAATGATTTTTGAAGCATTATTTATAACTCAGCTTTAACGTAGATACATTTCAAAGATACAACACATTCTAAACAATTGACATAGGAACAATGAACCTTCTGAAAATTACACTTGTTAAATTTATGTACGCCGTAACAATGCAATTCCCTCACAAATCGAAATGCATACGTTTGATGCAAGTCTGCGATTGCACAGCTGTTCCTAACTGTTACAATTTCCAGACAAATGATTTTAACATTCAGCTGTGGCCAAGGTATACCATGGTTAGCAAACCTGTTCAATTTGAAAACACATAACCATTGCTTTTGCCAACAAGTACATAAATTAGCACATCAAACTTGATTCCATGACAGTTCAAAGGAGATCCTTTTGCTGGACCAGCCAGTCTGGTGCCGGCTGCCATTTTAAATTTAAAGAGCAATGACGTGGCATCTTTTCCACACATGCTGAAAGGTGTGTAGATTAAATATCGAGGATTTTTAAGGTGAAATGGATGTCTAAGTACAGTAAAGGGTTTTCCTTAATATAAAATTGCTGGATCATAATTAATTCAAAACATTATTGGAATGCCACAGTTTAAGAGAATAAGATGTCTTTATTATGGTGATTAGATTTCCGTGTTCTTTCAAAAATAGAAATATAAATCATGAGATATTGCATGGACTGATTAACCAACAGAAAGAGGAAAATCTTTTCAGGTGGACTGCAATAATACACAGCATATTGGGCCTTAATGTCCAAGCACCAGGATGTGGTGCCTGGGGGCCAACTCAAGGATGAGCTTGGGAAACACACACAATACCACCCCCCCTCCCCACCCCTCCACCCCACTGCCACCCTCTGTAATGGCAGACCTGTTAGGTCGACATGGCGATTGCCTGAGAGGTACAAACTTCCCCTGGCCAATTGCTCTGCACTGAGAACCATCAAAGTACAATTTAAATTTCAAATTTCAGATAGTTTCAGTGATGTTGCATCAATAGTTACCCAGAAGGGCAACTCGGGATGGACAATAAATGCTGGCCTAACCAGCGACGCCCACATCCCATAAATGATTTAAAAAAGAAAAAAGTTAGAAGGATCTAAACCATGACTAACTTCTAGGTAACTATTGTACAGACACACACCTATCCCCAACCAGGTTTCTCCCAGCACCATCCCTCCCCCACACACTACCAACCTACATGAAGACTTCCAACCCCCATGGGATTTCCCCATAAGAGTCCCCACCCATAGAACTCCACCCTCATGGATCTCACCCCACCCCATTAAATGGGATGTCTCTCATCGACCCAGGTCTCTTTCATCCCACCCCCCACAGCCCACAACCAACTCCCCCGTCCCTCCCAAAAGGCCAACCCATTCAGACACCCACAACAAGGTGTAATTGACCCATTGTCCCACAAGGCCTGGCCTGACCTTCCTCCCCTTCCCCCCCAAAGGGTCCAATCTGATCCATTGCTCCCCTGAGGCCCGCCTGACCCCACTTCCTGAAGTACTGATTATCAGGCAATCTGTGTCTGATTCTTATTATCAGGCAATCTGACTCTGACTATCAGGCAATCTGACTCTGATTCTGATTATCAGGCAATCTGACTCTGATTCTGATTATCAGGCAATCTGACTCTGATTCTGATTATCAGGCAATCTGACTCTGATTCTGATTATCAGGCAATCTGACTCTGATTCTGATTATCAGGCAATCTGACTCTGATTCTGATTATCAGGCAATCTGACTCTGATTCTGATTATCAGGCAATCTGACTCTGATTCTGATTATCAGGCAATCTGTCTCTGATTCTGATTATCAGGCAATCTGACTCTGACTCTGATGATCAGGCATCTGACTCTGATTCTGATTATCAGGCTGATTATCAGGCAATCTGTCTCTGATTCTGATTATCAGGCAATCTGACTCTGACTCTGATGATCAGGCAATCTGACTCTGATTCTGATTATCAGGCTGATTATCAGGCAATCTGACTCTGATTCTAATTATCAGGCAATCTGACTCTGATTCTGATTATCAGCCAATCTGACTCTGATTCTGATTATCAGCCAATCTAACTCTGATTGTGATTATCAGGAAATCTGACTCTGATTCCGATTATCAGGAAATCTGATTCTGATTATCAGGCAATCTAACTCTGATTCTGATTATCAGGAAATCTGACTCTGACTCTGATTATCAGGAATCTGACTCTGATTCTGATTGTCACTCTGCAGAGGTTCAGGTCCAATATTTTCCACATTCTTCACTGCATTTGTGAAATGTGACCAGCGCATCAGCAATTGCAGCTGCAAAGATTATTTATTAGAAATAGTAGATAAGATAACCTACTTTCATAAAGAAGAGTATGTAACCCTGGATCATTCTGACTTCAATAATTCTTTATGTAGCATTTAAATAGGAACAGAATCCCTTATCTAATCAAACCTTTCCTGAAATCCTTTTTACATGCAGCTAAATTCGATTTCTGGTGTGATTTCTGCAATTTGACTGGGGTTAGTTAATTCCGAAAAAGCACTGACCCAGCAAGATTTGGTGACACCTATAAACAGGGAATTGGAATTTTACTTCAGTAATGATAATACGTCAATAAGCTTCAACAGACTCTTAATGATAGTAATAAAACATGGCAGGTAAAAAAATGAAATGAACTATATTGACAGTTGTCAACAAACCTCTGATAAAGCAACTAAGCACTTATTAGACACTGGTCGGTCCGGACATCTCCTGTGACAGCTCTTCTTTCCTAGCTGTTGATAGATAATGGTTACAGTCAAAGTGAAAAACACCAGATATGTGAGAATACTCCAGAGTAGATAATGGGGGAGTGAGATGCAGCTGGAATGGAAATGTGAGCTACTGAATAAGTACAATTTAGTACTGTAAGCTATTTCTGAACAGTGGTTCAGATTTGAAGAGAAAGGAACAATCAGAAATATTAATTTTAAACTGTCCACACATGATAAGCGTGTAATAAAACTTGCCATACAATTATCAGAGTTTTAAGAGTTGTGTGCATATCATGTGTTTCCAATTTCAATCCGCTGCACACTGTGATGTGGAACCATCATAGGAAATAATTGTACACGGAAGGCCATTTTTTAAACAAAAATTCTTCTATTGAGAACGAATTGGTACATGGGGGCAACTCAGAAATGTTGGAGTTTCATTCAAGTGATTCATCTGCAATTGATTTCAGCAAATGGAATTCTATGAATATTAGCATTTTTTCTATGCATTGCCAATGATCAAAGTCAATAAAGACAGACATTAGTCGATGTATACGTACGTCGTAAGCCCTGCTTTTTGTACATTAAAAAGTGCACCATAGTGCCTTTATGTAACCTATTCATTTATCAAATGGTTCAGAGATTATCCCGCAGTTTCAGAAGCGTAAATGGGCATAGTTGACACGACATTCAGCATAATGAATAATATAAGAGCTCTTACATTTTGTTTGTTGTCGAGAAAAAAATTACAATATAGAGAATGGAAAATGGACATTCTGAAGTGTATTTCAAGGCTGCAATTTCTTTTCTGTGCTTAGTTTATTTTTATTTTTAGTTAATGGGGCTATCATGGCATGGCCCTCTGATATTTACATAAAAGTGGTATTAGTGGTTAGGATGTAACTGATATTAGAATTTATTTTACCAGGGGTGTTATAGGGGAGTATCATTCCTTCTCATATCAATGTTTGTGTTATTGGCAAACTTGGATATACAACTTTCTATTTTTGTTATCTAAATCATGAATAAATATAGAGGTATTTTATGGACAGTATTAATCACTTCCTTCCAACTTGAGTACACATCTATTATCACTACTATGTCAGCACAAATTTCTCTTACTGCTTCGTCTCTCTCTCTCTTTCTCCTCTTTGTCCTTAACTATCCATTTGAATAACAGATCTATATATTAACTAATCTATAATTTATTGGCTTCTTTTTCTCACTCCCTACATTTACAACTTTCACTCTAAGTGGACAATTCCTGAATCAAGAGCATTATGGACAGGCCCATGACTGCAATTTCCAAACCTCCTCTTCTTCTTGAGTTCTCTGCCTGAAGGAAGGTCCAACTCTCAGTTCCACGATCTCCACCACAGGTGGGGCAAGGAGGCAGCTCCCAAATATAATCTCAGCCAGAACAGGGATCAAACTTTGTCCTGTTGGTACTAAGGTGATCAACACCGCTATCTAGTCAACAGAGCCAACCACATTACCTCTTCTCCACAGGAGTTGGAGCTGCTGTGGCTTTTACATGCACGTTGTAGCCTGGAGCGATGGATAATGGTAAAGGCACCAAATTCTTTCCATCATATGCTGGTCATCAATCTATCCCATTCTTACCACTTACTGTTGGCATATGCTGGAAGGATTTAAAAATTGATACTCAACCTACTTGGCCATGTTATTTATTTAATTTTTAAAAATAAATTTAGAGCACCCAATTATTTTTGACCAATTAAGGGGCAATTTAGCATGGCCAATACACCTACCCTGACATCTTTGGGTTGTGGGGGCCATACACAGAGAGAATGTGCAAACTCCACACAGACAGTGACCCAGAGCTGAGATCGAACCTGGGACCTCTGCGCCATGAGGCAGCAGTGCTAACCACTGCGCCACTGTGTTCAGGCCACGTTATTAATGTTTCTTCCTTGTTATCAAGTCTTGGAGCAGGGCTTGAAACCAAAGCTTCTGTTTCAGCGACAGGATGCTCCCCAATGCGCCACAGGACCTCCTCACACACCTACTTCCTTTACAACACTGGGTTGGAAATCATCAGTTGTGTTTTCTTGCTTCTATTAACTTTAATGAGTTACAGTCTTAGCTTCTTTATTAATTTCCCTGGAATGTCAGGTATATTATCCACTTCTTCTGTAATGAAGACAAAATAATCAAAAATTGATCCAGTCGGTTATAGCTGACAGGTCATTTGTTCATATGGGCCATCATAATTAAACCAAATCCTGTCTTATCGTCTGCCTACTGGTACATCTAGCAAAGGTTGCTGGGTAGCACTTAAGAGCAATAGGCGCAATTGAGGCACTATACTGCACACAGTGTGGAATCGGGGATAATGGGTGAAACACATGCAAAATCCAAATTGGACTCCTTGCTGGGCCGATTGTGAGTCATACGACTCGCTCCACCCGGCATGATCTGGATCTCGCCCTCATTGGGCGTGATCCAGATTAGAATATTTAAATGATTTAAATACCCAGACGCTGCTTTCATCTAGCGCCTGGAAGTCAACAGCCGCGCCTGTGAGATCTCAACTGGATGCCATTTAGCACTGCTTTCCACAAACGTGGATCAGGTGTGACAACACTCGGGGACGTCTCACAGGCCATTTGAGACACCGGGGTATCCAGAGATAGGGCAGGGTCGCACCCTGGCACCCAGGCACCTTGACACTGCCAGCCTGGTACCCTGCAGGTGCTACCTGGGCACCCTAGAAGTGCCACCCTCGAACATCCAAGGTGCCCTGGTGCCACTGCCAGGGTGCCAGGCTGTCAATGTTGAAATGCCTGGGTGCCAGGTTGGCACTGTCCAGCCCGGGAGAGCCTTCCCCATGGGGTGGATCGTGAGTAGGGGTTCTGGGACCACTAGAAGGTTGGGGGAAAAAGGTGGGTCCAGAACACCAGGAAAGGGGGTTGGGGGGGGGGGGGGGGACCTGAAAGGAGAGGGTGCAGATATTGGGGCTGCTGGTCAAAATGGGGCCCCAATCTGCCAGGAGCCTGTTCTGCTTGTGAGTTCAGTGGATGAATAGTGGGGTGAATCTCGACACTGCAGCCGCTGGGAAACACCCCGCTAAACGTGCCCAAAACTGGACTTAGTTTCAAGTCCACTGAATCGCCCAATATTTCTCCTTTACTAACCAGGATGTTGAGGCCAAAGCATATTCCTGCCACAACTCAGGTCAGCTACTCCAGATCAAAAACAAATTTCATATCTGCCAGGTTGGCATGGCTCAATGCAACAGCGTCAGAATTTGGGGTTGAGCACCTTTTTTTAAGCAAGTTTAGACTTGGCAGCAAAGCTTGCATTAAAATGTCCAGATTTTTGCTCTCGAATCCTATAGTGCAAGTTGGGCAATCTCCCAGCGCCTCAGGTGAAAGTGCCCAAAATGGCACGATTTTTACTCTGTAAGGGCTGGTGCAGGATGGAAGCAGGCTTGCCACCACTGATACAGATCAGAGATGGCCAAGGGTTCTGCCAAATGCCAGGTATGGCTATTTAAAAGGCCCGTTTTTGTTCTCTGGGATGTTGGCCCAGTTGGTTTATTTAATATTAGGTCTCTCGTCCTCATTTCTCGTATCCCATCAGCCTTCCACTTTGTCTGAACCATGCCAACTCATGGCCCTATCCACCACAATGGCACCATGTAACCCCATGAGAACTTAATGCTAACCTGTGCCAACTCATATCCCTCACCCACCACCTTTTCCCTTACACCCTTCAAACCAAATGGTCGAGTATCCATTGTGGGCAGACCTCAGGAACCATAATGAAATGAAATTTTAAAAAAATCTATATATCTATTACAATATTAGTTGTGATTTTAAAACATCATGACAGCCCATTCACAACTTTAAAAGCCCCTCAAGTACGTAATCCCTGTCAAAAAGAATGGACTTCTTTTCATAACACCACATCAAAGACAGATAATCCTTAAATAAACTTGTTGAGCTGTCAATCATACTGTGAACCTACAACAGTCCTCCCACCCTGCTGTGACAATCGTATATGGTGGAAAACAGACAATTATTGTAATATAGTAATAACCCCTGAGGTAATGTCAGCAATCAGCTAATGCTGAACCAGAACAGTTTTTTTTCAACATTCACTGACTTAATTAACTACCTAACAGGCTCAATTGGCCTGGGCCTGGAAGGCCGTCCTAAGTACTGACTTGGGGAGAGTCAGGAAGGCAACAGGAGCATTGATTAGCACGTTCCCAGCCCATCAAATGGCTGTCACCCTGAAATTCCAGCCCATTGCCCGGGAGCATCAAATTCTGCCAGTATAGGTTAATAACCCACATGTTGGGGTTCAGAAGTCATTAAATGCTGCCCTAG
The DNA here is from genome assembly GCF_902713615.1 of Scyliorhinus canicula. Classification (NCBI taxonomy): domain Eukaryota; kingdom Metazoa; phylum Chordata; class Chondrichthyes; order Carcharhiniformes; family Scyliorhinidae; genus Scyliorhinus; species Scyliorhinus canicula. The sequence continues at coordinate 108,808,158 of NC_052148.1, read as the reverse complement.
CATTCTGAAATGCCACAATAATTTTCACACTAAAACTTCAACACGAGATTGGCAGCTATCCCCAGAGAAATTGTCATTTTCACCTGTTTAGGCTGTCTTTACAGAGGTTTTGTCAATCTCCCAAAGTTCCAATATGAGGCATGGAGATGTCCCACAGAATTTCCAGGTCAAACTCAACTTCATCTAAATCTGGTGGAAGATGAAGCACAAGCAATAAGCTATTGAGGATGGAAAACTTACAGGGGTATGGACCAAAGGCAGTGAATGGTCTCTGCCTATGTACAACTTTCACATTTCTATCATAGGCATGGAGGACTGAATGGCCTCCTTCTATGTGGAAGTTTACATGAACAACAGAAATACACTCATTTTCCTTTCAATGGCATAGTTATTGTGCCTAATCTCAACTCTTATCAGTAACATTGTCTCAAATTAAGTATTTGATTGTCGAGAACAGGCTGCTATGGATACTATACAACATTTTCAGCAGTTTCTGAATGGTCACAATTTCCTAAGCAGCCATATTGCCTTGGTCAATACTTTTTGAAACCATCTTATTGGTCACTGTGCCTTTGTGTTTGGTTGGTTGTTTGATGAGCAGGTTCAGTCAGTATGCCAGTCATTTCTATCCTGTTGTGATCCTTCAATCAGATGTCCTATTATTCTCATCATAATGACAGAAGAATTCCTTATCATCAACCTCCAATTAAACCATTCATCAAGGCTTTTGGAAATCCGCAAATTTTAAGTCCATTGCATGTTGTTAGCTAGAGTATGGTGAGTATTGTTTCCATATGACTGCCAATGACATCCAGTTAAATCCCACCGTGGCTGTTGTTATATTGTCTGACATCTTTTCCAATAAAAGCTGCAATGAGCCAAAGATTTTCCCAACACAGCAGTAGCAAACATCTTCCCCTGTTTTCATTCTCCGTCTGACTGGGCACTTGAGCAGTGTATAGCTTTAATACCTTGTTTAACCCTGAGCTTTGTCTCAAACCCACATCCCGTCCATTAACAAGCTTGCCAGGCTTTATTTTATTTTTATAGGGTTGGGGATTTAAATAACTTCCCAACTTGACAGTTCCACAGACCATATTTGTCCTTCAAGAGTATTTTTGACTCATCTCAAAATGTCCCACATTGCGGTTTAGTTCCTCGCTACGTGATAATAGAGTCGGTTTGAATTCAGCACTCATTTCAAATAGCTCTGCTGAGTTCAGCTTTCCTATGCATGTGAGTAACTCCCCGCCCCTTCCTTCCCCTACAGCTAAAAATGGAATCAGTTGGAAATGGGGCAGGATTTCATAATCTGGGTTTTGTCCACCTTACAAAGGTCCACCTTTCAAAATTCTCCATGACTCTGTGACAATCGAGGCCAGATTATTTTATCCTGACTCTTATTCAGTTAACCCCTTTTTAACTCCAATTTTCTTCAGCTAAATGTGTAGGCAAACTTTCTTTGACCAACCAAGTATCTTTGATATACACAAGCATTACCCACAGACAGTCTCAAAGTTCCAGTTTTTTTTGCTGTAAATTAGGTCTTTTATAACTTGACATAATTTTCCCATACTCTCACGGTCTTGGCATCTTTTCTGTACTATGCCCTATTTCTGAGAGTTCCCGGGCGAGATTCTCCGCACTCCCGACGGTGCGGAGAATAGCGTGGCTCGTAAAATTTTACGGCCACGCTGTTCCGACGCCCTCCCGCTATTCTCCCCCCCCCCCACGCCCAACTCCCGACACGAATCGCTGCCGCCGTTTTTTTACGGCCGGCAGCGATTCACAGCTGATAGATGGGCCGAGTTCCCAGCCCTTTACGGCTGTTTTTACGAACGGCAAACACACCTGGTCTGGCCATTCGTAAAAACGGCCGTAAACACTCGCATTTTGTAACCATGGCACCGATTGGCACAGCAGTACCACGGCCGTGCCAAGGTGCCATGGGCCCGTGATCGATGGGCCACCGATCGCGGGCAGCGGGCCCAATGCCCGCGCACTATTTGTCCTTCCGCCGCCCCGCAGTATTCATTCGCGGGGCAGCTGAGGGGCATCCCGGCCCGCGCATGCGCGGGTTTCGCGCAAATGCGCGATGACGTCATCCGCGCATGCGCGGGTTGGAGTCTTCCAATCCGCGCATGCGCGGCTGACGTCATATGACGCGTCAGCCGGCGCTAACTCTGGCAAGCGGGCTTAACGAAATTCGTTAAGCCCGTGATGCCGGAGCTTACGGCGTCGGGCTGCTAGCCCCGACCGGGGACCAGAATCGGTTCCCGGTCGGGAAGGGTGGGGGGGGGGGCTGGCGTCAAACCCGCCCGGGTTTGACGCCAGCCTTACGATTTCTCCCGGTTTGGGAGAATCGCGCCCCCCATTTTTTCTGCCAAGAAAGATGTCCAATAAAGTTGAATATTAGCTTCAAATAAAGTAAGTTAGTGCCAGGGGTTTCTCTAAATCAGCAAAGGCTGATGTCAAATGGGAAAAGTGGCATTGAAGCCAACAATGGAATGGCAGCTTTCTCTGCCATACAGTACGGCAGTTCGAAAAAAACCTTGAAGTCATGGATTCCACAATGCATCACTGGCGGATAGTCTCTGATTCGCTTGCACTCCCACCAAATCAGATGACGTGATGATCCGGGTGCCATTTTTAAAGGTAGCCCCAGCACAGCTAGCAAACCACCTTCACCAAAATGCACCCTCTGGCACCCTCCTGGAACACCTGGCACCCCCTCATGGCATCAAGTTGACAATACCTTGGTACGACCCTAGCATTGCCCTGGTACAACATGGGCACTACCCTGGCACTACCCTCTCCCCCACCTTCGAATCTCTGGGAGTACTGATCTGCAGGTACACGTCTTCTGAGATCAGTCGTGCTTCACAACATTTTGAAATCACGCCGCTGTGGGTGGATTTTTGATGTCAGGGGATGGTTCCGGACGGAGTATGAGCCTGATAAGTATATGATATTATGATGAGGTTCTGTACATGAACGTCAGGAAACGCAGCCTGTCACCGATGGGCATGAGGGAATAATTGTTTCCTGTTTTGACAACATCATGAAATGCGACTTCGGCCTTCTCACGATATTTTCCTTACCCGTCGCTGAACCCACCCGACGTGATCGGTAACTGAAAGTTCTGGCATACATCTTAACAATTAGTATTCTGTCAGTAACCTAATAATCTTACAATAGCTCCAATTCATTCATTGCACTGTGATAACTTAAATCTCATAAAGTCGATATATAGCAAGTCAATATACAATAAATATGTATGTTATTGTGTTTTCAGGAGCTTATATTACGTGCAGCTACTGTACATATTGATTAGGAAATAATAGTACAGATTGTACATCGGATAATGCAGTCATTTTACTCTTGACACCTTTTTAAATTTCATACTTTTTATACTTATATACTCAAGGATTTTGTGAGTACAGCATGATGCATGTAAATATAATCTTGATTTAAAAAATAAATTAATTTCAATGGCCTTATTTATGCAAATTGTTCAAGTCCTAGCTCTGCTCTTTAATGCGATCCATAATTATTAAATTAATGGTTATATGAAACTTCCACTCCGAAACAATTGCATTTAACAATAGTTCACTACATCTCTGTTGTGTGACCCAGATTAAAGCAATATGATGGTCTAGCTGCTGATTTTACTGGCTGAGCAAAATCGAGACATTTGCTCTAACTTGATTACAAATACTGCAATGTTAATTCAGGCCTAACTGAGGAAACAAAGTTCACCTTGGGTGGTAGCACAAAATGGAATGAATCACCAGCCTTTTATATTCCACTTAATTTGCTTTATCATTGATTTTAGTGGGACAAAGTGTAAATGGATTGTTAATTTGCTATCACGTATTTTGTGCCCTCATCAAATTTCAACCCTTCAAATTCTTGATGAGTAAAGCACCATTAAGATAGTAACAACTAAAATTTTGCTTCCACATAGCTGGACGACAACCAACAAAAAAAACTAAAGCTGATTTAAGGAAGAGGTGCTGCCATCAGCAACAGAATAAATATGTAAGGAACATATATACATGAAATCCAGTTCCATTATCACCCACACCCCTCTCATGCAGAGGTTGCAGGAACTGGAAGAATTTTTGTGTGATCATGTGACTAAGATGAAGAAAGAATTATGAGAAGTAGATAAGAAATCTAGTGATGGTGAGAAGCATTAATGGTGTTTGCTTATTACTCAGTTTTACACTTAAACATTTTTGTATAAAATGTCTACCTTAATTGCTTCATCATTATGTTTCTCAGCTTGAGTATAAAATGTGTACCTGGCTTTCAACATTACCCCAATGGTTCGAAGGTGGTTGGGCATGTTAAATTCAACAAGAGGCCTGCTAACCGCCTATCAGCGCGCCATGCCCCCATCACAATTATACCAGTGCGGGAGTGACATTGCCCACTTAAGAACCTCATCCTGCTGCTGCCAGCATTTAACTGGTGGCGGGAGAGGCCCAATCAAAGTGGTCAGTCTGGCAGGTTTCCCTGCATGAGCAGATGGGGAGCAGGGATGTGGCACCCGATTTAACTGAGTCCCTTGGCCCGTAGCTGGGCTCCCCCCAGCTTATCCTCCCCTCATGGCCTCTTAAACCCCAGACTCCAGCCCCCCAATTGACACTCCTGGTCAACCCCCAAATGCTGACAAAGTTTTGATCCATCACTGCTCGTCTCATCATTGCCCAAGTTTAGTCAGCACAGGCAATGGCCACCGTTCCTGATAGCTCTGGTGCATAGAGAGCTGCCGGTCTCCAGTTGACTGGCAGTTCTCTGAGGCAAATTTTTGAAGGGGAAGAAATCCCTGCTCCAGTCTATTAATTTGGCCATTAAATGACTCCAGAACAGTCATTCGTCCCCTGGGTGGGCTGCCTCTACCGACATATCAGCCAGGAGTATGGGGATCATGGCACCCCATGTAGCTCCATATTTCAGTACCATGGATATTAGGATCATTAGTTTAATTTACTGATAACATTATATTTAAGTTCCATTAACAATAATTAAATTATACATTTATATTATAGAGGGAGTGCTAATTCATTTTGCTATCTTTTAATTTATTTACCCCGTATTTCAGTGTGATTAGAAGGTTATTATTTGATAATGCAAGTGAAAACCAGGCTGAATTTAGATAGTTCAGATGAAAGTGATAAAAGGAAAAAGAGAATATGACAAGAGACTGGCAACGAAGATAAAAGAGAAATCTACTACAGGCATAAAAACAATAAAAGGAGGGGCAGGGCTGAGTAGGGACCTAAAGGGGATTACTTATTGAGGCAGAGGGCATGGCTGACGTCCAAATGACTATGCTGCACCGGTATTTACCAATAAAGAAGATCCTGTCAAAGTTAAGTGAAACAGCTGATAATTGAAACTCTAGATGGTCTAACAATTGATAAGAGAAAGGCCAGTTGTACTTTGTTGCTAAGTTACCAGGAAACTGAGAGAAGTAAGGGCAGAAGTTAGGGAGGCACTAGATATAATCTCCTCAGAAACAGAGTGCCAGGCCTAGCCGATTGCGAATGCAACATTCCTATTCAAAAAAGAATGCAAGGTTTCACCCAGCAACTAAAGACCAGCCAAATTCCCCCATGTGGTGGGAAAACTTTTAGAAATGATAAGCCAGGCCAAAATTAACAATCACTTGGACAAGTAGGGATTCATTCAGGAAAGCCAACATGAATTTTTTGAAAGCAAATGAAGTTGAGCGGACTTCAGTATATTAATGGTTAACAGAGAGAATTGATGAAGATGCTGAGGATAGTGGGTGGTGGACATGGACTTCCAAAAGGTATTTGATAAAATGCCACAGAACAGGTTTGTCCGCAAGATTAAATAAATTGGATAGTTGCAGTATGAGATGGAGTTGGCTGAGTTGCAGGAAACAGAGAGTGGCGGTGAATGGTTTGTTTATGTTGTGGAGATGCCGGCGTTGGACTGGGGTGAGCACAGTAAGAAGTCTTACACCAGGTTAAAGTCCAACAGGTTTGTTTCAAACACAAACTTTCCGAGCACTGCTCCTTCCTCAGGTGAATGGAGAGGTATGTTGGACATTCCGCACCTTTGGGGAAGCCCGACGCCGGAGTGGTTCACGGCACCCCTTGGCGCCGGGACCGCCCGTCCCGCCGGGTAGGGGAGAATCCCGCCCTATACACTTTGGGAGGAGGAATGAGGAGAGGCAATATGTACCAATGGATACAATTCTAAAGTGTGTGCAGGAGCACAGGGTCCTCAGGGTATATATGCACAAATTGTTAAAGGTAGTTGGGCAGGGGCAGCACGGTGGCACAGTGGTTATCACCGTTGCCTCACAGCGCAAGGGACCTGGGTTCGATTCTGAGCTCAGATGACTGTAAGTATGGAGTTTGCACATTCTCCTTGTGTCTGCATGGGTTTCCTCCAAGTGCTCTTGTTTTCCTCCCACAGGTTAGGTGGATAGGCCATGCTAAATTGTCCCTTAGGATGGGTTGTAAGAATAGTGCGAGGGATTGGGCCTAGGAAGGGTGGTATTTCAAAGGGTCAGTGTAGATCCGATGGTCCAAATGGCCTCCTCTGCACTTACTGGATAATAGAGTAATAGAGCTTTAATGGAATGGAAGAGGAAGGAAATTATTATGAACTTTTATAAAACAGTGGTCTAGCAAAAACTGGAGTATTCTGTTCAATTCTGGCCACCACTCTTGGTGAAGAATGTTAAGGTCATTAGAGAGAGTGCTGAAGAAATGTACAAGAATGTTTTCAGGGTTTGAGAGATTTCAGTTCAATGGATAGATTGGTGAGACTGGGGCTTTACTCTTTTGCGAAAGGAAAGTTGAGAGGAGATTTGACAGAGGTGATCCAAGTCTGAGGGGTCTGAACAGAGTAGACAGGGAGGAACTGTTCCCTTTGGTGGAGTCAAGAAACAGAGGGCACCAATTTAAGACGAATGGCAAAGGGCCAAAGGAGGCATGAGGAAAACATTTTTTTGCGGCATGAGGCCAGGATCTGGAATGCACTGTCTGAGAGTGTTCTGGAGGCGGATTCAATCACGGCGTTCAAACACGAATCAGATCATTATCTCAAGTGCAAAAATTTGTAGGGCTATTGGGAAAGGGAGGGATAGTGAGACTCACTCGCTTGCAGAGAGCCAGCATGATTGTGACAGGCTGAATGAACTCTGTCTGCACTGTAACCATCCCATGATTGTATAATTAGCACAATAATTAGCATCATAAACAGAGAAAGATCCATGCTGATACAATACTATTACATTATAGAAGTGATGTATTAACATTGTCGCTATCATGTGAATCAGACAAATCCTCTGATTTGATTTTGATAACTTACCATTTAGTGAAACAACTACGCCAATGCCAATACCATTGCAACCACCAACTAAATAACATCTCAATCATAGAATAGTGGCAAAGTAGTACTGCATGGTTCACTGTGCCCATTAAATTTGGACTTTTTAGAGGCCCAATGGGTGCACACCACTATATTAATAAATATTAATAAAGATGTGCTCAAAAACACTTGGCATGATATTTGTTATCAGTATGTTAATGGAGGAATTTATAAGCGAAGGTGGAAATGTTAGAATCAATTCTGTGATACAGTAACATTTGTCGAACTTGGCAAGAATGGAAATGTTGTGAGTATGGGAATGGAAATGTTGTGAGTATGGGTCTCAGTGTGAATCTGAATGAAGACTGAATGATAGATATTTTGTTGGAAGTGGCAGTAGAGAGTCTGGGGTAGGCGTGATGGAAAAGTCTAGTGTGTGGATTGAAGTGGTCCATATTCCACAGGTGAAAGAGTAGGATCAGATTTCAAGATGGAAGCTGAGCTCATGAACAATTGGGATACAAAGAGACTGGTTTTGAGATAGAAGTCAGGGTGACTGAGCGAATGCGTTTGGAGCTGCATAGGTCAAGCTGAAAAATAACAAGGATGTGGTAAAGTTTGACAAATCGTTATTCTACTTGTGAGCTTCAGCAGAATATTAGCTACTAGAAATAGAAATTCATACATTCTTTGTGGTGGGATTTATAATTATTCAATACTATTTTATTTAAAAGAACTATGTGTGCTTTTCAACAGAAAAACTTAAACAACAAGCAAGGAAATGTTGTTCTGAGTTCAGTTTAAAAACTTCAAACAAATGTGCAAAGTAAACTGAGGAAATCCGTGCACCTCAGATGCTTTAATGTGCGAGATTCACAAAGCTTTCTTTAACATTCAAAATTTTGGAATAATCCGCCTTCCAAAGGTTAGTAGGTTTCAATGTCTTTTCTTCTAATATTTGCTGGTTGCCCTTCACACCTTATCTTAATACTCCCATTAGCATTGAGTCAATGCACATCACATACAGGAAAAATGTATTAGGAGAAAGTAAGAAATGACAGCACGCAAGGGGTATCTTCCATCACTAAACACACACATTAAAGGAATCAGGTTTGAACATTTACATTGTGGATATTAGAGAAGTAGTAACTTGCCCAGCAACTTTAAATTTGTCATACCATTTTTGCCCTCTTGAAACATCAATAACATAATCAGGTCAGTCTGTTTAGCAGCTTCTATTGATCTAGCAAAGAATAAGTACAGAAACAATGAACTAAATGTGTAATACATTTCTAAGATTGTACAGGACTGGTAGCTCATGGTGTTTCGTGAGGATAAGGATGGTGGATGAACAGTTATGTGGGATAAGATATGGGTGATGAAATTCTGGCTGAATTGGGGTTTGTGTCTTTTGGGAGACCAGTGGCGATGTTGATCTGGGGGAAATGAAAGCACATATAAAGGATTCAACAGTTATGGAGTGAAGTAGGAAAGGGGAAAAATGGCATGGAAAAGTGGATGTTTGGTTTGAGACTGCACTCAGGGTTAAACAAGATAGTAAAGTGACATGCTGTTGTGTTCTGCCCAAGTGCCCAGTCAGTGGAAGAATGGATATGGGGGGGGAATGTTTGCCGCTGCTGTGCTGGGAAAATCTTTGGCTCATGATAGCTTATATTGGAAAGGAAGTCAGACAATATAACAACAGTCGTGGCGGGATTTAGTTGGATGTCATTGGCATTCTTATGGAACAATTCTCACCATCATACTAACATCATGCACTGGACTTAACATTTGCGTGGATGGAGTCAGGGAACCAACATGCAGACTGATGGCTCAGACAGCATTTGTTGCCCATCCCTAACTGCCCATGAGACTATGGTGGTTCACTGCCTTTTTGAATCGCTGTGGTCCATGTACCGTCAGTACACCCACATACCTGTTAGGGAAGGGGTTTTAAGTTTTTGACCCAGCCAAAAGAACAGCCATATACTTTCAAGTCAGGATGGTGTGTGACTTGGAGAGGAACTTGCAAGGTAGTGTGCTGCAATGCCTGTCCTGCCATTGTCCTTCTCGGTGTTAGAGGTCATGGGTTTGGAAGGTGCTCTCAAATGAAAATGGCCACTCAGACGATATACATGAGGATGACATGTACCTGTGGAATTTTATGGTGAGGAGTTAATGTTTGGATGGAGGAGAAGATAAAAAACATGTAAGTCTGTCTTTATCACATCCTATGGACAGAACTTTACACTCCCCTGAATTGGGTTCTGTCATGGTGTCGGTGACGGAGGGGAAATGTAAAATTGCAAGTACGGAATTCCCTCCAACATCCTGCCCACCCACCCTGAGCCAGATGCAATTTTACGGCAGAGTGGGCAGGACCTCAGGAAACCTGCCCTTTCCCCGATTAAGGCCTTTAAGTGGCCACATAATGGCTAGCTAAGTACCTTACTCCACTCAGCCTCAGGCTGGTGGGCGTGGGTCGCAGAGTGGGGAACAGAACGTAAATCAATATGGAATTCATTGCATGATTATGCACTCATTGACTTAGGGTAGATAGAAAGGATTGGCCTTTATGAGATGGATAATGTGGAGGATGGTAATGCTATGAGAGCGATGCGTTGGCATATCAGGATGTATGAAGGGAAGAAGTTGTCATAGGCTGCTGTCTCAATTCTGACTGGGCCATATCTCTCCCAAATGCCAAGACATGTCAGATAAATGCAGTCATGTGTGTTTGTAAATAATTAAACAAGGATCCTAGTGAGGCACTCTCTGTGAGGACAATGCGAATGTAACTCGCAGCTTTGGGTGTATGCTGCAGGTAAACGGGTCACTGAATCCTGATATCCAAAGACATATTGAGACTCAGTAACAAGTTGATGCCTCTGCCTTATTAATTCATGAGAGCTGGCATTTGGAAAAATGGTGCTCTCCAGATGCTGTTCCCTCTTGAGACTGTCAAGCACTATGCATCAATGAATGTTTTTTCTGTTGGTACCAGGTTGCTGAGCTCCTGTCACAAGTGCATCTATGTGTGTAATGGTATGTCAACTGCTTGCAAACTGCCATGTCCATGAATTTGTTGACGCCATGGTTGAAAGGACAGCACGACGTGGAGTTGCTTAAGGAGTTGCAAGAGGAGTCCTGGTGACATTCCAGAACAGCCACATGTTCCCTCGGCTAATGTGCCTTCCAAGGGGAAGCCCCATCATTCAGGTTGAAGTGATTTTGGCTCCTTCCATGATCATTGTGAGATTTCTGACCTTTCCTGTATGTTTACACTAAGAATGGAGGTATTGTTGTGTTCCCCCGAAGCCTGAAGAGAACTTTGATTGTTAAAATTTGCCTTCACCTCATTCCTCTAGGAATCTTGTAGCTATGAGGACATTGGCCTCATTATGCCCTTGTGATGGCATCTTCATGTGGCCTTGCCCTCTTCATAGTCATCCCCTTCTCCGTTTTCCTTGTCTAGGAATATGTTTAGATCCTTAATCTCTCCCTCTGGCAACACATCTCCCCTTTGCATTGCTGGGTTGTGCGAGGTGCAGCAAACAACAATGATGTGGGACACTCTCTGTAGTCTAAACATCGGCAATGTATTTTTGGCAGGCTACTAGTTGGCTCTATGAGGGACCTTGTGGCAGAATGTGCAATCTCTCCTCAGAAGCACTCAATGGCTGATGAACAGCTGAATTAGTCATGCTGGATATGCTGTCTGTGATCACAAATGAAGTGAACGTTCAGAGTGAAATCTTTCTCTATTAATTAATCTCAATCTTAATGAATATGTGCAGTCAACGGTGCGCTGCACTTATAGGAATCCTGAGATTGCAGCGAATCCCACAGCTCTGGCAACCTGGCTTGTTTCATCCATATAAAACTGGGCGCAAGAGTGAGATTTTCTTAAAACGGCATCTGTCACGTCCCTTGTGCATTTATGTGTCACAGATTATAAGATTCCACAAAGATCCACAGTGGAGCCCTAAAAGGATCCATTTGCAAAAAAGCTAGTGCAATGGCAACCTAGGAACTAGCATTGGATGCCCTCCAATACTGCGGTATGTGTTCCTCATGCGGAATGTGGCAAATATGAGCTATGACATCCCTGGACAAATGGAATCACCTGCAGCACTGTCTTTTGCTCATCTCCGTTGATGAGTTGCTTCTTCTATGGACCCTTCTATGGTTGTAACAAACATCTTTATGAATTTCTCCCCTCCTCATTGGCGTCTGGGACTTCCTAGCATTCCTTTCACTCTTATTCCCAGGGCGATGGTCTTCCCTGAACATTCAAGGCAGGAATCCAGTCTCCAGCACTTAACTTGCCCTCAATTTGTACCTGCCATACCAAGGCCACCACTTGCAAGATAACATCATAGAGGACAACATGCGGCTGGGTTTTCCCCTCAGACTTGACTGTTCATTCACAATGAGGGTCATAATAAAGGTCAAAAGACTCAAGTCCTAAAACGTACAGTCAGGCTTTTGGTGGTTGTCGCCAGTCGCCTTGACAATAACTATCGATACCCAATCCTATGTCATAACAGCACGCATGGTGCCTTGAATGGCATGAGTTACAGGAAGACATAGACGGGATGGTCAAATTGGCGGATAAGTGGCAGTTAAAATTTAACCCCAAAAAGTCTGAGGTGATACATTTTGGAAGGAGTAATTCAACAAGGAAGTATATCATCAAAGGTCTGGCACTGGGAAGTTCCGAAGAACAAAGGGAGCTTGGTGTGTTTGTCCATAGATCTCTGAAGGCGAAGGGCAGGTTAATAGGGTGGTGAAAAAGGCATATGGGACACTCACTTCTTTCAATTGGGACATTGAGTACGAAAGCAGGGAGGTCATGATGGAGCTGTATAGAACTTTGGTGAGGCCACAGCTGGAGTACTGTGTGCAAATCTGGTGGCCAGAAGGATGTAATTGCACTGGAGGGGATGCAGCGACGATTCACCAGAATGTTGCCCGGGTTGGAACATTTAAGTTATAGAACATAGAACATAGAACAGTACAGCACAGAACAGGCCCTTCGGCCCTCGATGTTGTGCCGAGCAATGATCACCCTACTCAAACCCACGTATTCACCCTATACCCGTAACCCAACAACCCCCCCTTAACCTTACTTTTTAGGACACTATGGGCAATTTAGCATGGCTAATCCACCTAACCCGCACATCTTTGGACTGTGGGAGGAAACCGGAGCACCCGGAGGAAACCCACGCACACACGGGGAGGACGTGCAGACTCCACACAGACAGTGACCCAGCCGGGAATTGAACCTGGGACCCCGGAGCTGTGAAGCATTTATGCTAACCACCATGCTACCGTGCTGCCCCCAATTATAAGAGAGGTATAAAGAGAGGTTGGATAGACTTGGGTTGTTTTCTCTGGTGCATAGAAGACTGTGTGGTGACCTGGTTGAGGTGTACAAGATTATGAGAGGCATAGACAGGGTGGATAGGAAGCAGCTGTTCCCCTTAGTTGAAGGGTCAATTATGAGGGGATACAAGTTCAAAGTGAGGGGTGAGAAGCTCAGGAGGGATTTGAGGGGGAAATTTTTTACCCAGAGAATGGTGACAATCCCACTCACCGAAAATGAGGTAGAAAATCGCCCCTGTCCTTGATTTTTTACTCTATTCTTCTAAAGCCAAGAACCTCAAATGCTTCTTTAACAAACTTCTCAACTTTTTCTGCCACTTTTGAAGATTCCTGTATATTCACTTACCGGTTACCCATTTGAGATGTTACCATTCTGTTCTCCAACTTATTCATTCTACCAAAATTTGTTCGGAAATAGTTTAAATAATCTATATTTGTATTGTGTGTTAGAAATAACAGGCGGGATTCTCCAAGTCGAAATCGCGCTCAGCGGTGGAGAATGGGGCGCCAGACCCACGATCGGGTCCAACGCCTTCACGCAATTCTCTGTGGACTTGAGAATCGCCGTCAGTCACGTGCACGGTCAACGCGGCGCCGATCGCGGGCCATTGAAGGTGGCCCCCGCGGCGATTCTCAGCCAGCAGCTGGCCAAGTTCCCACCGGCGTGGTTCTAGCATGGTTCCACCCCGTGGGCACTCGGGGTGGCAGCTGCGCCTTGGTGGGGGCCGGGGGGATCCATCACCGGGGGGGGGGGGGCCTTCCAGGACAACCAGACTTGCGATTTAGGGGCCACTGATCAGCGGGTGCGCGCGATCTAGGGGGACTGCATTTGTGGGGGCTGGTTTACATAGAACATAGAACATAGAACAGTACAGCACAGAACAGGCTCTTCAGCCCTCAATGTTGTGCCGAGCCATGATCACCCCACTTAAACCCACGTAACCCCGTAACCCAACAATCCCCCCATTAACCTTACACTACGGGCAATTTAGCATGGCCAATCCACCTAACCCGCACATCTTTGGACTGTGGGAGGAAACCGGAGCACCCGGAGGAAACCCACGCACACACGGGGAGGACGTGCAGACTCCACACAGACAGTGACCCAGCCGGGAATCGAACCTGGGACCCTGGAGCTGTGAAGCATTGATGCTAACCACCATGCTACCGTGAGTTGCTGTGTGAGTCCGCCATGTTGCGCGGGGCCGCTGCTGCGCGCATGTGCGGACATGCGGCCGGAAGAGCAGGGCCCCATATCGGCAGTTGGAGCTGCGCAGGGCACTCCGGTGCCCTGCTGGCCCCTGTGGGCCACGGAATCGCTGGGCCAAGGGGCCCGTTGACGCCGGCGTGGAACACTCCGGTGTTTATGATGGCGTCAACACTTAGCCGCCGTTTCGGACAATCCCGCCCAACCTATAGTTATAAATTCAAGCTTAATTTGTATTTCTGTACTTGTGTGCTAAGAGAGTGTAAACACTACATTTAGCTTTATGTTAAACAAAGATGCCTGCAGTGAGACCAGTTGACCAACAGTGCAACAAGCATTTGGGGTTATTTAATGGGAAATCAACAGAAATTGTATTGGTGGCTTCTGTCACTTGGTTTCAGGCATGGTGTGTCTGACCACATTTCGCCTATTGGTTTATATGGACTGTACTTACTGAGAACATTAGAATATAAATTGTAACATGTGTAACCCTTATAAATCTGTACATATCTGTCAGTATAGTTGGGTATTTTTTTATATTCAGCTGGGCTTTTGACCAAGTTATGAACCTTGCAAGTATAATAAGCCCCCTTTTCTGTCTCATTTTAAACTCTAAGAGCTAAATTCTCTGTCCCGCCAGGCCACATTTCTATTTCACCCTGTCGGTGGGATGCTCCGTTACACCGGCCGGTCAGTGGGATTTCCCATTGTGGGGCAGCCCCACGCCGTCGGGAAATCCCCGGGCTACCGGCAAAATGGAGCATCCCGCCGGTGGAGAAACCAGCCCTAAATCCTTTGTCACCCAGGGAACTCCAGCTTTGGGTGCCAATCAATTCCCCCTATGTCTCCTCAACACCTGAACCATCTCCTATTTAAAGGCCTTCTATTAATCTTGTTTGCCTACCAATTGTTGATTCCAACCCAGTTGGACCAAATCCTTTCTCAGCTCACTCAAGTTAGCCTTCCTCTAGTTCAGTAATTTTTGCTTCACTGCTCCTTGTCGTTTTCCATAACTGTCTATCTGTGATGAAATTATGACCACCTTCCCCCAAATGGTCTCCCAGTGAAATAGGCTCCATGGGGCGATTCTCCAATATGGAGCCCAAGTGTTCGCGCCATTGTGACCGCCGTTGCGTTTCATGACGGCGCAAACTGGGCCCGGTTAGACCTATTCTGTCCCCCACAGGTGGCCCGCAAGGCGCTGGAGCGGTTCACATCGCTCCAGCCTCCTTTCCCGGTGCCAATTGGGCACCGCGCCTGCCCGCGCATGCGCTGTTGGACTGCGCTAACCTGCATATGCGTGGGGGACTTCTTTAGTGCGCCGGTCCCAACTCAACATGGCGTTGGTGTTCAGGGGCTGGCCGTGCCAGAAAGTAGGCCCGGACGGGTGGGTGGGGGGAGAGGCCGGCCTGTCGATTGGTGGGTCCCGATCGCGGGCCAGAACCCATCGGAGGACCCCCCCCCCCCCCCCCCCCCCACCGACCGTTCGCGCAGAGTTCCCGCCGGCAGCGACCAGGGGTGAACGGCGCCGGTGGGACTATGTCGTATCCGCGCGGCTGCTCGGCCCATCTGGGCCGGAGAATCGGCTGCCCTGCCGATTCCAGCGGCCCGCGGCTGGCACCACGCCAAACGCACCGGCGCAAATGGCGCCGATTCTCCGCACCTCGGAGAATCACGCGCCCATGTCAGGGCGTTGTGGTGCGGTTGCGGCGATTCTTCGGCCCGGCGCGGGGCTCGGAGTATCGTCCCACACCTGTTCCCTTCAGATTCAGAGTTCCTCCTTCTTTGCAGGGATGAAATCACACTTTTCGAGTCAATTATCTTGTACACATTTCAGGAATTCGGCCACCTCTTTGATTTTGTAACTACCACACTGCGTATTACGATAATTAAAGTCCAGGTTCCATTTCCTGGAATTTGCCTGAAAATCTGCTTTTTTGTCTTTCTTTGGTGGCCTGTGGCAGTTACTGTTAATAAATTCAACTTCATTAAATAGCGATGGGGCAATTATCCATCTATTTCCATTTGCCACAGTGAGATGAAGAATTGAAGATGTACATCTGTTTTCTCTGGTGGTCCACAGTGTTTGCTGAAATCATAATCATTTAGATCTGCAGATCAAGTTTGAAAATCTCTGGCTTCTAATCTCTCCTCCAGTTAAATAGCAAAACTACATTTCAATATTACTTTGGTGTGAACATTTGGCAGAGTTAAATGGAATCTGGTTTGCTATTTCATCTGCACTATTTTAATTGTGTAACTCACTTAATTGCAATGTCACCAGCTCAAACTGGCTACTTGTCCATGTTCATTAAATGCAACTGAGCTCCTTTTCCCTTGGTAACTGAAGATTGAGCAAATCTGTTTTACCTTGCAACAAAATTGGACATATTCATCCTCAGTGCACACTGCATGACCAGCCTGAGTTCATCCATTATGGCAGCTGTGTATATGATATATCCACATTCATCGTCTATGCCTGCTACACAATTGTCACTTCAGTCTTCTAATTATGCTTCAAACATGATTTATTTTGTCTTCTTGCTACCTTCAAGGACAAATATATTCAGATTAAAACAAACTGTTAAACAACAACAGAAAACTCTGCAGCCTTTGCAAATGTTCTTCCTGCAACTTGGAAAGAGTGTTTGTTTTAAAGAAATGAGAATTAGGCTGTGGCAAACTATGGGACAGTATCCATAAAATCCCTACAGTGCAGAAGGATTCTATTTGGCCCATCACATCTGCACCAACACTCTGAAAGAGCACCCACCCAGGCCCACTCGCCCGGCCCGTCCCCACAACCCCACCCAACACTCACATTTTTGGACACTAAGGGGGAATTTAGCATGGCCAATCCATCTAAGCTGCACATCTTTGGACTGTGGGAGGCAACCGGAGCACCTAGAGGAAACACACACAGACACAGGGAGAATATGCAAACTCTGCACAGTCACCCAAGGCCAGAATTAAATCTGGGTCCCTGGCGCTGTGAGGCAGCAATGCTAACCACTGCGCCACCGTGCCACCCACAGTGTTATATTAGAATACAAACACACAACTGATTGTATTGTGAATTCAGACACATGGGCCGGGATTCTTTGACCGCCCGCCGGGTCGCACAATCTCCGGGGGTGGGGGGGGGGGGGGGGGGGGGGGGGGGGGGGGGGTGCGAATCCCGCCCCGCAGCCCCGATGCTGGTTGCCCTATTCTTCGGCGTCATTTTTCACGTGGTGCCAGAATTCCCACCACGCCGGTCAGGAGCCATTGACAGCACACACCTCCCCCCCCCCCCCCCCCCCCGGCGATTCACCGGGCCTCGATGGGCCGAGTGGCAGTCCAGTTTTGGCCAGTCCCGCCGCCGTGCATTACTCACCTCACGTACGGTGGGATCTGGCAGGTAAGTGTGCGGGGGCGGTCATCGAGGGGCCACGGGGGGGTCCGGGCCCCCCACGGTAGCCTGGCCCGCGATCGGGGCCTACCGATCTGCGGGTGGGCTTGTTCCGTGGGGGACGTCTTTCCTCCGTGCCGAGCTTCGCCATATTGAATGGGAGCCCGTGCGGAGAAGAGAACCCCCGCGCATGCGCAGAAATACGCCAGCCTATCCGCGCATGTGTGAGATCATGCTGGCCGTTCCGCGCATGTGCAAACTCGCGCCAGCCCTTTGCTGTTGGCTGGAACATCGCCAACCCCCCTGGCATCCACCCAGCCCCCAAAAGTTCAGAGAATTCCTCACCTTTGGGGGCTGTTGACGTTGGAGTAGTTGCCGCCGATTTTCCCGCCGGCGTGGGGACTTAATCCGCAGAAGGAGAATCCCGCCCATGATACCCAAATTGAGGAGTTCTAATTGGAAATACCTGGTGATAGGTAAACACTAATGACAGATTAGTTTCTTCTTTAAAGGATTGGGGGAATATAATGGAAAATGGTTGGAGTTGCCTGGCTGAGTGTCAGCAGTGTTGAACAGATTATGTTAGTGAAACATGGGAAACACGAGTACCAAAACTTTTTACCAAATATGTATGAGTGGCAGGATAGCAACAGCCATTTTGCTGCTGTCTCAATAAGGAGGGTGGTCTTTCTCTCTGAACTACCAACTGAATCAGAGGGCTGGCTGATAGATCTTCAACCTCTAAAGTTCCACCGTTAGAGCTGGCCGCTGCTGAGGCTACAATTAGAAAAAGAGGGTGCCTCCATATTGAGGCTTCCTCGAAGGGCTGGTATAAAAGAATATTGATGCACCAGATCCAGGCAGGCTGCAATTGGAGGGTTGAATCCTCCAGCATCAGAGATTGGGCCATGGTGTTGAGCATTACTCCCAAATGGCCCCTCCATGGTCATGGAGCCTCTGAAAAGGAAGCCCCCCCCCCCCCCCCCCC
This sequence comes from Scyliorhinus canicula, assembly GCF_902713615.1. Classification (NCBI taxonomy): domain Eukaryota; kingdom Metazoa; phylum Chordata; class Chondrichthyes; order Carcharhiniformes; family Scyliorhinidae; genus Scyliorhinus; species Scyliorhinus canicula. The sequence continues at coordinate 108,789,825 of NC_052148.1, read as the reverse complement.
CCCGCCGATTGAAGAAGCAGAGATGTATTTCCAAATCAAAGTGGGGTGTGGTATCAACACCTCCTTCTCTTCTTTTCTCCATTCTGTACATAATGTCATCTGTAAATGTATCTATTTAAATGTATCCTTGTATCTACGTTGTCCACCTCAAATCCTCTATGTGACTACAAATTCCATTTTACCACTTTAGAGTTAATAAATATCCTCCTGTGTTTGCTATTAGAGTTATCTTTCCATATCCGCCATTTCAAACCTTTACACAATTTTACAGACAACTATTTGGTCGCCCTTCAGACTTAATGCAAATATCAGTCGGCATAAAAATGGTGTGCTGGACACACTTCCTGATCATCACATATGGGCTCACACTTCAGGCATCGCGTTTATGAATTGTCTATTAACTTGTTTTCTGTTGGGTGTTGGTGCCTACATGAGAAACCTCAATGTGAGTTTCATGGGGATTCTTCAATTCAGAAGTTGCAGCTAAATAACATCATCAGATTGCAGCTTACAATTCACAGTATTTGTGCCCACAAGTCACAGAGCGATTTTGTATGATTCACTGACCTGCTTCTGCTCTCTTGCACTTGAAATCAATGGCATATTATGGGGAAGCAATTAGTAGAACCGATTAAAGTATTTTGAATTTTATTCTTGCATTAATCATGATAAGCAAGAAGTAAAGTACAGATATTATTAGAGGTAGCTTTGAAATCAAAAAAGGGTAAATACGATATACAGGTTGAAATGTTGGAACCATTTGAGGCACGTATATGGTGAAACGTACCAACAACTGGCCAGGAGGGTAGAATTCATACAGGGATACCTAAAAACAGGAGTTAATTTTGTTCTGTTTTCTAATTGTTTAAACCTGTTACACTTCTTCATTTGTTTATTGATCCCACAATCAATCAGGATTCAAAAATCAGGGGCAGGTTCTGGAAGAACTGTGTCATTATTTAAATCCAAATAAAAGTTTGAACCAAACAAATACACAAGTATTGATGAAAAATTGTTTGGTATTTAGATAGCGATTTTCAGAAGCACTGGATGGCGTGTTACAGCAAATGAAGTACTTTGAAGTGTTGTCACTGTTGTAATGTCGAGAATGGGGAAATCAATATGTACAGAGCGAACGCCCGCAAAACGTAATGTGGTAACAGCCAGTTGTGTACATACAAAAAGAGGAGTCCACACCGAGGTGAGCAAAAGATGAAAGCGGTGGGGTGCCGGGGCGGGATTTGCGCCGCCCCCTATCTTTGTGTATTTGAATCTATGAGTGTGAGTATGCATTTGCCTTTATGTATATCATTGCATTAGGATGTATGAGAATAAATAACCTGCTTTATTTTAAACTCATAAAAGCTTGCTGCTGAATTATGAAAAATATTTTTATTGAACATTTTTTGAATATATAAAAAAATACAAATCAAATAAACAACCCCCAAAGACCACCCTCCAAGCTTTTGACAGTTACCACTTCCTTGAAATACATGACAAGTGGCATAAATCTTGTGTAAAACGTCCCAATCAAACCTCTCAACGTGTAGTCAATTTTTTCAAGGTCCAAAGACTCCATGAGATCCCCAGCCATGCCAAGGAACTGGGTGGAGAAACTGACCCACTCCAACAGAACCTACCTGTGAGCAATTAGCCGGACGAAGGCGAAGACATCTGCTCCGCACCCACCTGCAACTTCGGCAGGTCTGACACCCCAAAAATGATCTCTCGGGATCCAGGCTACAATTCACTTTATAAAATTACTGACATGATGCTTAATGAAGAACCCCAAAATGTTTGCTAATTTCGGACATGCCCAGAACATATGTACATGACTCGCTGGGCCTCTACCACACCGCTCACATCTATTGTCATGTGAGAGTACCTTTAAGAAATGGATGTTTATTACTGCAGTGATGTCAGAGAGGGGTGGAGCTGGGCTGTCTGTCAGCTTTTTAACTTTAGTTTTAGGCTGTTTGCTGCAGGGTGTGTTTTAGCTTCGTTTTCAGAGCTGGATAGCTGCAGTCACAGCCAGAAGGTGTATTTGAGTCTCTCTCTGTAATCTAAAGACTGTAAATCGAGCCTTTGGTGATTTAAAATTAATACCTGTTCTCAGTAGTGACTTTAACCTGATGTGCTTCTGTTAAAAGATGTTTTTAAAGTCTTATGGCTGTTAAAGGGACAGCTTAAGGATTATGTAGTGTGGTATTCTTGGGGGTTGTATTTGAATTAATGGTTGCTAAGATGTTCACTGTATGTTTTAAAAAGGTTAACTCGAATTCATAGAATAAACATTGTTTTGCTTTAAAAAATACATTTCCATTTCTGCTGTACCACACCTGTAGAATGGGATGTGTGCTCCCCATACCACAAGCTAGTAAAAGTTGTGGGTCAGGTGAACTCCATGATACACTTTGGGGTTCTCTAAACCCTGGCCCATAACAAATTGGGGGCTCGAGGGGGATAAAAGTCTATCTATTGGATTGGCTGAGTGAACTTAAAGACAGTGAGGGGTGAGCATATTGGGGTTGCTTTTCAGGCATGGTATTTTAGTTTAAGTAGGGAGTGTGTTATGGACAATGGCTCTTATAGAGTCTCTGAAGTTTTGGAGGTGGTGACGGTCACACGCAGTACTTAACAGACAGAGACTAAAAGCAGACTGTTGGATTTGGCAAAAACCATTGCAGTTAACATTACCTGACAAAATGCTAAAAGGTGAGGTCATTATGGCGGTGGCTAAACATTTAAAGTTGCCTGAGATACAGTTTGACTCATTGGAAATGGCAAAAATTCAGTTACAAATTGAACAAATGGAACATGAGAAATAATTAAAGCAGCTTGAATACAAAAGAGAAAGAGAGAGAGGAAAAAGAGAGAGAGAAGAAAGAAAAACAGAAAGAATAGCCCTTGCAGAACAAATAGAAAGGGAAAGGGAGATACAGATCAGGGAAAAAGATAAAGAGAGAAATTTTGAACTTCAGAAAATGGCCATGAAACATGGCAGTCAGTTAAAATTGGCAGGCGTAAAGGGAAACGTCCAGTTGGTTGATAGTGATGAGGACAGTGAGAAAGAGCGTCATAATCGAAGACTTGGTGGGAATCTGTTTAAATATGTCCAAGCATTGCCACGGTTTGATGAGAAGGAGGTAGAAGCCTTTTTCATTTCATTTGAGAAGGTGGCTAAACAACTGAAATGGCCTCATGGGTATACAGATTCAAACAAAGCTGGTAGGTAGGGCGAGTGAAGTGTTTTCATCACTACCGGAAGAGGTATTTGGGATGTATGAGGAGGTGAGAAAATCCATCTTAGGTGCATATGAACTAGTGCCTGAAGCCTACAGACAAAGGTTTAGCAATTTAAGGAAATAATTTGGTCAAACATATATGGAGTTTGAAAGGATCAAACAGTAATTTTGATAGGTGGATAAGGGATTTGACAATCGACCAAACGTATGAAGCTCTCAGAGAAATTATACTTTTGGAGGAGTTTAAAAATTTAATTCCTGATGTAGTGAGAACTCATGTGGAAGAGCAGAGGGTTAAAACTGCGAGAATGGCAGCAGAAATGGCAGATGATTATGAATTAGTTCATAAATGAAAGCTAGGTTTCCGACATCAGTTTCTGCCTATGAGGGATAGAAACTGGGGACATGAGAAATAATCAAAAGGTAAAGGTAAAGGTGATCTGATGAGAGATAATACGGAGAGTGTACCTCAGATAAAAAATAAATCCAGGAGGGTGGAAAATAAATGAAAAATTTCAAATGTTTTCACTGTAATAAACTCGGCCATGTAAAGTCACAGTGTTGGTGGTTGAAGAAAAGCACTGGGAAGTTTGATGTGCTAAAACGGGAAAAGACAATGGGGTTTCTTAAAGTGGTAAAGGAAAGCCCAATTGAAGCGAAGGAGGTGCAAAAGATTGTACAGCCTGATCAAGAGGTGATTGATAAGAAGGTGCGAGATCTCTTTAAAGATTTTACTGGTATGGTAAAGTTTACCCACTTGTATGGATAAAGGAGGAGCAGGTAAAGAACAAAGAAAATTACAGCACAGGAACAGGCCCTTCGGCCCTCCCAGCCTGCGCCGGAAGAAGTCACAATTTAAAGAGATATGGGAGCTTGTCAATCTTTAATGGTAAGAGATGAGGAGTTATGTAGTTTGGGAAGAACATTGCCAGAAAAGGTGGTAATATGTGGAATTCCGGGTGAGAGGAGTAGTGTTCCATTATATGAGGTAAGGTTGGAAAGTCCAGTGAAGAGTGGTGAAGTGATAGTAGGAGTAATAGAGAAACTATCTTATCCAAGAATACAGTTTATCTTGGGTAATGATATAGGTGGATCGCAGGTGGGAGTGATGCCTACTGTGGTTGATAAGCCAGTGGAAAATCAGACAACTGAAGTGGTGAAGGACAAATATCCTGGGATTTTTGCGGATTGTGTAGTAACAAGGTCGCAAAGTCACAGGTTAAGACAAGGGGAGAAATGAAAGAGTGAAGGTGAAGTTGAAGTGCAATTATCAGAAACGATATTTGATCAGATGGTTGAAAAAGAACAAGAACAGATGGAGGTTGAGACGGATATTTTTAGTTCAGGAAAATTGGTGGAGTTACAACAAAAAGATATAGAAATAAAACAGATGCATCAGAAAGCATACACAGAAGAAGAATTTGAGTTTTTACCAGAGTGTTATTACCGTAAAAGTGATGTCTTGATGAGAAAATGGAGACCTTTACATATGCAGGCGCATGAAAATTGGGCAGAAGTTAATCAAGTAGTATTGCCGGTAGGGTATAGAAAGGAGGCATTGCGAGTTGCACATGAGGTACCAGGGAGGCCATTTGGGAATAAGGAAAACTCAAGCTAAAATCCAGAAACATTTTTATTGGCCTGGACTACATAAAGATGTAGCTAAATTTTGTCAATCATGTCACTCATGTCAAGTGATAGGGAAACCTCAAGCAGTGATAAAACCAGTGCCCTTAATACCAATTCCAGCATTTGAGGAACCTTTTACAAGGGTCCTAATTGATTGCGTAGGACCACTTCCTAAAACAAAAAGTGGGAATCAATATCTTTTGACTATAATGGATGTGTCTACTGGGTTACCAGAGGCCATTCCAGTCCATAATATTACAGCTAAAAAGATTGTGGAGGAGTTACTTAAATTCTTTACTGGATATGGACTACCCACAGAAATACAATCGGATCAAGGATCAAATTTTACCTCAATGTTATTCAAAAAAGTTATGGATAGCTTAGGAATAAAACAATTTAAATCAACTGTGTACCATCCAGAATCGCAGGGAGCGTTAGAAAGGTGGCATCAGACATTAAAGACAATGTTGAGGGCTTATATGGTTGCCATTACAAAAGAGATGGTGCTAAAAAAGCTAAAAAGTCTTAAAATTGACAAATCTCCTGGCCCCGATGGGCTCAACCCTAGAGTTCTGAGAGAGGTGGCTGAAGAAATAGCGGAAGCATTGGTTGAGATCTTTCAAAAATCACTGGAGTCAGGGAAAGTGCCGGACGATTGGAAGATCGCTGTTGTAACCCCCTTGTTCAAGAAAGGATCAAGACAAAAGATGGAAAATTATAGGCCAATTAGCCTAACCTCGGTTGTTGGTAAAATTCTAGAACCGATCGTTAAGGATGAGAACAAGTCAACATGGATTTAGTAAGGGGAGGTCGTGCCTGACGAACCTGTTAGAATTCTTTGAGGAGGTGACAAGTAGGTTAGACTAGGGAAACCCAGTGGATGTGGTCTATCTGGATTTCCAAAAGGCCTTTGATAAGGTGCCACACAGGAGGCTGCTGAGTAAGGTGAGGGCCCATGGTGTTCGAGGTGAGCTACTGGCATGGGTTGAGAATTGGCTGTCTGACAGAAGGCAGAGAGTTGGGATAAAAGATTCTTTTTCGGAATGGCAGCCGGTGACCAGCGGTGTCCCACAGGGTTCAGTGTTGGGGCCGCAGCTGTTCACCATATATATTAATGATCTGGATGAAGGGACTGGGGGCATTCTAGCAAAGTTTGCCGATGATACGAAGTTAGGTGGTCAGGCAGGTAGTGCTGAGGAAGTGGGGAGGCTGCAGAAGGATCTAGACAGTTTGGGAGAGTGGTGCAGGAAATGGCTGATGCAATTCAACGTGAGAAAATGTGAGGTCTTGCACTTTGGAAAAAAGAATCCAAGCATAGACTACTTTCTAAACGGTGAGAAAATTCATAATGCCAAAGTACAAAGGGATCTGGGAGTGCTAGTCGAGGATTCCCTAAAGGTAAACATGCAGGTTGAATCTGTGATTAAGAAAGCGAATGCAATGTTGTCAGTTATCTCAAGAGGGTTGGAATATAAAAGCAGCAATGTGCTACTGAGCCTTTATAAGGCTCTGGTTAGGCCCCATTTGGAGTACTGTGTCCAGTTTTGGGCCCCACATCTCAGGAAGGACATACTGGCACTGGAGCGTGTCCAGCGGAGATTCACACGGATAATCCCTGGAATGGCGGGTCTAACATATGATGAACGGCTGAGGATCCTGGGATTGTATTCATTGGAGTTTAGAAGGTTAAGGGGAGATCTAATAGAAACTTACAAGATAATACATGGCTTAGAAAGGGTGGACGCAAAGAAACTGTTTCCGTTAGGCGAGGAGACGAGGACCCGTGGGCACAGCCTTAGAATTAGAGTGGGTAAATTCAGAACAGAAATGCGGAGACACTTCTTCAGCCAGAGAGTGGTGGGCCTGTGGAATTCATTGCCCGCGGGTTGAACGGCTCAAGTTTTCCGAATAGAGGCATTATGGTAACTCTCTGACTGCTTCCAATAACTTGTACACAAGACCTGCTCTGCCATTTTCCATGGTGAACTAAAAGTGCTCTGTTGATCCTTGTCACCAAATGTAATATCTTGAAAGGAGTGGCAACCACCAAACAGAGTAACTAAAGAGCAATTAACAGAATAACTGTGCAGAGAATGATAATGATGCTACGATGACTTAGACTCCAGTTTCCAGACTGGCTTTGTGGAATTCATTGCCGCGGAGTGCAGTGGAGGCCGGGACGCTAAATGGCTTTAAGGCAGAGATAGATAAATTCTTGATGTCGCGAGGAATTAAGGGCTACGGGGAGAATGCTGGTAGGTGGAGTTGAAATGCCCATCAGCCATGATTGAATGGCGGAGTGGACTCGATGGGCCGAATGGCCTTACTTCCACTCCTATGTCTTATGGTCTTATGGTCTTATTGCCACGATTATCCAGAGGGATAAAGGAATTCCATTTGTACAGTTTGCAATTAGGGATGCACCTAATGAGTCAACCAAATTTAGTCCTTTTGAACTAATTTTTGGTCATGAGGTAAGAGGACCACTTAAATTGATTAAGGAAAAATTGGTGAGTGAGAAATCGGAAATTACATTATTGGATTGCGTGTCAAATTTTAGGGAATGATTAAATAGAGCAGGTGAATTGGCAAGACAACATTTAAAGGTTGCACAAAATGTGATTAAATGTGACACTGGAACAAAAGCCAAAATCGTGGCACAATATTAATCTTCACTGATTGCACTCGCTCAGCAAGAGAAGAGTGAGACTGTCCCACTTCTGTAAATTCACCTTAAACTTATTCAAGAAACTCATAAAATTTAACTTCCAGAGCTGCCCCCAATCCCAAACCTCCTGCACCTCTAAATATCTAAAATTGGAGCTTGACAAACGTAACTCCCTTACCCAGAAGAGGAATCAGAAGACATTTGATTTTTGCAAATTAATTTGTACCTGGAGAAAGCTCTAAACCAGGTTAACAGCCCCACTATCTCCCTCATCGTGGGAACTGGGTCCGTAATGTACAACAACTGATTATCGGAATAAAACACCCTCATAATCACTGCTGAATTATTTAATTGGAATATACATCCGAGGGTAAGAAAAGACACCTCTTTCCAGTAAAGCTCTTTGTGTAGTAAGAGAGCACATACATTCTGTCTGGACATGGCCAATGGGGCCGCACAGTGGCACAGTGATTAGCATTGCTGTCTCACAGCACCAGGGATCCGGGCTCGATTATGACCTTGGATGACTGTGTGGAGTTTGGGCATTCACCCCGTGTCTGTGTGGGTTTATTCCTAGGGCTCCGGTTTCCTTCCTCAGTCCAAAGATGTGCAGGTAAGGTGGATTGGCCATGCTAAATTGCCCCCTAGTGTCCAAAGATTAGGTGGGATTACAGGGATACGACAGGGGATTGGGCCTAGGGAGGGTGCTCTTTCAGATGGTCGGTGCAGACCCGATGGGCTGATTGTCATCCTTCTGCACTGTAGGGATTCTATGATTCTATGACACAGAGGCTAACTCCCTTGTTGTTTGAAATTAAAAGAAAATAAGAAGAATGCAAAATACAGAGTGATACAATCTCTTCTTCCATCCTATATATTTTTAGGTGTTGACTATCGGAAAGTCATACAGTAAATAGGATGATAATTCTTCCTTCATAATCCATCCAAATTTTTATTTCGAAAATAGCATACTTTCTTATTTAGCTGCATTGAGTAAGGAAAATAAAATGTCACTTTCCAAGAGTCTGCTAAAATAATGCTTGGTGCATTTGAATAAGATTTTTTTTAACTTCTTCCCATCTCTATGTCCGCATGACTGTATTCCCTTTGTAAAAGCGTGACTCACCATAATAAGTGCCACAGAAGAGCGAACAGCTTTACTTGAGAATACTAAACATCTTAGGCTGGATTTTGCCAGCATGACATGGGCATACTCACAATACATTGGAGCAAATAGAAGAGAGGGCACTCTGAAATTGGAAGTCCTGTCCTAATTTCCTCCGGGTTCCATTTTTATCAGTATGGGAAATTTGGTGCTACACATGCAAATTGATGTCAGATCTGCCGTATTGCTGCCTACCTGAAATTGGAATCTCATTGCATTTGAGGTTTTCAGTGAAGCTCCCTACGATCAAGTGAGGAAATGTTGAGTGGCTCCCTTATTCCCTCTCATCGTTTGACTGCAACGGGTTTCTTTGAAAAGAACATACTTGCAAACTCAGTGAGTGTTCAATTGTTTACACCCCTCCGAGATCAGAAAAGGAACCAATCAGATAGATGTTTTTGAGTTTGATGATGAAAGCTTTATGATATTTAAATCAATCCAAGTAAAATAACAAAATACACACCTGATGTAAACCGACATAAATTGAAAACATCTCACCTGAAAATTGGCTTCTGCCCATTTGGATAAAACTGAGGGAATGATCTATGTGCTGGTGAATCCCAGTTGGGCTGTGAGTGGTCAGTGCAGATGTTCATTGGAATTATTCAGAGGAAGTTCCTGAAACTAATGTAAAATCAGCTGGAATTGCTGTTTGAGGTCAGGGTAGTACGACTCCTGATGCTTCCAACCCCTGTGCTATTGCCCTTCCCAGCTTCCTGAACCATGAGATCCAGGCAGGAATTAGCCAGAAGCACAGATAGTGCAATTTGTTTTGCTTTGGGCCTTCTGTGATGTCAGAACTACCAGTGCCACCCAGCCCACCTTTGCACCCCAATGAAATTGAGATAAAAGAATGGGCTTCCCATACTGACTGACAATCTATTCTGCGATGAGTGCTTAGTACATGCATAGGGCAGGCAATGCTTTCAAATTAGTAATTTCAGTCAACCATACCTTGACACCCCTCTTGGTCCGAAAACAGAATATTGCATTGATGTGATTGGCTACCTCCTGCCATACTGGCTACACATTATCAGATTAGATTCATAATTTGGCCAAACAGGTTGATTACTGTAACTCCCATGGCAGGCGGTAAGCATGGCAGAGTTTCCTGGTCAGCCAGAATGCAGCGTAGCAGGTTCTCCATGTTAAAATACAACCTCTTAACAAAAGCTGTACTCCATGGCAAGGGTCCTCCTCGCTTTCAGGAATTACTACAGAGAGAGAGAGACATAAATCCTCTAAGCTTCAAAAAATGGAGAAATTCCTCTTTGCGCTCCAGCACTGAGGTTAGTGTCCATGTCAAATGGGATCATTTTGGTGTTTTGTCCAACATTCATAGTCACCCTCTTCCCTGCAGTTAGACACAACAGTTAGCATAGCTGGAAATAAGCAGCATTCCTTTAAGAGCTGAAAAAAAACAGAGGATGCTGGAAATACTCAGCAGGTCAAGCAGCATCTGAGTCTCGCGGAGTATTAAGATATTTCCAGCATTTTCTGTTTTTATTTCAATTTTTCAGCATCTGCAGTATTCTGCTTTTGTATTAGCCCCTTTAAGAGCTGCTGAGTTGCCAATTGCCCATCTGTTCTGAAGCCATAGAGCTACCTGTACAAATGGAAAATGTATTTCACAGAATTTACAGTGCAGAAGGAGGCCATTCGGCCCATCGAGCCTGCAACAGCTCTTTTGAAAGAGCACCCTACCCAAGCCCACACCTCCACCCTATCCCCATAACCCAGTCACCCGACCCAACACTAAGGGCAATTTTGGACATTAAGGGCAATTTAGCATGACCAATCCGCCTCACTTGCACATCTTTGGACTGTGGGAGGAAACCGGAGCACCCGGAGGAAACCCACGCACACACGGGGAGAACATGCAGACTCCGCACAGATAGTGAACCAAGCCGGGAATCGAACCTGGGACCCTGGAGCTGTGAAGCAATTGTGCTAACCACCATGCTACCGTGCTGCCCCGAACACTTACATTTGTATAGGAACACTTACATTTATATTCATGTGTTGATTCCAGACAAGTTGGTGGAATGATGGTAGCAGTTGAAGTTCAAAATGAATAATTCTGAGGTGATGCATTTTGGCAAGAAGAAGATGGAGAGACAGTATAAAATAAAGGGAACAACTTTAAATGTTGTAGGAGCAGAGTGATCTGGGTGTATATGTGCATAATCTATTGAAGGCGGCAGTTAGGATGAGGGAGCAGTTAATAAAGCATGCAGCATCATAGTCTTTACTAACAGGGGCATAGAGCACAAACGCAGGTTTAAAATGTTAGTTTGAAGTAGCTGGACTATTGCATCCAGATCTGGATGCCTCATTTTAGGAAGGACATGAAGGCATTGGAGAGAGTGCAGAAGGTTTATGAGAATGGTTCCAGGGATGAGAAACTTCAGTTATAAAGATCGATTGAAGAGTTTGGGATGGTTTTCCTTGGGGATGAGAAGATTGACAGGAGATCTGTTAGAAATATTCAAATTTTTGGAGAGTCACGACAGACTAAATCAGGAGATACTGGGCTGGATTCTCTGATTTTGAGGCTATGTCCCATGCTGGTGTGGGAACGGTGGCGTTTTGTGACAGAAAAATGGTGTAAAACAGCCACCGATCCTCCGTTTGGCTGGAGGCTAGCATCAAGTCAGCATAGAACACCTGGCTCTAGCTGCCAATATGACCTGGAGAATTGCCGGGTCCGTGGGCTGCAGGCTGCCGCCATGCAACATGGCACCGGCCGCTCACAGACACGGCCTGCAAAATAGTGCCCCCCGCTTTGGCTGGCTGACACCCACCCTCTCACTCCCAGGCTCCCAGCCTCTGGAAAAGTCCCTCCTGCTTGCGGATCGGCTCTCCCAGAACTGTGGCAGTGTTGGACTGAGTCTGTGGCCACCACGCCAAGATCCCGACGGAAGAGACCACACCGTCGGGAACTCGGCCAGTCAGGGGCGGAGCATCGGGGTGTGGGCCTCAGGCAATGTCCTGCGGCCGTCGATACAGCGTGCAGCGTACTCTCCAAGTACGCCACTTTAGAGGGGGCCGAGCATCACGAAAGCAGCGCCACTCCCAATTCAGTCACGAACAGGGATTCTCTGGCCGATAACCGAACACTATTTTGGTGTCGGCGACCGGAGAATCCCGCCCATCGTTCCCATTCATGAAAACATCAAGAACGAGAGGAAACAAATCTAAATCGATTGACAAAAGAAGCAAACCGATGTAGGGGAAAAATATTTTCACGTAAAGTGTGGTTAGGGTTTGCAATGCTCCATCTGAGATGGTGGTAGAGGAATGTTCAATCGAGGCATTCAAAATACAACTAGACAGTTATTTGAAAAGGAAAAATATGCAGGGTTATTGGGAGAAGGCAGGACAATGACACTAAGTGAAATACTCACTCGGAAAAGAGGTGCAGATACGATGGGCTGAATGGCCTCCTCCTGCTCAATAACAATTCTGTGATTCTGTGACTGACACACACAAGGGTTGAGAGAGATAAAAGGGATATACAGTCAGTAATTTGGTGACTTAGCTGGCTGACTGAATACAGTGGTCTTGCCACTTTACTTTTCGTGTTGCCGATTAAGAAATGTAAACAGTTGATTTGGTGGTTCTCCTGGAGATGCTGGTGCTGTATTGAATTATTTTCGTAAGTAAAGTCACCACAGTCCCAGATGACCATTGGCTGCTTTTCCCTTTTCGGAGGAGAGCTGACTGGTGGTGGTAGAATGTGAGGATCACCACCCCACAGACAAGGGGCAAGGTTGAGAACAAACAACCTCAGCCAGTATGGGAATTGTACCTGCACCCACTGCTGCGCAATGCGGTGTCATCCAGCCCATAACTCCACTACCTGGCACGTTCCCGATCCTGATCACACCAGCAGCCACAGCCTGTTCATCTGCCAGCCTCCTGAAATGGCATTGGTACAGGTACGGATTCCAGAGCAGTGGCTCCCTGATGACAGCGTCTACTCCAGACGAGGAGAACTGGAGCGGGAGGTGATCATGTTCCATGTTTGAGGAGGTTGTCGTAAAATGGCAATGCCAGCAAACAGTTTTGAAGACCTATCAAGTCTATGAACATGAGTTGCACATCGTAGTTCAGGCTGTCACTTTTCTGGGGATGGGTCCTGTCAGGGGGTCCCTGTGCGGAGTCCCTCTAATTCGTGAGTCCCAGTGGGGGGGGGGGGTGCTCTAGTTAGGGGGTCCCTGTGGAGAGTCCCATAATTAGGGGGTCCCTGTGGTTGATTCCTTCAGTTGGGGAACCTGTGGGTGGTTGCTTCAGTTGGGGTACCTGTGGGGGCTCCCTTTAGTCAGGGTGTCCTTGTGGGGCGTTCCTTCAGTTATGGGGGGGGGGGATGGTCTTCCTATTAAATGGGTAACTGGAGGGTCTCCCTATTAAGGAGATCCCTGGGGGGGGGAGGGGCGTCTCCTTATTAAAGTGGTCCCTGGAGAAGTGGCATGGGGGGCTGTCTGGTAGAGGTGGGGTGGACAGGTAGTGCATTGTGGAGTGGGGCGAGCATGGTTCAATTCTCACTGATGCCCTTTTCACGAGAGTGGCCAACTTCATAAGGCTTTCGACTATTGCGGTCTCACAAACGCAGAGAACAACTGGATTCACCTCTCTGGCTGACTTCCCCCAGATCCAGGAGATCATGGATAGCACATCTATCGCCATTTGCCACTGATGGAAAATCCAGACAGATTCAGATTTGTCAAGGGAAGGAAGATGCCCATATCCTTGGGAGAGGAAGAGAAAGAGGGTGGAAAAGAAGAACCAGGGGAATCCGAGGCTGAGGAAGGATGAGTTGCAGATTGGAAGATGGAGATGCGCTGTAGAATAGGCCCTGGGGTTGGGGCTGTTGTGAGGAACCCCTCATTCAACAATAACTCAGCTGAGGGATCCCTGAGGAGATGGTGACAGAACACATGGCACTGGCTGAAGTCCAAGTTACAGGGACCCTAGCTCTGTACTCAAGTCATGTGGAGAACCCTGTGCCTTGCGCAGGAGGTCTTGCTGCTCTTGCTGCAATCCAGGTTCTGGCTCGAGGTTGGCTATTCCTTCCATGGAGCAGTATGGATCCTGAGTCCCCAGATGTCCCAACAGGGGTGAAAATAAGGTGGGCGTGGGACAAAAACAGAAAATACTGGACAATCTCAGCAGGTCTGACAGCATCTGTGGAGAGAAAAGGAAGCTAACGTTTCGAGTCTGGATGACTCTTTGTCAAAGCTGACAAAGCACGGAAATTATTTTCAGGAAGTAGGATTGCAGCATCAGGAAAAGGCCCGACTCTGATTCCCACCTCAAAGAGAAATATTCGGCTCCATGAATCAAAATATGGACAAATTTAGATTTTCTCAGAAGTCAGAGAAAAACATTCTGACACTTCAGCAAAATGGGATGGATTCTCAACCTAACTGTGACTTCAGAGGAAGATCAACAAAAATCTTTTGTAGATTGCTATCAACGCCCATTTGGAGCCAGCTGTGCCATCCCATTGCAACCCCCCTGCTGGGAAACCTAGTCAAATTTCCAAGTGGAGATACTAGTTCAGAATTGAATTCCAGCATTAATCTGATAAATTGGCCTTAACCTTTTGCCCTTTGAGATTATTTTGTAAGGAATCAAAACGCCATCTGTATTTTGACCTGCTCAGTGCAGTGCTAATACTTTTGAAAATTGTTGATAAAAGAGACATGCTGTTGAATCATTTCCTCTTGCATTCATCAGGACAGATTCACAAGATAACCAAATCTGAAAAGAATAACAATTTATATTGCATGACAAGAGGTATTGATTATTTGACTTGACAACTCTGAATGGCAGAGGTGTTGCTGTGGACCATACTCAACCAACTCATGCTTGAAAAACTCAGAACATAGTGTTCAACATTAGGAATGCGATTTAACGTGCAGAAAACAGAATCCCGTTTTGCGTGCGTGTAGCAGGATCTTTCTTGAATCCGCAGCAGTGAAAACATCCGCACTACCTTACGGCACTTTGACCCTTTTTGGGCCTCGGTCGGGAACACCCCACGAAGGCCGCACTTATCTCACGTCCTGCATTGACAAGCCTGGTCCACGTTTGTATGGCCAGTGCTAAACGGCACCATGGTGAGTTCTCCCAGGCATGGATGTTTGTTCCTGGAATTCCAAGAGAATCAGGCTCAGACATTTTGAAATGAGCCTAACGGCTTACTTATATATGTTCATCTGTGACGTCTCGAGATTGTGACGTCTCGAGAGATCTCACGAGGCTTGCCGAGTGTCGCAAATCTCTCAAGAGGCCTCTCATGCGATTTAATGGCCTCGCCGCATCACCAAGTCAGGCACTTGCAAAACAATCCTGATTATGATCAGAACACTAAGATGACACTAAGATTGGTGGAGTAGCAGATAGTGAAGGGGACTGTCAGAGAATGCAGCAGAATGTAGATAGATTGGAGAGTTGGGCAGAGAAACGGCAGATGGAGTTCAATCCGGGCAAATGCGAGGTGATGGATTTTGGAAGATCCAATTCAAGAGCGAACTATACAGTAAATGAAAAAGCCCTGGGGAAAATTGATGTGCAGAGAGATCTGGGTGTTCAGGTCCATTGTACCCTGAAGGTGGCAGCGCAGGTCGATAGAGTGGTCAAGAAGGCATACGGCATGCTTTACTTTATCAGAAGGGGTATTGAGTACAAGAGTTGGCAGGTCATGTTACAGTTGTATAAGACTTTGGTTCGGCCACATTTGGAAAACTGTGTACAGTTCTGGTCGCCACATTACCAAAGGATGTGGATGCTTTGGAGAAGGTGCAGAGGAGGTTCACCAGGATATTGCCTGGTATGGAGGGTGCTAGCTATGAAGAGAGGTTGAGTAGATTAGGATTATTTTCATTAGAAAGACGGAGGTTGAGGGGGGACCTCATTGAGATCTACAAAATCATGAGAGGTATAGACAGGGTGGATAGCAAGAAGCTTTTTCCCAGAGTGGGGGACTCAATTACTGGGGGTCACGAGTTCAAGGTGAGAGAGGAAAAGTTTAAGGGAGATATACGTGGAAAGTTCTTTACGCAGAGGGTGGTGGGTGCCTGGAACACATTGCCAGCGGAGGTGGTAGAGGCGGGCACGATAGCATCATTTAAGACGTATCTAGACAGATACATGAATGGACAGGGAGCAGAGGGATACAGATCCTTAGAAAATAGGCGACAGTTTTAGATAGAAGATCTGGATCGGCGCAGGCTGGGAGGGCCTGTTGCTGTGCTGTAATGTTTCTTTGTTCTAACATTCCTTTGACATACCAGCATTGGGTATGTCTGCAAGTGTCCGGATGGGGGCTTGAACCTGCAGGCTTCTGACAAAGAGCTAGCACCAGTAAACTGTGTGAGGGTCAATAAAATGTATTCTGTTGTACTTTGTATGCTGCACACCTAGGGCTGTGAATTTCCTTGTGACCTCTCCTATTACAACATACATTAGCAGGCTTGCTGGTGAACTGCTACTGAATCTACAATGGTGCCGCGAGGGATTCCCCAAGGACATTCACACTAGAGCAGGGCCTAAAAATAAATTCAAAGAAACACATCAATACAAAACAAAAGTAGATTAGGAATTTAGCGGGGGGGGGGGGGGGGGGAAATAGAAATATGTCGAGTGGGAATAAAAAAATGTTGTATGAAAGGTTGTGGATTTTTACCAATGGAGTGGAGATCAAAGTTCAATCCTAGACCTAGATAGAATGTAGAATCAGAATGATACAGCAAAGAAGGAGGCCATTTGGCCCATTGAGCCTGAAGTGGTAGGTTTCAACTTCACCTATACCCTACTTGAAGTTGGCCCAATATTGAATAACACGAGGTGCGGGATTCTCCAGCCTCCCAACCGGATGTTTCTCCCGTCGGTTTCATTGGAAATTCCTATTGAAGCCACCCCACAATGCCAGGAATGCCGCAGGAGGGGTTGTGCTGCTAGCATGGACCAGAGTATCCTGCTGCCAGTGAATGGTTGGAGAATTCCAGCCTAGATTTCTTAAAAATATAGCAATACTGACTCCACTGAATAATATTTGTGCCAATAAAACAAATGTTTTGGATTCATATTTCACACCATATGAAAATAGGCCAGGAGTTGAATGACCTGCCAACACAATTAGGTAATGGAGTAAAATGGAATGAAGCTTTCTGGAAGATGTTAGAGATTCTTTGATAGATCATTTCATGAAACATGGAAAGGGATATTTTGAATAGGGAAGATTGTTTTGGGTACTGTTCAGACCTAAAGTGGTGTCCTAGTTTCACTAAGTATTACGAAGTGAAAACAACATTATTACAAAGGAACCCACTCTGCCTGGAAACTTATAACTTCTTTATTACAGAATAGAAAACTAATCTGTATTTCTACATTGCTCACCATCAGCTCAAATGTGTTAAGAAGCAGAAAACCTTTGAACAAATACTCAGTCTATCAAGAAGTTGTAATTTCTAGCTGTATTCACCTACTTCCAACTCCTTGACCAAGTTGGTCAACTTATCCATCCATGATCATCACCATTTGATTTATCTCAGTGTGTAAAAGCTGCAAACCCACTTGCTACCATCTTTGTAAATGCAATTGCAACATACATCATAGTAATAACTTGTATTTACAGGGCGCCTTTAACATTGAAGCGACGTCTCAAGGTTTTTCACCGTGCTCCATGACCACTGTTTTAAACAAATCAACATAAAAAAATGTAGGTCATTTATACAGGTGGCACAGTGGTTAGCACTACTGCCAACAGCACCACCACCAGGTTTGATTCCAACCTTGGGTGATTGTCTGTGTGCAGTTGGCACTTTCTCCCCGTGTCTGCGTGGGTTTACTCCGGGTGCTCCAGTTCTGTCCACAGTCCAATAATGTGCAGGTTAGGTGGATTGGCCATGCTAAATTGCCCAAAAGAGTCCAAAGATTAGGTTATGGGGATGGGGAAGGAGATTGGACTTAAGTAGGTTGCTGTTTCTGAGAGTCGGTGCAGACTCGATGGGCTGAATGGCCTCCTTCTGCACTGTAGAGATTCTAGGATTCTGTAGGGACTCTATGATTTTATCTGGATTCTGTGCACAGAAATGTCTAGATTTTCAATTCTAGCAAATCACCATTAAACTTGAGGTGCAGATTTAGGCAATACCAACATTTATTGTAAGTTGATTGAAAGTTTAAACTGCTGAATCAATAAAAGAAAATTGCATAAGAAAAACAAAGTAAACAAATGTTCAATTCTTGGAGTTTCTTATTCCTGTTCCTTTGAAACATGGATTTCCACATATAAGGTGCTTTTCTCCTGTTGGGCCTTTATTTTCAGATACTGCATGTTTACCCAACATTATCAACTTCTCTTACGCCAGAATATTTTGGGCGGAATTTTCTGTCTTTTTTCAGTGTTGATTCAAGCGAGAAAAACGGCGTGTAGCTTATCTCTCTTTTACTTTCTTTATAACTTCCTGTGTTTCCTTACATTTCCATTAGATTTACATTGGGGAGGTGGTGGTGCAGTGGTATAGCCACTGGTCAAGTAACCCAGAGACCCAGGGTAATGCTCTGAGAACCACGGTTTGAATCTCACCATGACGGAAGGTGGAATTTGAATCAAATAAAAAGAAAATCTGGAATTAAGAATCTAATGATGGCCATGAAACCATTGTCGTGAAAACCCTTCTGGTTCACGGTGTAGATCTACCTTCCTTATTTAGTCCCTTGACTCTCGGTAAAATGATGGAAGTGGTCATCAACATCAAACTGCGCTTGCTGAACAATATCCTGCTCACTGATGCTCACTCTGGGGTTCCACCAGGGCCATTCAGCTCCTGACTTCATTATGGTTTGGATTCAAACATGGACCAAAGACATGAACTGATGAGGTAATGATAATAATCTTTATTATCAAAAGTAGGCTTACCTTAACACTGCAATGAAGTTACCGTGAAAAGCTCCTAGTCGCCACATTCCGGCGCCTGTTCGGGTACATGGAAGGAGAATTCAGAATATCCAAATTACCTAACAGCACGTCTTTCGGGACTTAAGGGAGGAAACCGGAGCACGCGGAGGAAACCCACGCAGACATGGGGAGAACGTGCAGACTCCACACAGACAGTGACCCAAGCTGGGAATTGAACCTGGGACTCTGGCGCTGTGAAGCAACAGTGCCAACTGCTGTGCTACTGTGCCAAGAGTAAATGCCTTTGACTTTGAGGCAGCATTTGACTGAGTTTGACAAAACTGGAGTCAATGGGAATCAGGGGACAACACTATTGATTGGAGTTGTACCTGATGCAAAGGAAGTTGGATGCTGTAATAATAATAAAATACTGAGGTTGCTGGAAATCCAAAAGAAAACAGAAACTGCTGGAAAAACTCAGCATCTGTAGAGAGTTTCGAGTGCGTATGTTTGTGGTTGTTGGAGGTCAGGCATCTCAACTCCAGACTATCACCGCAGGAGTTCCTCAGGATCCTCCAGTATCCTTCCTCCTTCCTTCCATCATAAGATAAGGGGGGATGTTCATTGTGACTGCATAATGTTCAGCGCCATTCAAAACTCTTCAGATACTGAAGGAGTTCATGTTCAAATGCAGCAAGATTTGGACAATATCCAGGCTTGGGCTGACAAGTGTTAAGTAATATTTGTGCCTCCCAAATGCTAGGCAATGACCAAAAATAGGGAATCTAACCATTCGATGGTATTACCATTGCTATACTCCAGAAACTGAACTGGCTTCACCATGTCAATCCTAAGAAAGCAGGTCAGAGGCTAGGAATCTTGCAGTGCATAACTCATCTCCTGACTCCCCAAAGCCCATCCACCATCTATAATGCGCGAGTCTTGAATATAATGGAATACTTTCCACTTGCTTGGATGAGTGCAGCTCCAACAACACTCAAGAAACTCGACACCATCCAGGACAAGCAATCCATATGATTGGTATCCCATCCACAAACATTCACTCCCTCCATTACTGACACACAGTAACAACAGTGTGTACCATCTACAAGAAGCACTCAGGAACTGAGCAACTTTCCTCAGCCAGTGTCTTTCAAACACACAACCGTTATCTCCATAAGGACAAGAGCCCATGGGAACCCCACTATCTGGAAATTTCCCCCCCCCCCCCCCCCCCCCCAAACCACTCACCATCCTAACATGCAAATATATTGGCGTTCCTTCACTGTCGGAAGGTCAAATCTTGGAACTCCTTCCTTAACAGCATCGTGGGTGTACCTACACCAAATGGACTGTAATGGTTCAAGAAGGCAGCACACCATCACCTACCCAAGCACAATGATTGATGGGCAATAAATGCTGGCCTAGCCACATGCCATGAATGAATAAAAAGTAATTCTACTTTCCTCTTGTTCCTTTTCACTTGCCAATCTCTCCAATCTTAATATTCAGGTTTACCTCCCCCCACTGCCCCCCACTCCCACCCATCTCGTTTTTTCCATATAAGCCCACTCCCTCTCACCCCTCCCAGGTGAAGCACTCTGACACAATTGAGTATTCTACAGTAAATGTTTCCAGAGAGTGAAATTTAATGGAGGTGCACATGTTTGTTTGCACCGAGATATTTACATTGGACCTGGGGAATTGGTTAATGTAAATAATCATGGCATCTCAAGAACTTCCAGTGCGTGTAAAGTTATTTTCTTTATGGAGGAGATGTGTATGTTGGAGTTAAATATCTGGACATTTGTAATACTAAGATGCATTTGTCTTGTGGTAAATTTGATATCCTATGGTATATAGTAGGGTTGCTGAGAAGCCGTCATCGTAGTTATATCGCAGTTATTTTTCCAGGATTATAATTGCGTATATTTTTTTGTCAACATGTACTTGTTCAGAATTGTGAAAAGCAGAAAATTGAAACCTGGTACAACTGTTTTGCTACCACTGCCACCGATATGATGGGTTGAAGCGGCTTTATCTAATCGTATAATCTGGTTAATAAATAGAAAAGTATTTGATCCTGGTAATTATGGCATGTGAGATTAGTGGATCAGTGGTTAATAAATTCTGTTGTCCGTTATTTTAGCAGAGGTGGGTAAACACCTATGTAAAAGAAAGTACAAAGGAACGTCATGCAAAATTGTTAAGCATTCAGCTGTCAACAGTAATTTCTAGACAATTGGCTGTCAGATTCACAGTTTATGATCGCGACAAACGTGAGAGGTTAAATTTTACTAGACAAGGTCCCTGGTGCTAACTAAGAACATGAATCAATGGGCGTGATTGTCCATCCATTTGCACTGGCAGGCTGCCTCTGCCACTTCAAAACATGCTTCAGGAAGGTGGGAGTGGAAAACACTGCCTGATTAATGTTGGGAAAATTGAAGGTTAATTGGGCACACCAGAAGTTCCTTTTTATAATGCTTCCCCACAAAATATTGCAAAGGTGTACAAAATAATTAGGGACACAGCATAATACAGAAAAGCAATCAAGACAGAGAATACAGTGGTATTATGTTTCAAGGTAGTAAGGCAAGTCTAGATGGCCTCTACTTTAATGCTAGGAATATTGCAGATAAAATGGATGAGTTAAGGGCAAGGATTGACATGCGGAATTGTGATATGGTAGCCACGGAGACATGATTGAGGGAGGGGCAGGGTTCGCAGTTCAACATCACAGGATATAGAAACTTCAGGCGAGACAGAGGAGCCAGTAAAAGAGGACGAGGATTTGCATTATTAGTTAAGGAGGCAGTTACTGCAGTAATAAGTGATGGTATCTTGGAGGGGCACCAAATGAAGCTTTGTGAATAGAGATTAGGAATAAAAAAGGGTGTGAGGTATTTATTATAGACCCCCCCAGATAGTCAGCAGGAAATCGAAGAGCAAAGATATGCACAATTTACAGGGTTGTGCAAAAATAATAACAATTGGTGGAGTTGCGGATAGTGAAGAGGATTGTCAGAGGATACAGCAGGATATAAACTGGTTGAAGTCTTCGGTGGAGAAATGGCAGATGGAGTTTAATCTGGACAAGTGTGAGGTAATGCACTTTGGAAGGTCCAATGCATGTAGGATTTACACTGTAAATGGTAAAACTCTTGCGAGTATTGACAGGCAGAGAGATCTGGGTGTGCATGTCCACCGTTCACTGAAAGTGGCAACGCATGTGGATGAGGTGGTCAAAAAGGCATACGGCATGCGGGCCTTCATCGGTAGTGGCATTGAATATAAAAATTGGCATGTCATGTTGCAGCTAAAGAGGACCTTGGTTGGGCCTCATTTGGAATATTGTGTACAATTCTTGTTGCCACACTACCAGAAGGATGTGGAAGCTTTGGAAAGGATACAGAAGCAGCTTACTAGGATGTTGCCTGGTATGGAGGGCATTAGCTATGAGGAGAGGTTAGATAAACTCGGTCTGTTCTCACTGGAACAAAGGAGGTTGAGAGGTGACCAGATAGAGGTCGACAAGATTATGAGTGGCATGGACAGAGTGGATAGGCATATGCTCTTTCCTAGGGTAGGAGAGTCAAGACCATAAGACCATAAGACATAGGAGTGGAAGTAAGGCCATTCGGCCCATCGAGTCCACTCCGCCATTCAATCATGGCTGATGGGCATTTCAACTCCACCTCCCAGCATTCTCCCCATAGCCCTTAATTCCTCGCGACATCAAGAATTTATCTATCTCTGCCTTGAAGCCATTTAGCGTCCCGGCCTCCACTGCACTCTGCGGCAATGAATTCCACAGGCCCACCACTCTCTGGCTGAAGAAATGTCTCCGCATTTCTGTTTTGAATTTACCCCCTCTAATTCTAAGGCTGTGCCCACGGGTCCTCGACTCCTCGCCTAACGGAAACAGTTTCTTTGCGTCCATCCTTTCTAAGCCATGTATTATCTTGTAAGTTTCTATTAGATCTCCCCTTAACCTTCTGAACTCCAATGAATACAATCCCAGGAACGCCAGCCGTTCCTCATATGCTAGACCCGCCATTCCAGGGATCATCCGTGTGAATCTCCGCTGGACACGCTCCAGTGCCAGTATGTCCTTCCTGAGATGTGGGGCCCAAAACTGGACACAGTACTCCAAATGGGGCCTAACCAGAGCTTTATAAAGGCTCAGTAGCACATCGCTGCTTTTATATTCCAACCCTCTTGAGATAAATGACAACATAGCATTCGCTTTCTTAATCACGGATTCAACCTGCATGTTTACCTTTAGGGAATCCTCGACTAGCACTCCCAGATCCCTTTGTACTTTGGCATTATGAATTTTCTCACCGTTTAGAAAGTAGTCTATGCTTGGATTCTTTTTTCCAAAGTGCAAGACCTCACATTTTCTCACGTTGAAATGCATCAGCCATTTCCTGCACCACTCTCCCAAACTGTCTAGATCCTTCTGCAGCCTCCCCACTTCCTCAGCACTACCTGCCTGACCACCTAACTTCGTATCATCAGCAAACTTCGCTAGAATGCCCCCAGTCCCTTCATCCAGATCATTAATATATATGGTGAACAGCTGCGGCCCCAACACTGAACCCTGTGGGACACCGCTGGTCACCGGCTGCCATTCCGAAAAAGAACCTTTTATCCCAACTCTCTGCCTTCTGTCAGACAGCCAATCCTCAACCCATGCCAGTAGCTCACCTCGAACACCATGGGCCCTCACCTTACTCAGCAGCCTCCTGTGTGGCACCTTATCAAAGGCCTTTTGGAAATCCAGATAGACCACATCCACTGGGTTTCCCTGGTCTAACCTACTTGTCACCTCCTCAAAGAATTCTAACAGGTTCGTCAGGCACGACCTCCCCTTACTAAATCCATGTTGACTTGTTCTAATCCGACCCTGCTCTTCCAAGAAATTAGAAATCTCATCCTTAACGATCGATTCTAGAATTTTACCAACAACCGAGGTTAGGCTAATTGGCCTATAATTTTCCATCTTTTGTCTTGATCCTTTCTTGAACAAGGGGGTTACAACAGCGATCTTCCAATCGTCCGGGACTTTCCCTGACTCCAGTGATTTTTGAAAGATCTCAACCAACGCTTCCGCTATTTCTTCAGCCACCTCCCTCAGAACTCTAGGATGTAGCCCATCGGGGCCAGGAGATTTGTCAATTTTAAGACCTTTTAGCTTTTTTAGCACCATCTCTTTTGTAATGGCAACCATACTCAACTCAGCCCCCTGACCCTTTATAATTTTTGGGATATTACTAACGTCTTCCACTGTGAAGACAGACGCAAAGTACTTATTAAGTTCTCCAGCCATTTCCTCATCTCCCATCACTAGCCTTCCAGAATCAGTTTGAATTGGCCCAATGTCTACTTTGGCCTGACGTTTGTTTCTTATGTATTGAAAGAAACTTTTACTATCATTTCTTATATTACTGGCTAGCCTGCCTTCATATTTGATCCTCTCCTTCCTTATTTGTCTCTTTGTTAACCTCTGTTTGTTTTTGTAGCCTTCCCAATCTTCTGATTTCCCGGTGCTTTTGGCCACTTTATAGGATCTCTCTTTTTCTTTGATACATTTCCTGACCTCCTTTGTCAGCCATGGCTGTCTAATCCCTCCCTGGATAATCTTTCTTTTCTTGGGGATGAACCTCTGTACAGTGTCCTCAATTATGCATACAAACTCCTGCCATTTTTGCTCTACTGTCTTCCCTGCTAGGGTCTGCTTCCAGTTGATTTTCACCAGTTCCTCTCTCATGCCCTCGTAATTACCTTTATTTAACTGTAACACCAATACATCCGATTTTGCCTTCTCTCTTTCAAACTGCAGACTGAACTCAACCATATTATGATCGCTGCTTCCTAAGTGTTCCCTTACTTTAAGATCTTTAATAAAGTCTGGTTCATTACATAGCACTAGGTCCAGAATAGCCTGCTCCCTTGTGGGCTCCATGACAAGCTGTTCCAAAAAGCCATCTTGTAAGCATTCCATGAATTCCTTTTCTTTGGATCCACTGGCTACATTATTTACCCAATCCACCTGCATATTGAAGTCCCCCATGATCACTGTGACCTTGCCTTTCTGACATGCCTTTTCTATTTCCCGGTACATGTTGCGCCCCTGGTCCTGACCACTGTTAGGCGGTCTGTACATAACTCCCATTATGGTTTTTTTGCCTTTGTGGTTCCTCAATTCTACCCACACAGACTCCACATCATCCGACCCTATGTCGTTTAGTGCCATAGATTTAATTTTGTTCTTAACTAACAAGGCAACCCCACCCCCTCGGCCCACCTCCCTGTCTTTTCGATAGGTTGTATATCCTTGGATGTTTAACTGCCAGTCCTGAACCCCCTGCAGCCATGTCTCTGTGATGCCTACCACATCATAATCATTCACGATGATCTGTGCCATTAGTTCATCTACTTTGTTACAAATGCTACGAGCATTCAGGTAAAGTGCCTTAATGTTAACTTTCTTATCAGTACAGATATTGGAAGTCCTAAGATGTCCAAAGTTATCCTTCCTTTTTGTTGCATTCCTAGTCTGCCTCAAGCTTAAATCCACCTGCCTACATGTTATCCTCCTGCGTATCTTGCCATTTAACTCCCTGCTCCCTGTCGCTTTCACTTTCCCTTCCCCCCAACTCAGAAGTTTAAAGTCCTACTGACCACCCTATTTATCCTCTTCGCTAGAACACTGGTTCCAGATCGGTTCAGGTGGAGACCGTCCCAACGGTACAGATCCCCCCGGTTCCAAAACTGATGCCAATGTCCCATGAAGTGGAATCCCTCTTTCCCACACCAATCCCTTAGCCACGTGTTTACTTCCCTAATTTTCCTATCCCTATGCCAATTGGCACGTGGCTCGGGCAGTAATCCAGAGATTATGACCCTTGAGGACCTGTACTTCAATTTTCTTCCTAGTGCTTGATAGTCCCCGAACAGGTCCTCCACCCTAGCTTTACCTATGTTGTTAGTCCCAACGTGGACCACAACAACTGGATCCTCCCCCTCCCGCTCCAGTATCCTTTCAAGCCGGTCAGAGATGTCCCGCACCCTGGCACC
Organism: Scyliorhinus canicula; assembly: GCF_902713615.1. Lineage (NCBI taxonomy): Eukaryota > Metazoa > Chordata > Chondrichthyes > Carcharhiniformes > Scyliorhinidae > Scyliorhinus > Scyliorhinus canicula. The sequence continues at coordinate 108,764,122 of NC_052148.1, read as the reverse complement.
GGGCAGGCAACACACCATGCGAGACTCCCGATCCGGCTTGCATAGGATACTATCTGTCCCCCTAATTATAGAATCCCCTATAACAACTACTTGTCTTTTTACTCCCCCCTCTTGAATGGCCTTCTGCACCATGGTACCGTGGTCAGTTGGCTCATCCTGTCCAGAGCCCCTTTCCTCATCCATACAGGGAGCAAGAGTCTCATACCTGTTGGACAAGGTCAAGGGCTGAGGCTCCTGCACTCCTGAACTCAGGTTCCCTCTGCCTGCCTCACTTACAGTCACACTCTGATGTCCCTGATCAGTTACTGAATGTGAATTACTTAATCTCCCAGGTGTGACTGCCTCCTGAAACAAAGTGTCCAGGTAACTCTCCCCCTCCCGGATGTGCCGCAGTGTTTGAAGCTCAGACTCCAGATCATCAATTCTGAGCCGGAGATCTTCCAGCAACCAACACTTGCTGCAGATGTGGTCATTGCCATTCACAAGGGGAACAGCCAGCTCCCACATCATACAGCTACAGCACATCACCTGCCCAGCCATCTCTGATTAGTTAATTAATTTATTACTTTGTATAAATTTCAGTTAAAAAAACTTGGAGACCTCTGCTATAGTCTTTTCCAACCTAGTTCTGGTTAACAAATAAGAAAAAGAGAAATAAGAATGTAATAAGGCACTCACCTGCTCACCCCAATGGGTCTTATTATTAGGTTAGAGGAGGAGGGCGGGTGGGAGACACTACACGTGTAGTGTCTCGGGTTTCCTCTCCACCAGAATTTATTAACTAGGGAGGGGTAAACCTTCCCAGAAGTCCACGGGACAAACTTCCTGTTCCCTGCAAAGGTAAGTAATTTAAACTTACCACTCACCTCCCGATAGGCTCAGCCCCTGCCGGTATCCAATGGCTGGCTGCTGCAATTGAAATTGACAAATCTACTCACCAGCTGAAGTATCCCAGCTCCCGCCGAAATCCAACTGACTGCAACCCCTGCAAAGGTAAGTAATTTAAACTTACCACTCACCTCCCGATAGGCTCAGCCCCTGCCGGTATCCAATGGCTGGCTGCTGCAATTGAAATTGACAAATCTACTCACCAGCTGAAGTATCCCAGCTCCCGCCGAAATCCAACCGAGTCAAGCACTAGGGTACATAGGTTTAAAGTGTGTGGGGAAAAATTTAGAACTGATGTTTTTTACACAGAGGGTGGTAAAGATATGGAACACGCTGCCTGCGGAGGTGGTGGGAGCAGGTACGATAGCGGCATTTAGGGGCATCAAGACAAATATATGAATGGGAGTGGGAATGGAAGGATACGGACTCCGTAAGTGCAGACGGTTTTAGTTTAGGCAGGTACCATGGTTGGCGCAGGCTTGGAGAGCCGAAGGCCTGTTCCTCTGCTGTATTGTTCTTTGATCTTTGTTCTCTTTGTTAATTTTTTAAAAAATTTAATTTTAGTCATCTTTATTGTCACAAATAGGCTTACATTAACACGGCAATGAAGTTACTGTCAAAAACCCCTAGTCACCACATTCCAACGCCTGTTCGGGTACACAGAGGGAGAATTCAGAATATCCAATTCACCTAACAGCACATCTTTTGGGACTTGTGGGAGGAAACCGGAGCACCCGGAGGAAACCCACACAGACACAGGGAGAACGTGCAGACTCCGCACAGACAGTGACCCAGCAGGGAATCGAACCTGGGACCCTGGAGCTGTGAAGCAACAGTGCTCCCATTGTGCTACCGTGGTGATTTCTACTTTCCCAACATTAATTGGGACAATCATAGTGTTAAGGGCTGAGACGGAGTGGAGTTATTAAAATGTATGCAGGAGTACATTTTAGGGCCCAAAAGGGACGGCACAGAGCTGGAACTAATTCTGGGGAATAAAGCGAGGCAGGTGGAGGAGAATTTTAGTCATGGTACAATTTAAGCTTGTTATGGACAAAGAAATAGACAAGTTGCAAAAAAAGGTTTTGGATTGGGCAGAGGGTATTTTAGTAAAAGAAGGGCAATCTGTGAGTGGAGTCAGAGGATATTTGTAGGGTGTTGAAGGAATACCTCACACCTGTCTTCACCCTAGAGAATGAGGATATAGGTATAGAACTCAAGGAGAGAGACTGTGAGGTTCTTGAGCAAATTGACACAGGGAATGACAAGGTGACAAGTTATCAAGATTTTTTACTTACATAAAACGTAAATTCACTTTGTATGATTGATCCGCCCTCACGACCACTCAACTAAACGAAAGCACAGAAGGGAGGCCTAGAATCGCAACTGTTGCTCTACTTTCAGTATCTGTTCTTATTATGGCAACTACGTATGTTTGGAATCTGCAAAAGAGCCTTGATAAATTTAAGGAATTTAATTTTCATTTTAATTTAAGTCAGTACTGAAAGTCAATGCATTCAGTTCTCCCTAAATTGTCATTAGACAGCACTATGAATTAAACAAGTCATCAATATTATATGGTCAAGTCCTGCCTCTTTGTCAGGCAGGTTTATATCAGATCAAGTGTCTGAGGAGTTAATGAATCAGTCCTCTACAACCTCAGCTTGGCAAGTGTCCTGGGCACATTTCCTGGTATTATTTCAGTAAATTAAGACATGATTAAAGGTTTTGATAAATAAAATTATTATTAAAATTGCAAGTCTAAACATCTGCTGATTACAGTGCATATCTCTCAGCCACAACGGGTAGAATTTGATTTTGTGCAATAGTGTAAAGTGTGTTCATAAAGCACAGCCCATTTTACATCCCTCTTGATTTTTATTTTCATTGACTTGATGGAAATAAAAATCAGGAGGAATGTAAAACATGCTGACAATTTGCTCTCAACCATTTAACTATTATTTTACACATTCATGGGATGTGAGCATTACTTGTTAGGTCAGCATTTGTTTCCCATCCCGAATTGCCCTTGAGGAGGTGGTGGTGAGCTGCCTTCTTGAACTGCTGCAGTCCATATGGTTTAGATACATCCACAGTGCCATTAGGAAGTGAATTCCAGGATTCTGACCCAGTGACAGTGAAGGAACAGCGGTACAGTTCCAAGTCAGGATGGTGTGTGATTTGAAGGCGAACTTGCAGGTGGTGGTGTTCTGCTGTCCTTGTCCTTCTAGGTGGGAGAGGCCATGGGTTTGGAAGGAAATCATAGATTGAAATCATAGAATTTACAGTGCAGAAGGAGGCCATTCGGCCCATCGAGACTGCACCGGCCCTTACAAAGAACACCCCACTCAAGCCCATGTATCTACCCTATCCCCGCAACCCAGCAACCCCCACTTAACCTTATTGCACACTAAGGGCAATTTAGCATGGCTAATCCACCCAACCCGCACATCTTTGGACTGTGAGAGGAAACCGGAGCACCCGGAGGAAACCCACGCATACCTGGGGAGAATGTGCAGACACCGCACAGACAGTGACCCAGTCGGGAATCGAACCTGGGACCCTGGAGCTGTGAAGCAATTGCGCTAACCGCGATGCTACTATGCTGGCAAAGGTACTGTCTTAGGAGCCTTGGAAAACTGCTGCAGTACATCTTGCAGATGGTACACACTTCTGCTACTTTGGTGGTGGGGAGTGAAAGTTGAAGTTGATGAATTGGAAGCTGATCAAATGGAGCTGTACTTACCCAAGAAAGTAAAGAATATTCCATAATGCTCCTGGATTGTCCCTTGTAGATGGTGTACACAATTTGGAGAGTCAGGAGTTGAGTTACTCGTCTCAAAATTCCCAGCCTCTGAGCTGTAGCCAGAGTATTGATATGTCTGGTCTGGTTTTGTTTCTAGTTGTGCGATACCAGATGTTGATGATGGGGCATTCAATGATAGCAATGTCACTGAATGTCAAGGAGTGATAGTTAGTTTCTCTCTTGTTGAAGACAATCATTGCCTGGCAGCTGTATGGTGTTGCTGTTACTTGCCATATATCTGCCCAAGTCTGTGGGTTAGCCACTTCTTGCTACATGCATGGGCTGTTTCAGTATCTTTAGAGCTGGATTTTCCAACTCGTGGGCAGCACGGTAGCACAAGTGGATAGCACTGTGGCTTCAAAGCGCCAGGATGGCAGGTTCGATTCCCGGCTGGGTCACTGTCTGCGAGGAGTCTGCACGTCCTCCCCGTGTCTGCGTGGGTTTCCTCTGGGTGCTCTGGTTTCCTCCCACAGTCCAAAAACGTGCAGGTTAGGTGGATTGGCCATGATAAATTGCCCTGCGTGACCAAAAAGGTCAGAAGGGATTATTGGGTTATGGTGATAGGGTGGAAGTGAGGGCTTAAGTGAATCGGTGTAGGCTCGATAGGCCAAATGGCCTCCTTCTGCACTATATGTTCTAGGTTCTATGTAATGTCGGAAACTCGAATCGAGATCAGATAGTGAATCGTGCGTCCTGCAAAAATCAAGGTTGTCGCCGGGCACTGATACTGGCACCATGCTCTGGTCCCTCCCTGGCAGCAAAAACAAGAGGCAGGAGGGGTAGCATGGTGGCACAGTGGTTAACACTGCTGCCTCAAGGTGCCGAGGTCCCTGGTTCAAACCCTGCTCTTGGTCACTGTCCATGTAGAGTTTGTACATTCTCCCGTGTTCGCTTGGGTTTTGCCCTCACAACCCAAAGATGTGCAGAGCAAGTGGATTAGCCACACTAAATTGCCCCTTAATTGGGAAAGAAAATGAATTGGGTACTGTCATATGAGAAAACCTTTAAGCACTTGGTGTTTATTATTAAATAGGTGTAGTGGATGTACCTTTAAGAAATGTGTTTATCGAATAGCTGCAGTGATGTCAGAGTGTGGGTGGAGCTGGGCTGTCTGTCTTTCACTTTCGCTTTGAGCTACAGGGTGTGTTTTAGTTTTGTTTTGAGAGCTGGATAGCTGCAGAAAAACCAAACAGCCGTATAAGGATCTCTCTGCAATCTAAAGACTGTCTCCAGATACTTTGGTTGATTCCAAAGTTACAACTGCTCTCAGTAGAGAATTTAAACCTGATCTCTGTGTTAAAAAGGGTCTTTTGTCTTATGGATGTTGCAAAGAAAGATTAAGGGTTACTTATAGAATATTGTATCTGGGGATGAATGGTGTTGATAGTTGTTAAGATGCTTACTGTGGGTTTATATAGTGGTTATAAACTGGTTTTATAAATAAACATTATTTTAATTTAAAAGTGCTTTAGCTCTCTGTTTGCATCACACCTGTAAAGTAGGCCCTTGTGCTCCCCATACCACAATCTATTAAAAGGTGTGGATCAGGTGAACGCCACGATACACTTTGGGGTTCTCTAAACCCTGGCCCAAAACAGTACTCTAAATTTATTTAAAAAAAACAAGGGGCGGGATTCTCCGGTCGCCAATGCCCAAATTGCTGTCGGCGATTGGCCGGAGAATTCCCGTTTCCGACCAAATCAGGGGCGGCGCTGCTTTCGCGGCACTCCGCCCCCACAAAGCGACGTATCGACGGCCTACCCCCCGATGTTCCTGATGGCATCCGTTGCGTGTGGTCTCATCCGTCGAAAACATGGCGTGGTGGCTGTGGACTCCATCCAGCGCCGCCACAGTTGGCGGAGGGCCAATCCGTGGGCAGGGGCGAACTTTGTCATGGGCTGGGGGCACTGTTTGGGGGTAGTCTGGGGCTTTCGAGCCGGCCAACTGGGGGGCACTATCTGGCAGGCCGGGTCTGTACGCGGTGGCTGCAATGTTGCACACTGCGGCCGCTGCAGGCCACGACCGTGCGCATGCGTGGCCATGGACCCAGCAATTCTCCGGGCCGTATCAGCAGCTAGAGCCGGGTGCTCTACACTGCCGGCCTGTCAGCCCCCAGCCAAATGGAGGGTCTGTGGCTATTTTGCACCAAATGTCCGGTCGTAAAATACCACCGTTCCCATGCCGGCGTGAGGACACAGCCTGAGAATCGGAGAATCCTGCCCCAGTTTTTCATCCCGTGCCAGCAGGGGCAAGAAAAACCTGCATTGGATACATTTAAATCTGATTACCGGGTTGGACATAGCATTCTCCCCCCTTTCGTGGTGCTCCGCCCCTCTCAAGCGAAAGTCATAGACTCATCGCATTTACTGTGCAGAAGGATGCCGTTCGGTCCATCGAGTCTACACCGGCCCTTGAAAAGAGCAGCCCACTTAAGCCCACACGTCCACCCTATCCCTGTAACCCAGTAACCCCACCTAACCCTTTTGGACACTAAGGGAAATGTATCATGGTCAATCCACCTAACCTGCACATCTTTGAACTGTGGTAGGAAACCGGAGGGAACCCACGCAGACACGGGGAGATCGTGCAGACTCGGCACAGACAGTGACCCAAGCCGGGAATTGAACATAAGACCCTGGAGCTGTGATGCAACAGTGCTACCCACTGTGCTACCTTTCCACCCAGGTCACGTGGGCATGAAGTTCTACAAGTATTTACAAACAGGGACTGGGTGCCATGGCTGTGGAGGGGGAACGGGAGGTTATAAAAACACTGAAAAAACATTGAAAACTGTTGGACATGCTCATGAGTGGCTGCCCGGCTGGGGGCAGTAACGGTGAGTGACTTGGTAAAGTCTGCGGACTCGGGGTGTCCCCCTTGAGATCAGGGTGGCCTGGTTCAGACCGCCATTGCTGCAGTCTGTCTTTTAAACACACACCTTTGGTGCTAGTTTCAGGCACCTGGTTGCTCACACTGCTGAGAGCTACGTGTTCCATATAAATGCTCAGTAAAAAGTCTTACAACACCAGGTTAAAGTTCAACAGTGCTCCGAAAGCTAGTGATTTGAAGCAAACCTGTTGGACTTTAACCTGGTGTTGTCAGACTTCTTACTGTGCTCACCCCAGTCCAACACCGGCATCTCCACATCATTTAAATGCTCAGAAGGCCTCTGGTTATCGGGGTACATCACGTCCACCTCTCTGGACACCCTCATACCCCAGCTATATCATCAAGGGAATGGGCATGGCCAATCTCAATCGTGGGCCCACCAGGTGTTGGCACTCCTCAGAAGTGCTGGCCCACTGCTGAGGAGCAGGGAATCAGTAGAGCTCACCCAAACCAGAGTTTACCCGCAGCATGGCCTTTGATGCCTCCCTGATGTTCTGCCCCTCTCAGGGCAGAGGCCTCACCAGTGATCCCCACCCCTCCAGATCATCAGGCTGCCTCTGTCACACCCCCCACCCCCCAGACACCGTTCAGGAGGGCGGGCTTGAGTCTGTGGCCTACTCTGGGGAAGAGGGTGTCCCTCCGTTCCTCACTGTCATAGAGCTGTGGGTCCTCCTCACACTCCCAACTCGGGGAGCAGGTCTTCTGTGAACCATCTTCATGGCTGCAGTGAGTTTGTGGTAAAGGACCGCTTAAAAACAGCTCCAGCTGCCAGAGTCATTGGTGCTAACTTTGGCTTCAATAGGTAGAACACTCACTGGGCCTGGAATTGCTCTGAATTCGTGCCGGCAGAGTTCTGGCCATTTGCATGTCCTGACTTGCTTCCCAAATAGCACCCCCAACAGGAATGCGACCCGCAGTCAATTATGTTCCGTCAGCAACACTGTGGGCGGGATTCTCCAACCCTCTGCACCCGGCTTCTGCTACTGCGCCCCCCAGCTGGCAGCGGGATCATCCGTCCCAGCATCCGGCCAATGGGGTTTCCCATTGTGGCCACCCCCATGCCATCGGGAAATCTGCAGGCGTGAGTGTGCTGCCGGTGAAACGGAGGAACTCACTGTCGGAGAATCCAGTCTCCCAAATGGAAAATCCCGGCTATGGGGTTGTGAATGACACTGAACTGCAATCATCACATAAAGTCACAGTCTAACCTTTTGAGTCTGGTTGACCTTCCACCCCTACCACCCCTTCCAATTCCCCATGACGATGCATTTGCATCAAATGTCGTTGAACCTTTCTAAAAGTTACTTTGCTCATTTTGAACATTTGGTGACACAACAAAAAGATGTAATTAAAAATAACTCATTAATTGCAGTGCCGGAATTCTCCGGCTGCTGGAGTTCTCTGTTGCCACTGCACCCCCACCTGCAGGTTTCCCGGCAGTGTGGGGTGGCTTCAATGGGAAATCCAATTGACAAGCGTCGGGAAGGAAGGATCCTGTCACAAGTGAACAGCGCCCGGCCGAGAAACACACGGTTGGGGAACTGGAGAATCCTGCCCGATTCTGATGAAAGCGTAAGCAGGTTTTACCATCTGGCAGCAAGCACATATTTTCTGGAGATGAGCGTATGCTCCAGTAATTTTGCTTCAGCAAACATGACATAACTCTGCATTCAAACAAGTGATAGAGTCTCGGGTGAGAAATTCTCCTGGGAGAGAATTCCATCAACAGTATGGAAATGTCACTGCTGATATTCTTTTGCATTAATATGTTGAATTGCATCTGTGATAGTTGTTTCTGATGTAAGAGCTGCCTCAAGTGCTTACAAACTATGATGTTGTCTCTATCACAAACTTGTACAGGAGACGGGCTAACCCATAGATAAGCCGCACGAGACCCACGAGGTAGAAGCAATTAGTCTTCCCATGAGCCTTGTTGTGTAGCGGCGAGTCTATGGGGCTCTAATAACCGGCAATATAAAGATCGGCCAGGTTTGGAACCAACATCTCAGACCCGGCTGGGATCTGGAGGGTATTATACACCCTATTACTTTGTAATAAAACTAATTTCTCTTATCTACTCCCCTCAAACTCATCTGTGGTCACCAAGCTAACTCAACCACATTTCTTGAACATTGCAAAGTTTGGATGACAATTCGCTTTTTGTTTCTGAAACAGATCAGCTTCACCAAATGCACAGCTCTGGTGCTATTTTCGAGATGGGTTTTCTTTGTTTCTTACTAAGCCAGACTGCGATTTTCCCCCAATGGTTCATTTATGGGAATTCACTGTCTTCCCTGCCTTGATTTTCTATTCATTTAAATATGGCTGGGCAATGTAAACTCTATGAATTCTACGATGATCTATGTTGACTTCAGTCCAAATCTTCCTGTTCTTCCTTCACGGCCAGATGGAGAATCCCACGGTGGGCAGGATGAGAAAACTCTGCTCTTTGTGTCCAATACATTCTGTGAATGCTGTTCCCTGCTGGCACACCTGGGTAGGGAATGATCCTATTTCTCCACTGACATGAAATGGAAGAAAGCTCCCCATGTATTAACCATTTATACCTTTTGCTTTGTATCCAGTAGAGCTGGAAATTAATTGCCAACCCAAGGGTCTGGAGACTTCATGGGGTCCAGAGTCCAATTTTGCACTGTGTTACAATTTTCAGATTTTATTGCTAGATATTCTTGAATGTGTAACAAAACAATTCACACCTGCATTTAGATCTTTTTTCTCCTCTGATGATGAATGCACTTTTTACTGGTCAATATCTAGATAAATGACAGCATGACATGAGAATGGGAACACAGTTTACTCCGTATACCGGTATTGAAATATCTCAAGTGCCAGTATGTGTGTTGTCTTTTCTTTAAAGAACATGAGCTAAAATACTCAATCGAAAGAGGCGCAGTTTCAAATTACTTGCTGGTTTATCATAGATCTGGGGCAGGATTCTCCGACCCACCGCCGGGTCGGAGAATCGCAGGGGGTCGGCGTGAATCCCGCCCCCACCGTCTCCCGAAGTCTCCGGAACCAGAGATTCGGCGGGGGTGGGAATCGCCCCCATAAACAATGAATGTGCTATTTAGAATTCACCCCTGGAAATGGCAGGGGCTGGATTAGAAGGCAGGACGTTTGCATTCATGCCTCTGCAACCATTTACACTAAGATGTAGAGCCTCTCTGTCAGCACATAAATTCAGGCCTGTATTGTAACTCCAAGTGGCAATTTTGCACCAGTAGCTCATCAACCTTATCCGTAACATATCTCATTTGCTTTCCGACACCTTACTAGTCAGCTTTTCTTGTCTTAACCACCTAACTCCCCTCATCCTGTCCAAATTTTTGTTCTGCACCTTTTTGCCCCTCTTAGTCCTATGTACTTTGTCTTTCCTCTCTGCTGTTGTGATCTGGTGCCCCCCCTTGTTTAAAAACCACCACCCCCTCCCCGCCCATAGCACTAGTGAACTTCTCAATGAAGACATTGTCTACAGCCTTTTTAATCTGTAAACCTTTCTGACTTGCAAAGGTCCTTCCGGTCCTACAGCTGGTTCCAGTGGCGTAGGAAACTGAAGCCGTCCATCCTGCAACGCTACTCTAGCCATGCAACTACCTGGACTATCTTTCCTTTTTGCTGTAATCAGACATAGATTGCATCATGAACAATCCAGAGATTTCTGCCTTGGAGATCCTTTAATCTTCAGTCAGTGGTGGGTGGTGGCTATGCTGCATGGGCAAAACACCAGGTGAACCCAGTTAGGCAAGCCTGAACACTTGTTTGCTGGGGTTCCTCCTTCTCAGGCATCCTGCGCCCAATAGGGAGATCTGCTAGTAGAAAGAGAGGGATCTGGGAGGAGAACTTTCCCCTGCCCTTTACACCAGTCCCCCTCCACCACCAACAATCACCACCCTCCACACACACCTCTCACTGGGCCTTTCCTCACTGGTCCCGGCATTTCCACCCGCACGTCGATGCTCCAACAATTACCCTCATCCTCAGGCATCCTGCAGTACCAGCAGTAGTCAATGTTTCCAGTGGCACAGCCAATACTGGCGAGCTGCTGACAACTCTCCAGAACAGGGACAGCCGCGTTTCTGGAGAATGTCTGGCAGTAAATGGCCCCTGGTCGAGCCCGGAACCTCCGGAATTGCTAATTAGAACTTAATCCCATCAGTGTTCCTGGAAATGGCTGCAGTGGAGTCTCCACCTGCTCTCCAGCCAGTGGACAGACCCACCACCCTGAATATCATATTCTGCCCATTATAGCAGTTTACATCACAGCAGGGACTACACTTCATACATACTTGATTGGCAATAAAATGCTTTGCGACACCCTGTGGTCATGAAAGCTCGGTATAAAGCCAAGTCTTTTTTTCTTCCCCGCGCATTTGTTACCTGACCTGCTGAATATTTCCAATATTTTTCATTTTTTATTTAGGGTTTCCAGCAGTTGCAATATTTTGCTTTTATCTTAATATTGATGAATCGCTGACATTTAGAAATTAAAGCAATGGCTGTAATGTCAGGGTTAAATCATCCCTGCCAAGGGTCAAATTCCTCTTTCAAGAAGTCAGGAGCTTTAGGAAGTGTTTTGTAAGATGATGAGTGAGCTTGTCAGTATTATTAAAAGCAGATAGCTTTGGAAATGAGTTGTTTTGTCTAAATCCTTAAACTAGCAATTAAAAATACTTAAATCATATTGCAGATTGCAACCCTCCCCCATAAAAGGCAAGGCTGCACTTCTTTCAACTGCATGCACAAAAATGTCAGGAAGGGCTTAATCAGTAAGAACAAGTTAGCTTGCCAAGTACTTCAGAACCAAAATAGGTGGGATGAAAACTTTCGGAAGGACTTCAATGGATTTCGCAACAGATGGAAAGTAAAACTTTCAGTTGCCTTGTATTGACAGACATGTTTGTCCAATCATCATTTTTCATTGATTGGTCAGATGAAACCCACGTCTGTAAATATATTATGTAGTCATTGTAGGTTTCAATTGCAAAATGCTTGTGGGATGAGTGTATTGACATATCACAGTTTCTTACCATGACTGTATTTGTCTTCGGAACAGTGCAGGTCAAGAGTTGAGGCAATTTGTTTGGCTTATCTTTCTAGGAAATAGTTAGGCCTGAGGGTTGAGCGAATAGGCCCTGCAAAGCAGTAGTTATTCTGAGTGGGGGTCATTGGCCTTCATGGTCAGTGGGTATTTTAATTCCTGCTGAGGGAGGAGGAATAGTTTGTATTGAGTGTGCCTTCAAAAGTGAGCATCTGACTGCTTGGTATTCTTCCAGTTCCAGGCAAAATCCGTTTATCACTCATTCAAATTGTGACAATTGCCACTAGCTGGGGGGATATTTCTATTTCACATGAGTTCTAGTAACCAACTTATTGATTCTTCAAATTACATTGGTGGTCACAGTAAGAGCTGATATTCAGAATGGTTGAATTTGGAACATGAAGAGTGTTGACTTATTTATTTCTATGTGAATCACAAGCTGTTACTTATATTGACCGAATGGCCACACAACCAGTATATTAGTTCCATAGACAGTTTATTACAAACACACTTGTTTTATATGCAATGATTCATGTGGCTACACACCAAATTAAACCTAATAACTAAGATAACCTTCACTTTACTTTGGGTGACAGGCTCTGTGCGGGGGACACATTTTATCTGTGTCCACGTGGGTCGGTTGGAAGTGTTCAGGTTCGTCTCAGCTGGGTTCGTCTTTCAGGTAGCGGTCCCGGGTCCTTGAACTTGGCTGGTTGATATGCTGTAATTGATCGCACACAGGCCGGTGCAAATGAGGCCAATCCTTAGTGTGCAGGGCTTCTCATCCATCTTCCCTTTCGCACCTTTTTGGGCGGTCCTAACTCCAGATCCAATGGATCAATAGGGTTTCGATCACCCTCATTGATCCTGGCCAATTAAGGGGCGGATACCTCGATGGCTGGGCGGGTCCCAGCTCTAATTGCCCCAGGCACATAGGCCTTTCCAAATAAGGAGAAGTGGCGCCAGTTAGTCTGCTGCTGTTGTAGTTCCTTGATTCGAATTGTATTGTTCTGGGGGAAATGGTGATTGACATTTAATGGGTGCAAGTTTCGGTCAGGTCTGGCTTCTTTGCACAATACACAGAGGCTGTGTACTTGTCTGTGACCAAGTTGACCACAATTCCTATAGTCCTTTGCAGATGGCCATTTTAGATGGTGACAAGAGAAAATGTGCTGGACTTTGCTCTGCTGGGCACAGCTATTCAACATCATCTAGTATGGAATTTACAGTTGCATGCATTATATAAGGACTTATTCGCTTCCTGTATGTTTCTGGGCAGTACCTGATTCTCTGGTGTTGGGATTCTGTCTTCCCGCCACTTCCCATTAAAGCCACCCCATGTCGCCAGGAATCCTACATGTGGGGATGCACTGCCGGTGGGAAAAGTGAATCGCAACAGCCAGAGTATTCTGGCCAAGATCTTAAATTGGTTTTTCACTGAAGGAGATAGTGCAAGATCTGCCTCCATGTGTCTCACTGCTACTCCCCTCAGAATGGATGGCCCAAGTCCTGTTCTCCGCTTTCACTCGGGTTTCTTGTCTTGATTTTTGTCATCGAGGTGAGTGGGTTAGAGATGCTTCTGCGGGAATCTGTTCAGGAGCAGAACAAGAGTTCACTGGAGTTCTCTTACATTGCACAAAGCACCCTTGATGTTTTTTTCTCTCTGTTGCCTTCACCTTCTCTCATTCAATGCATTTTTTGATGTTTGTAGAATTCAACTGAAATGCTTTAACAAACGTGTAAACAGAAATACTCTTTGTCTCTTAGTCTTTCACACATGCACAGACGTTTCTGAATAAAATTACCTCAATATAAATTTCGCCAAAGCTTTTGAAATTTTTCCTCTTGTTTTAACAAGAACAAAGAACAAAGAAAATTACAGCACAGGAACAGGCCCTCCGGCCCTCCCAGCCTGCGCCGATCCGGATCCTTTATCTAAACCTGTTGCCTATTTACCAAGGTCTACTTCTCTCTGTTCCCCACCCGTTCATATATCTGTCCAGATGCATCTTAAATGATGCTATCGTACCCGCCTCTACCACCTCTGCTGGCAAAGCATCAGGCACCCACCACCCTCTGCGTAAAAAACTTTCCACGCACATCTCCCTTAAACTTTCCCCCTCTCACCTTGAAATCGTGACCCCTTGTAATTGACACCCCCAATCTTGGGGAAAGCTTGTTGCTATCTACCCTGTCCATACCTCTCATAATTTTGTCGACCTCAATCAGGTCTCCCCTCAAAGTTTTTGTTTGAGATTATTTGGTGACAAGCTATTGAATATAATGAAACAAAAAGAAAATATTCCATTTGTACAGCTAGCTAACTTTTAATTATCCATCCTGTGAAAATAAGTTTGGTGCACAAGTTCAGATTGCATGATCCAATTTTATCTCAGTGACAGCTCTGGGCAAGAAATATCAAATCCCATCTCGAAGTTTCAGGAGAGGCTAAGGCATTCAAATTAAAACCACAGGAAAAATTACAAGGGAATGAAAACAAGTCACTGGAAACATTTAATTATGGTATGAAAAGTGTAATTTTAAATTTTAAAAAAATTGTTTAAACTCTTATTTTGGACATTAGAATTTTCAGTTACTGAGAACATGGATGATAAGAAACAAACTTAGTAAGATTTTAATTGATTTGTGGGAAATCAATGGTATATTGTGCAATCATAGAGTGATATACCCTCACCAAAAAATTATCTGTCACAACATGACACACTTAACACCGGAAAGATCATCAACAAGTAGGGGAAATCTCTCCACGCCTGGCAAAGCGACATAACCAGCGAGAGAAAGAGGAGAAAAGTAAATTACTGTGGATGCTGGAATCTGAAACGAAAGAGAAAATGCTGGAAAATCTCAGCAAGTCTGGCAGCATCTGTAGGGAGAGAAAAGAGCTAATGTTTTGAGTCCGATGACTCTTTGTCAAAGCTAACAGACAGAGAAAGTGGGAAATATTTATACTGTGGAGTGAGAATGAAAGATGAGTCATAGCCACAGAAACCCAGGGAAACTGGTACTAATAGCCACAGAAACTAAGGGGAAATAGTGCTAATGGCAGTCCCCAGAGAGGACAAAAGATGTGAAAGATCAAACAGCAGGGAAACTAACATCAGAGGATGAACTGTAGATGTGGGGGGGGGGGGGGGGGAAGCAAAGAGGAGAAAGGTGCAGGAAGGGTGGATAAGATTGGGGGGGGGAATTAAATGTATATTACATAGAACATAGAACAGTACAGAACAGGCCCTTCGGCCCTCAATGTTGTGCCGAGCCATGATCACCCTACTCAAACCCACGTATCCACCCTATACCCATAACCCAACAACCCCCCCTTAACCTTACTTTTATTAGGACACTACGGGCAATTTAGCATGGCCAATCCACCTAACCCGCGCATCTTTGGACTGTGGGAGGAAACCGGAGCACCCGGAGGAAACCCACGCACACAGGGGGAGGACGTGCAGACTCCACACAGACAGTGACCCAGCCGGGAATCGAACCTGGGACCCTGGAGCTGTGAAGCATTTATGCTAACCACCATGCTACCCTGCTGCCCCTTAAGAAAGAAAGAAATGGTAAAAGACAGATAAAATGAAATGAA
The DNA here is from genome assembly GCF_902713615.1 of Scyliorhinus canicula. Taxonomy (NCBI): domain Eukaryota; kingdom Metazoa; phylum Chordata; class Chondrichthyes; order Carcharhiniformes; family Scyliorhinidae; genus Scyliorhinus; species Scyliorhinus canicula. The sequence continues at coordinate 108,748,873 of NC_052148.1, read as the reverse complement.
AACAAATGGGTCGAGGTGGGGTAGAGCTGATCATCTGAAGTTGAATTCGATGTTGAGACCGGAAGGCTGTAGCGTGCCTAACCGGAAGATAGATGTTGTTCCTCCAGTTAGCGTTGAGCTTCACTGGAACATTGCAGCAGGCCAAGATCAGTCATGTGGGCATGGGAGCAGGGTCTTTTGTTAAAATGGCAAGCAACGGGAAGGTCAGGGTCCTGAATGCGCACAGACCGAAGATGCTCAGCAAAGCGATCACCCAGTCTGCGTTTGGTCTCTCCGATATAGAGGAGACCACATTGGGAGCAGCGAATGCAGTAGACCAAATTGGAAGAGATGCTTAACCTGGAATGAGTGTTTTGGGCCTGGAATGTTAAGCATGGAAGAGGTAAAGGGCAGGTGTTACACCTTCTGCGATTGCATGGGAAGGTGCCATGGGTGATGGGAGAGGTACTGGGTATGGTGGAGGAGTGGACTAGATTGTCTCGGAGGGAACGATCTCTGCGGAATGTTGACAGAGGGAGTGAAGGGAAGATGTGTTTTGTGGTGGCATCACACTGGAGTTGGCGAAAATGGCGGAGGATTATGCTTTGCATATGACCCACTTGTTTTCATTTTGTTTTAACAGTCTTTTACCATTTCTTTCTTTCTAAATATCCATTTAATTTCCCCCCCCCAATCTTATCCACCTTTCCTTCACTTTTCTCCTCTTTGCTTCCCCCTTCCCCTCTCCCCACATCTACAGTTCATCCTCTGATGTTAGTTTCTCTGCTGTTTGACTTTTCACATCTTTTTTCCTCTCTGGGGACAGCCATTAGCACTCTTTCCCCTTGGTATCTGTGGCCATTAGCACCCAGTTTCCCTGGATTTCTGTGGCTATGAGTCATCTTTCATTCTCACTCCACAATATAAATATTTCCCACTTTCTCGGTCTATTAGCTTTGACAAAGAGACGTCGGACTCGAAACGTTAGCTCTTTTCTCTCCCTACAGATGCTGCCAGACTTGCTGAGATTTTCCAGCATTTTCTCTTTCGAGACAAAGAGGAGAGCTCATCAAACAGCAAAGACAGAGGTACAAAGAAGAACCAGGGAAATCAAGAACCAATGGTAGACTGAGAAAGCTGAGAGGCTGTAATTCCTCGTCGACAAGCACAACACCCTTTAGTGCCACCAAGGCAGTATATGGACCCAATACCCAAGGCTTCAAACCATGCAGAGTAAGGATGGAACCCTTTTGAGAGGCAGAGCATCAGCCTTTGACAGAGAGAACTTTGCAAAGAACTCCTAAACCATGCTACAATCATAGATGAGGACATTTTTGAAGAAATCCCCCAACTCCTCATCAAGGATGATCTTGAATTCTGACCAAGCATGAAGAAGTCGTAGCCATCATTAAACACATGGAGAATGGAAAAGCTGCAGGAGTGCATAGAATTCCAGTGGAGATTTTGAAACCTGAAGGAGAAGAGATTACCCATCATTTCCTGAAAATCTGGGACAGAGAAGAAATCCCTGCTGACCTCGGGGATGCTGTCGTCATCACCATTTTCAAGAAAGAAGACAAAGCGGACTGTGGGTACTACCGAGGAATCTCCCTTCCCTCCATTGCTGAGAAGATCATCACCTGAATCCTCACAATCCGCCTTCTCCCAGTCTCTGAGGAAATCTTTCCAGAAAGCCAGTGTGGCTTTCAACTAAATGTGGAACAATGGACGTGATTTTCACCACTCGACAACTTCAAGAGAAATGCCAGGAACAACATAAACCACTCTACATGGCCTTCATTAGACTGACCAAGGCTTTTGACTCAGTAAATCGGGAAGTGCTATGGAAGACTCTGTCAACTGTCGGTTGTTGAGAGAAATTCATCAACATTCTCCAACTCCTCCGGGATAAGATGTCAGCGACATTCCTTACCGACGGATATAAGACAGAAACCTTTGAGGTCAAAACTGGATTCAAGCAGGGGTATGTCATCACCTTGCTCCACCTTCAGCATCACCATCCTTCACCTTGTCAAGAACAAGTTTTCCAGTCAACATCACCGGCAGGATAGATGGAAAACCTTTCAAGTCCATCCCTTTGAAATCCAATAAAAGTACAACACTAACATCACCCGTGGAACTTCAGTATGTGGATGACAACGCCATGTCTACTCTCTCAGAGGAGAATCTCCAAGCCATGCTACCTCCTTCGTGGAAGCATATCCAAGAATTAGTCTCAGCCTCAACTTCAAGAAAATTCAAATCCTTTACCAACCCTCCCCAGGGCAAGATCCAGCCTCTCCCTCCATCAAGATCAACAGAGTAACTGTCCCACACATGGAACATTTTCCCCATCTGGGGAGCCACTTCTCATCTAAGGCTGACATCGATGTGGAAACCCAACATCCTATCCAATCCGCGAGCACCTCCTTCAGACCCTAAGGATGAGAGCCTTTGACAATCACGACATCCGTGCTGACACCAAGATCCTCGTGTGCAAGGCAGTCATCCCCCCCCAACTCATCTGTATAGTTTAGAAACTTGGACTACTTACAGCCGCCACCTCAAGGCCCTGGAGAGGTACCATCAATGCTGTCTGAGATGGATTCTCTGAATCAGCTGGGACGACAGGCGTACTAACATCAGTGTCCTTGAAGGAGCCAAGAGAACCAGCATCGATGACATGATCCGAAACCAACTCCGCTCGGCCGGCCATGTACTCAGGAGGCCAGAGTCTCGACTGCCAAAGCAAATCTCCTTTGCCCAGCTCATGGAAGGCTCCCAAACAATAGGATGGCAAAGGAGGCTCTTCAAAGACATCCTGAGAGTTTACCTCAAGAAATACAACAGAGACATCAACATCCAGGATGTCTTGCTCAGAAGAGACCTTCTTGGAGGAAAAATTTGATTGAAGGGACACAATTCTTCGAGAAAACCAGATGGCAAGAGGAGATCCAAAAAAGGAGTTTGAGAAAGGAATATCAGTGATCTTGATTCCAAGAACAAATCCCACAGTCAAGAGATGCGTCTCTAGGATCGGGATCATCAGACATGCAAGGATCCACAAAGCCCATGACCAGTGACATGGGAGCTTCTTAGGTGGTCAGTCATAGTCATTAGCAAGTGATCGCTGAAGAAGAAGATTCTAAGTCGCTATTTATAAAGCCGAGGATACTGTATGCTATGTTGACTATGCTCTCAACCTATCCCAGGCCGCTCTGTTCCTACACCCTCTTTAGAGTTGTACCTTGTCTCTCCATGTCCTTCTTATCAAAATTAATCATTCATATTTCTCTGCATTAAAATATAAATTCAGACATTCTGTGTGAGCCCAGCACTGAACACGACTGGTGGCGCAGAAAGAGGACATTCGGCCTATAGTGTCTGCACCGTCTCTCCAAACGAGCATCATACCTTAATGCCATTCCCCTGCCTTTTCTCCGTACCCCTGCACATTGTTTCTGATCAAGTAATCATTGAATGCGTCAATGTAGAACTTCAAAAGGAAATGGACAAGTTGCTGGTGTCAGCAGCCAGGTGGAAAATGAAGTTCAATGCGGATAGGTGTGATTGAACCTACCTCCACCACACTTCCAGGCAGTGCAGTCCATACCCAAAACATTCGTGAGTGAAAATGTTTTTTCTCACATCCTAGTTGCTTCTTTTGCAAATCACTTCAAATCTGATCCCTCTCGTTTATGAGTGGGAACAGTTTCTCCCTGTCCAGTCTGTCCAGCCCCCTCAGGATTTTGAACAACTCTATCAAATCTCCTCTTATCCTTCTTCTCTCCAAGAAGAACAGTCCCAACCTCTCCAAGCTATCCTCATAACTGAGGTTTCTCATCCTTGGAACCATTCTTTATACTTCTTCAGCACTCTCTCCAATGCGTACACCTGCTTCCTATAGTGTGGCGCCGAGAACTCAACACAATAATCCAGCTGAGGTTGAACGAGTATCTTGTATAATTTCCTTGCTGTTGTATTCTGTGTCCCTATCAATAAAGCCCAAAATGCAATCTGCTTCATTGACTGTTCTCTCCAACTGTCCTGGCACATTCAATGATCTATGCACACATACATCCAGGTCCCTCTGCTCCTTCACGCACCACCCCCCCTTAAGAATTTTATCTCATATTTTATATTGTCTCTCCATGTTCCTCCTACCAAAATGCATCACCTCAAACTTATCCACATTGAACTTCAACCTTCCACCTATCTGCCCACTCCAGCAACTTGTCCATTTCCTTTTCAAGTTCAACACTGACCTTTGATTGAATTCATTAACGAGACATGAACATCACAGGCTGGGCCAGTATATATTGCCTGTCCCGAAATGCCCTGCGTTTCACAGAACAGTTGAGAGTCAACCATATTGCTGTGGATCTGGAGTCACCGTGAACTACTTTCACAGTTAACAATATTTCCATGTTTTATGTCACTGGATGGCTGCAAAGAAGTCTGCCTCCAGGTTCTGAGACGCCTTCCTCAACACACTGCTGGATGTAGTGGAGGCACATCATGACATCCTGTACTCACACAGGGAGGAGACCAGCTAGCAGCGACACCATCCCAGCATGGGGACAGTGGCAGCGATGGTCAGTGCCAACTTTCAGCAGAGGTGGACAGACATTGAGTGCCGCAAAAGATGAATGATCTCCATTCTGCCAGAGCAAATCACTCTTCCCATCACTCTCAACTGTCACCCATCACACATCCTGTGGTGAATGTAATATAGATGTATATATGTTAATTCACACTGTCTTTGTAAGCGCAGTAGCGCTATCCTACCACTAGGGGGAGTATCGCTGGGAGCACTCAGGAACTTGTACTGGGCTCCACCCTTGGTTTCGCCCACGACTCCTCCCCCTAGTGCAGCTGTATAAATACCCCTGTCCAGAGCCAGCCTGAGTTCACTATGAGGTCATCGACAGGTAACAGGCTGGCTCTGAAGTAAGTCGATTAAAGCCTAGATTCACATCGGAAACACGTGTCTGGTGAATTGATGATTCCATCACATCCACTGAGAATTCACTCACTGAGAGCTCAAGGGACACCACCGCTCACTCTCCCACACAAATCTTCATCTCCCCTGAGGTGTCCTCAGCACCTCGCTGCCCCCACTCACCATCCACACATGTCAGGCATCCTTACCATCTGCCCTGGCACTTTTCCTTCTTACACTCTTTCTATCTGTTTTCATGCAGGACAGGTTGGCACATAATAAAAGGGAGAGATCCCAAATGGGCGGAGGGATGCCCAAGTTGGAAGACCTCTCTTAATTTGAGCAATGAGCCTTCTAGCTGGCCAGAGAAGAACCTGACCACTCCTTTTTTTTCTAAGTTTAGAGAACCCAAATTCATTTTTTACAATTAAGGAGCAATTTAGAGTGGCCAATCCACCTACCCTGCACATCTTTGGGTTATGGGGGTGAAACCCACACAAAGACGGTTGAATGTGCAAACTCCACATGGGAATCTGACCACTCCTGTGCCGATGTTGAGGTGGGTGGCAATAAACAAAACACCAGAACACCATCATCCATCACACAAAACTGACCTGAATCATGTCTCCTGTATCTGAAGGCCGCTGCCATGCACTAAAGAAATCTCCCTTCTCTTGTACACAGAATAGAGTAGTCCTACTGCTCTCTGTCCGATGAGATTGTGTTGACACTCCAAGCCAACAAAGCTGCAGTGGAGACCTGGGTTCAAGACTTCTGTCCTATACAGCTGCCAACATTGGAGGATGGCGGGACATCTCAAGCTAATTTCAGCTGCCCCTCTACCACAAGGAGGAACCCAAGGGTCCAAGGCACCTATAAGGAGGAGGAGGAGAAGCTGCTGCACAGCCTGTGGCCACCCACCTTAGTGAAAAAAAAAGAAAAAAAAAAAGAAAATTGCTTATTGTCACGAGTAGACTTCAAACAAAGTTACTGTGAAAAGCCCCTAGTCGCCACATTCCGACGCCTGTTCGGGGAGGCTGTTACGGGAATCGAACCGTGCTGCTGACCTGCTTGGTCTGCTTTCAAAGCCAGCAATTTAGCCCTGTGCTAAACAGCCCCTCCCCCACAACCCTGGGAGTTTCCAGCCCATCTGAATCCCCTCTTCCTGTGACCACTCCGGTTCCAGCTCCACAATACCACAGCAGATCCCCAAAATCAGGCTGGGCCCTTCCAGGTCTCAGCCCTCCAGAGAACACCCAGCAAGGACTGAGGTTAATGGAAAATGGGGGCAACATATGCAGAGAGCATTGACAATGATCTGGATGAGTAATGGTAGCCTTGTGCATTGCGGGAAACATCCTAATTTCCTCCACCCTGGATCCTGGGGATACACCGAGATGTAGCGACAGGGTTAGAAAGATTAAGGTCTAGTTGCACAGCATGGGCATGGGTGCTCAGTCCAGAGCTTTTTCAATGTGCTCTCTGCAAGGTTTCCTGCACATTGGTGGCTTCCCCTCACAGTGACTGAACACATCAGTTATGCCGGTTTCTCAGAGGAAATTAGGACGTTTCCCGCAAAGCACAAGGCTACCGTTACTCATCCAGATCATTGTCAATGCTCTCTGCATATGTTGCCCCCATTTTCCGTTAACCTCAGTCTCCAGTGACACTAAACCTCAAGGACGGAGGATCACTAAGGAGAATCTTAGATCAGGAGAGGTGCAACTCTCTGCTCAACACCACCCTGACATGACCTAGGTAACTGAGAGTAAGTGAGTTGCCATCAGCCAGTCAGGGGTCAGACATTCACAGGAGATCTTTCAGGAGCAATGCACTATCCCCATGCAAGTCATAAACATCCTCCTGCATCTTTGGGACTGTGGACAACTGCACCCTTCCCGTGCCATCAGGCTTATCAGTGAGGGTGTGCACTGCCAGTGATCATTTGAGACAGCAATGCTGATGGAAGGGACATGAGGATGATGGGATGCGCCCAGTGGTTTGCATCATTACCATCCATGAATGAGGCAGCTGTGAACACATCCCAAGCTCATCTGCCCACCAAGATGGAGCATACATTGACAATGAGTGGGATGAGTCAGGCTAGCCTTATGCATTGTGGGAAACATCCTAACTTTCTCTGCGAAACAGGCATGACTGATGTCACTGTCAAGGGAAGCCATAATTTGCTGGCAACCTTGCAGAAAGCACATGGAGGAAGCTCTGGACTGAACACCCAGCCTTTCTGTGGATTAGGAACCCAGTTGTTGGCAGGCAGTACAGGAAGACATCTCATGAGAACAAGGAGCCTAGAAATGGTAAAATAAGTATTTACAGAAGTGGACGCTATCTACAAGTGCCTAACACCCATTCCCACACTGTGCAACGCGAACCTCTTAACGTTTGTAACCATGTTGCTACATCCTGATGTATCTCGCCACTGCCTTATGGCTAACCAAGATATGGGCATCGCTGGTTGGGCGAGAACTGATTGCCCTGAGTGAATTTAAGAGTCAAGCACAGTCTCAGGATAAGGGGCTGGTCATTTTGGACCAAGATAAGGAGAAGTTACTTCCCTCAAAGGGTTTTGAATCTTTGGAATTCTCTGCCCCAGCGGTGGTAGATGTTCTGTCACTGACTATGTTTAAGGCTGGGACAGACATATGTTTGGTCTCCCAGGGAATTAATGGATATAGGGAGCAGGCATGGAACACGGAGTTAGAGTTGAAGCCCAAGATTAGCCAGGATAATGGCTGAGCAGTCTCAACCAGCTAACTCTGATTCATGTTTTGTGTGTTCTGAGCATTAGGTGATTCATGTTCAATGGACATAATTGGCAGGAACCTTTACTCCTTGTTCCATGCATACATATGGTGGTGAAGGTATGTATTCAAACTAAACTAAAAGGAAGGAAATAAAATTGGGCAGAATATTGGAAACTGGAGAATGCAAATAAATGCATCATGAGAGCTGTTGTGCTGCCAATATATTCTGACCCACCAACTGAAGAATTCTGAGGCCCTATACAAAGTTTTCTAATCATTTTTACCAGCCAGTAATTTTTGCTGTATAGTAGCTTGCTCTGTAACTTAATTAAAAAATTTAACACAATGCCGGAGGTATGAATAATTGTCGTGGACTTGGTGCTTTTAAAATATTAAAACAATTCACCCACAGCCTTTCACCTTTCAATAATTTATCCTCAAGCGGAAGAAATTATAGAAAAACTGAAACATTTGATTAAATTTTCAAAAAATGTTTGCATAAAATGTCGGAATTAGATGGGTGTAAAATGTTGATTCTGATTTAGGAGGGATACGCTGGAACTTAACATTCCCCATGATGAGAAAAGAAGACGACAACCCAGAATCTGCTGCACGTGACTTTGTGAGGACTCCTATCCAATTGCACAAAAAAACCTGCAGAGTAACTAGAGAAATTTGTGTACCTATACCCTGGTTATGATTTATCTGCTTATGACAATTATTGTTTGGATGCCAAGAGCTGCAAGCACACTTTATCATCAACACATTGTGCCGTTAATAGGAAGGTGCTTGACGGAAGACAATAGGGGCAGAGGGCAGAATTTTACCTGCTACAGGAAGGCATGTTCAGCTGGGGGTTAAATCCATCAAAAGCCGCATTGGGTCAGGAACTCAACATCAGCCTGTCTATTTGGGTAGGCACGGTAGCATAGTGGTTAGCACAGCACCAGGGACCCTGGTTCAATTCCGGCCTCAGGTTGACTGTCTGTGTGGAGTTTATTATCTTCTCCCCATGTCTGCGTGGGATTCCTCCGGGTACTCCGGTTTCCTCCCACCATCCAAAGAATTGCGGGTTAGGTGGATCAGCCATGCTAAATTGCCCCTTTATTGTCCAGGGATGTGCAGGTTAGGTTATGGGATTACGGGAATAGGGCAGGGGGACACTCGTAAATGGGAAGAGTGCTTATTTGATGGGGAAAATGGCCTCCTTCTGAACTGTAGGGGTGCTATGATTCTATGATTTCCGGGTTTGACCTGGTCGGTTTGCAGGTGAGCAGGGCAGTCCCATGGTGCTGTCAGGTGAGTCATTGCGTTATTCTAATAGGCAATTAATTTTGAATTTACCCAGTTTACCAGCTTCAAGAACCAGGACCCGTGTTTCCCAAGGTGTGTTGAGCTCACCAGGCAAGTGCACAATGGAGAGTGCTTTTCCATAAAACTGACAGGCAGGCAAACCTTTGAACAGTGAAACTCAAGAGAGCCATGCATGCCTCGATGGGAGGCTGGTGCATACAACATTTGAGAGGAGATTTTGCAACTTTTTGTAAATTGTTTACAATTTTGCACTACACTCACCTTGAGCTGTACATCCTTGCATCAGCTTTTACTGCAGCATTGGAGCAGTTTTTGCAGTTGAGCCTTGCACCTCTGATAAGAAACAGGAGGAGCAGCAACACATCAGCCCCAGGAGCAATACCAGCAGCAGCTTCAGTTGTGTGGTGCGGTAGCACAGTGATTAGCACTGTTGCTTCACAGCACCAGGGTCCCCGGGTCGATTCCTGCTTGAGTCACTGTTGGTGCGGAGTCTGCACATTCTCCCTGTGTCTGCGTGGGTTTCCTCCAGTTTCCTCCCACAAGTCCCGAAAGACGTGCTTGTAGCTGAATTGGACATTCTGTATTCTCCCTCAATGTACCCAAACAGGCAGTGGAATGTGGCGACTCGGTGATTTTCACAGTAACTTCATTGCAGTGTTAATATAAGCCTGCTTGTCACAATAACGATTATTATTATTTAGTTGTTTTCTCCTCAACCACATGACACTCCACAGGGCCGAGTGACTGGATACCTGGAAGGAGGCAAGGCCCCTGAACACAGGGTTTACATGAAGAGGATTAGCTCTCTTGAGTTGCCTGAGCACCAGTGCCTCAAGAGACTCAGGTTTTCATAGCAGGTTGTTGCTGACATCTGCAACCTCCTGGAACAAAGCTTCCTGTCTGTGGACATAGGAAAGATGAGTAGGAGGCCAGTCACATTTCAGCTTGCTTGACCATTTAATAAGATCATGGTTAATCTTCTCACCTTCACTTTCCTGCATTATCCACATAGCTGATCTGATGGTAGCCTCGACTCCACTCTCTCATAAAGCAAATGGTACCCGTCTTGCCCTTAGTAATTGGGGACTCGTCTCTGGATACACATAAAAAAGTAAAGTCACCAGAGTCATGGATGACCAGAGGCTGCTTTCCGTTTTGAGGGGGAGAGCTGACTGGCAGTGATTTAATCTGAGGATCACCATACCTCAGGTGAGATGCAGCATTGAGAAGGTTGTCGGAGAATCGCGCACCGGCGTCGGACCCGATCGCAGCTCTGAGGCCCCATTATCCGTCCCTGCACTGAGTGCAATTTCAGCGCGGGGGCTCAGAGAATCCCGGCCCAGGTGTCCAGCCAGCTGAGCTAAACTGGCCCTTGTAAACTTGTAATATTTTGGTTGATTGATTATTCAGCAATCTTGACTTAGCGCTGCACTGCTTTATCAAATATCCTCTTCTGCGACAAAAAAACTACTCAGCCTCCTTAAACCAACGTGATTCAGGAGTGTAGTTACCTCCACATTGGCAACTTTCCCCTTTAAGTATCGCCTTTTTGTTTCGTTGGTGGCCGAAATTGTTTCCCACTTCTTGGCTGCTCCGGTGGTTTTGGCTCCACAGCTGGCTGCAGGTTCCTTTCCTCAATGATGAATGGCACCATTTTGTGTGGTCTGCAGCCCTTGTGCACCTTTTTCAGTGCTTTCCATGGCCAGCACTATATCCATTGCTCATTTAAAATTTATGTTGACCTCTGCAAGCAATCTGCGTTGATTAGCGTTGTTGTTCACGCCACAGTCTAACCTACCCCATAAAATATTGTTCAGGGTGGCTCCAAAATCACAATGCTCCAATAATTGCTTCAGTTTAGAATATAAGTGGTGATTGATTTGCTTGGGGCTCTCACTCCCAAATTTAATTTGAATATCTGGAGTATGACTAATGGTTGAGGTCGCAATTGAGCCTTCAGTAAATCCACAAGCTCACTATAAGATTTGGAGTTGGGCGTGCTTGGGGCTGTGAGATTGCGAATAAGGTTATAAGTTTGAGTTCCACAAACACTTCAGAGAATTTCTTTGTATTTCGCCTCCGCCCCTATTTCATTTGCTTGGAAATAATACCAAAGATGTTTGATGTATTGTGTCCAGTCCTCTGTGGAGGAGTCAAATGGGTCTATTCACCATAAGCGTCACATTCTTGTGAGTATTTTTTTTTTCATACTTTAATTAAAACAGGATACTCAGAGGTGTCGGGCCAGAGGCAGTGTCAGGATAATTTATTCTCATCGCCAGATTTAAAAATGTACTTTCACAAACTTCATTAGAAACACAAAAGGTCTATATTAATAAGAAAACAGAAGTTTTATGGCTGTAACTATGCCTCTTTGCCTCAGAAGCCTTTCTATCTTTGAATGATTCCATACTCACTCCCATTTGGTTGTACAGGCCATGTGATCCTTATTCTAATGTTTTGCTCTTAAAGGGCAATCACTACATGCCTTCGCATCGTTCCTCATGTATGGCACCCAGAACTGGATGCTGTGCCCCAAATGAAGCCTAACTATTGTCTTTCAACGGTTCAACGTGACCTCCTGACTCTTGTACTCAATTTCCCTATTAATAAAGCCAACAATTCTATATGCTGCTTTAAATGTTCTATCAATAGGCCCTGTCATCTTCAATGAATTAGGTATATATACACCAAGGTCGCTCTGCTTTAGCATTTCCTTTAGAGTTTCTCCCGTTATTTTATACTGTCTTCCTGCCAAAATGAATCCCCTCACACTTCTCTGCATTGAACCTCATCTGCCACTTGTCTCTCCAATCGATCAACATACCTATGTCATTTTGAAGTTCAAGACTATCTTCACCACAGTTGACAACATTTACAAACTTCACATCATCTGCAAATTTTGAAATCATGCCCTGAACAGCACAGTCAAGGTCATTAATATATATTAGGAAGAGCAAGGGCCCCAACATTGACCCCTGGGGAAATCCACCACAAATCTTCCTCCAATCTGAAAAACAACCATTTTCACTGCTCTCTGTTTCCTATCACTCAGCTAAGTGCCTACTTCTCCTTTTATTCCATGATCGAGAATTTTATTCCCAAATCTGTTGTGTGGCACTGTATCAGAAAACCTATTTACCCCACATCAATAGCGTTGCCTTTATCAACTTTCTTCTCTGTTACCTCCTCATAAACTTCAGCAAGTTAGTTGAACATGATTTTCCCTCAATTAATCGATGCTGGCTTTCCTGAATTACTCTGTACTTGTCAAAATGATTATTGATTTTGTCCCGAAGTATAATTTCCTCCAGCACTGATGTTAACCTGACTGATCTGTAGTTGCAGGCTTCCACTGTTTTCTGCGAAGAGAATTCCATGGATTAATGACCCTCTGAGAGAAAAGGATTCTTCTCATCTCAGTTTTATATGGGAAACCCTGAATTTCTGAACTGTGCCCCTATTTCTAGACTCCCCCACAAGGAGAAACATCCTCTCATTATCTATCCTGTCAAGACCCCTCAGGATTTTGTATGCTTTAATTAGATCACCTCTCAGAAACTCTAATTAGTACAGGCCCAAGCTGCTAAATCTTCCCTCATAAGCTAACCCCTTTATCCCAGGAATAGGTTGAGTAAACCTTCTCTGTACTGCTTCCAATGTCATTATTATATATCAGGAATAGCAACTATCCTTCCTTAAGTAAGGAGACCAAGGTGAACACCTGTGAGCCAGATGCAGTCTCATTAAAAACTCTCAAATTTAAAATACTCATTCTTTACGGCCAACCCTCCAATCTTCTCCAGTCCCACAATTCCCTCATCAACCCCTGCCAATTTTTTTTAATGCAACTTGGGCACTGAATCATCCAATAGGCAGCATCACCAGGCAGCAATGCAAGCACATTCCCCTTGGTGGTACACTACCCGTCATATTGAAAATGGCAGAAAATTAGGGGGTCGATTCTCCGAGCCCCGCGCCGGGCCGGAGAATCACTGCAACCATGCCACGACGACCCGACGCCGGCGCAAGATTCTCCGAGGTCCAGAAAATCGGTGCCATTTGCGCCGGCGCGGTGCTGGCCGCAGGCCGTTGAATCGGCGGGGCCGCCAATTCTCCGGCCCGGATGGGCTGAGTGGCCGCAAGGATACGACAGAGTCCCGCCGGCGCCGTTCATCCCTGGTTGCTGCCGGCGGAAATTCTGCGGGTATAGTCGGGGGGGGGGGGGCGGCTGTGGGGGGTGGGGGGGAGGCGAGGGGGAGGCGAGGGGGGGCTCCCTCACCAGGGGGGGGGGGCTCCGATGGGGTCTGGCCCACGATTGGGGACCACCAATCGGCGGGCCGGCCTCTCCCCCCCGGGCAGTGTCAAAGACTGTGTGGATCCCATTCACGTCCTCACACCAGCCTGCCATACTAAGAACAAAGAACAATACAGCACAGGAACAGGCCCTTCGGCCCTCCAAGCCTGTACCGGTCATGATACCATCCTTTGCCAAAGCCTTCAGCACTTGCTTGTGCCATAGTGACTGAGGGAGTATAAGGGTTCATTTTTATTTAAAGTCTAGTATTTCTTTTATTTAGTTAATTAACTTAAAAATTGCTGTTTGGTCTATAAGAAGGTGAATTTTGAATCAGCTTTAAACAAGGTTCTACTTGCAGCTGGAGCTTGTTAATTAGTTAATTGCATTAGGCCAGTTTTTCAGAGGCTAGAGTCACAGCATAAATAGGAGCTAGTTACAGTGCAGACTTTGTTTGCACTGGAGTGCTGAACTTGTGGCATTTGAGTGTGACAGTGAGAGTTTGGTGACTGAGGGAGTTAGGTGCTCCTTACATTTCATTTCCTATATTTATCAAAGAGCGTGATGGGAGCCAGGAGTTTAGAGTACAGCTGACTGGAAGCAGAGTCGGAGGGCAGAGGTCCAGTTGGTCCACGGGGCAGCTAATTCTGTAAAGTAAGAGGGGATGGAAGCTAGGGCAGTTGCATGCTCCTCCTGTAGGATGTGGGTGGTGAGGGAAACCACTGGTGTCCCCGCTGACTATACCTGCGGGAAGTGCACCCAACTCCAGCTCCTCAGAGACCGTGTTAAGGTACTGGAGCTGGAGCTGGATGAACTTCGGATCATCCGGGAGGCAGAGGGGGTTATCGAGAAGAGTTACAGGGAGGTAGCCACACCAAAGGTACTGGACAAGAGTAGCTGGGTTACAGTCAGGGGAAAGAAAACTAACAGGCAGACAGTGCAGGGATCCCTCGTGGCCGTTCCCCTTCAAAACAAGTATACCATTTTGGATGCTGTTGGGGGGGATGACCTACCGGGGGAAGGCCCCAGCGGCCAGGTCTCTGGCACTGAGTCTGGCTCTGGGGCTCAGAAGGGAAGGGGGGAGCATAGAAAAGCAATAGTAATAGGAGATTCAATGGTTAGGGGAATAGATAGGAGATTCTGTGGTCGCGAGCGAGACTCCCGAAAGGTATGTTGCCTCCCGGCTGCCAGGGCCAGGGATGTCTCGGATCGTGTCTTCAGGATCCTGAAGGGGGAGGGTGAGCAGCCAGAAGTCGTGGTGCACATTGGTACCAACGACGTAGGTAGGAAAAAGGGTGTGGAGGTAATAAACAAGTTTAGGGAGTTAGGCTGGAACTAAAGGCCAGGACAGACAGAGTTGTCATCTCTGGTTTGTTGCCGGTGCCACGTGATAGCGAGGCTAGGAATAGGGAGAGAGTGCAGTTGAACACGTGGCTGCAGGAATGGTGTAGGAGGGAGGGCTTCAGGTATTTGGATAATTGGAGCGCATTCTGGGGAAGGTGGGACCTGTACAAGCAGGACGGATTGCATCTGAACCAGAGGGGCACCAATAGGACTGAGTTTAGGAGGAACTTCTTCACCCAAAGGGCTGTGAATCTATGGAATTCCTTGCCCAGTGAAGCAGTTGAGGCTCCTTCATTACATGTTTTTAAGGTAAAGATAGATAGTTTTTTGAAGAATAAAGGGATTAAGGGTTATGGTGTTCAGGCTGGAAAGTGGAGCTGAGTCCACAAAAGATCAGCCATGATCTTATTGAATGGCGGAGCAGGCTCGAGGGGCCAGATGGCCTACTCCTGCTCCTAGTTCTTATGTTCTTAATATCCTGGGGGGGAGGTTTTCTGGTACTCTTCGGGAGGGTTTAAACTAATTTGGCAGGGGAATGGGAATCGGATCTGTAGTCCAGCAACTAAGGAAGCTGATATTCAGGACGCCAAAGCACGTAGTGATGCAGTGGGGAAGGTAACACTGACAAAGGAGAGTACTTGCAGGCAAGGAGATGGGTTGAAGTGTGTATACTTTAATGCAAGAAGCATCAGGAATAAGGTGGGTGAACTTAAGGCATTAATCGGTACTTGGGACTACGATGTGGTGGCCATCACGGAAACTTGGATAGAAGAGGGGCAGAAATGGTTGTTGGAGGTCCCTGGTTATAGATGTTTCAACAAGATTAGGGAGGATGGTAAAATAGGTAGTGGGGTGGCATTGTTAATTAGAGATAGTATAACAGCTGCAGAAAGGCAGTTCGAGGGGGATCTGCCTACTGAGGTAATATGGGTTGAAGTCAGAAATAGGAAAGGAGCAGTCACCTTGTTGGGAGTTTTCTATAGGCCCCCCAATAGCAGCAGAGATGTGGAGGAACAGATTGGGAAACAGATTTTGGAAAGGTGCAGAAGTCACAGGGTAGTAGTCATGGATGACTTCAACTTCCCAAACATTGAGTGGAAACTCTTTAGATCAAATAGTTTGGATGGGGTAGTGTTTGTGCAGTGTGTCCAGGAAGCTTTTCTAACACAGTATGTAGATTGTCCGACCAGAGGGGAGGCCATATTGGATTTAGTACTTGGTAATGAACCAGGGCAGGTGATAGATTTGTTAGTGGGGGAGCATTTTGGAGGTAGTGACCACAATTCTGTGACTTTCACTTTAGTTATGGAGAGGGATAGGTGCGTGCAACAGGGCAAGGTTTATAATTGGGGGAAGGGTAAATACAATGCTGTCAGACAAGAATTGAAGTGCAGAAGTTGGGAACATAGGCTGTCAGGGAAGGACACAAGTGAAATGTGGAACTTGTTCAAGGAACAGGTACTGCGTGTCTTTGATATGTATGTCCCTGTCAGGCAGGGAAGAGATGGTCGAGTGAGGGAACCATGGTTGACAAGAGAGGTTGAATGTCTTGTTAAGAGGAAGAAGGAGACTTATGTAAGGCTGAAGAAACAAGGTTCAGACAGGGCGCTGGAGGGATACAAGATAGCCAGGAGGGAACTGAAGAAAGGGATTAGGAGAGCTAAGAGAGGGCATGAAAAATCTTTGGCAGGTAGGATCAAGGAAAACCCCAAGGCCTTTTACACATATGTGAGAAATATGAGAATGACTAGAGCGAGGGTAGGTCCGATCAAGGACAGTAGCGGGAGATTGTGTATTGAGTCTGAAGAGATAGGAGAGGTCTTGAACAAGTATTTTTCTTCAGTATTTACAAACGAGAGGGGCCATATTGTTGGAGAGGACCGTGTGAAACAGACTGGTAAACTCGAGGAGATACTTGTCAGGAAGGAAGATGTGTTGGGTGTTTTGAAAAACATGAGGATAGACAAGTCCCCCGGGCCTGACGGGATATATCCAAGGATTCTATGGGAAGCAAGAAATGAAATTGCAGAGCCGTTGGCAATGATCTTTTCGTCCTCGCTGTCAACAGGGGTGGTACCAGAGGATTGGAGAGTGGTGAATGTCGTGCCCCTGTTCAAAAAAGGGAATAGGGATAACCCTGGGAATTACAGGCCAGTTAGTCTTACTTCGGTGGTAGGCAAAGTAATGGAAAGGGTACTGAGGGATAGGATTTCTGAGCATCTGGAAAGGCACTGCTTGATTAGGGATAGTCAGCACGGATTTGTGAGGGGTAGGTCTTGCCTTACAAGTCTTATTGACTTCTTTGAGGAGGTGACCAAGCATGTGGATGAAGGTAAAGCAGTAGATGTAGTGTACATGGATTTTAGTAAGGCATTTGATAAGGTTCCCCATTGTAGGCTTGTGCAGAAAGTAAGGAGGCATGGGATAGTGGGAAATTTCGCCAGTTGGATAACAAACTGGGTAACCGATAGAAGACAGAGTGGTGGTGGATGGCAAATATTCAGCCTGGAGCCCAGTTATCAGTGGTGTACGGCAGGGATCAGTTCTGGGTCCTCTGCTGTTTGTGATTTTCAATAACGACTTGGATGAGGGAGTTGAAGGGTGGGTCAGTAAATTTGCAGATGATACGAAGATTGGTGGAGTTGTGGATAGTGAGGAGGGCTGTTGCTGGCTTCAAAGAGACATAGATAGAATGCAGAGCTGGGCTGAGAAGTGGCAGATGGAGTTTAACCCTGACAAGTGTGAGGTTGTCCATTTTGGAAGGGCAGATATGAATGCGGAATACAGGGTTAACGGTAGGGTTCTTGGCAATGTGGAGGAGCAGAGAGATCTTGGGGTCTATGTTCATAGATCTTTGAAAGTTGCCACTCAAGTGGATAGAGCTGTGAAGAAGGCCTATGGTGTGCTAGCATTCATTAGCAGAGGAATTGAATTTAAGAGCCGTGAGGTGATGATGCAGCTGTACAAAACCTTGGTCAGGCCACATTTGGAGTACTGTGTGCAGTTCTGGTCGCCTCATTTTAGGAAGGATGTGGAAGCTTTGGAAAAGGTGCAAAGGAGATTTACCAGGATGTTGCCTGGAATGGAGAGTAGGTCATACGAGGAAAGGTTGAGGGTGCTAGGCCTTTTCTCATTAGAACGGAGAAGGATGACACGGTAGTTCGGGCAACACGGTAGCACGGTGGTTAGCATAAATGCTTCACAGCTCCAGGGTCCCAGGTTCGGTTCCCGGCTGGGTCACTGTCTGTGTGGAGTCTGCACGTCCTCCCCGTGTGTGCGTGGGTTTCCTCCGGGTGCTCCGGTTTCCTCCCACAGTCCAAAGATGTGCGGGTTAGGTGGATTGGCCATGCTAAATTGCCCGTAGTGTCCTAAAATGTAAGGTTAAGGGGTGGGGGGTTGTTGGGTTACGGGTATAGGGTGGATACGTGGGTTTGAGTAGGGTGATCATTGCTCGGCACAACATTGAGGGCCGAAGGGCCTGTTCTGTGCTGTACTGTTCTATGTTCTATGTTCTATGATGAGGGGCGACTTGATAGAGGTTTATAAGATGATTAGGGGAATAGATAGAGTAGACAGTCAGAGACTTTTTCCCCGGGTGGAACACACCATTACAAGGGGACATAAATTTAAGATAAATGGTGGCAGATATAGAGGGGATGTCAGAGGTAGGTTCTTTACCCAGAGTGTAGTGGGGGCATGGAATGCACTGCCTGTGGAAGTAGTTGAGTCGGAAACGTTAGGGACCTTCAAGCGGCTATTGGATAGGTACATGGATTAGGGTAGAATAATGGAGTGTAGGTTAACTTCTTAAGGGCAGCATGGTAGCATTGTGGATAGCACAATTGCTTCACAGCTCCAGGGTCCCAAGTTCGATTTCGATTTGGGTCACTGTCTGTGTGGAGTCTGCACATCCTCCCCGTGACTGCGTGGGTTTCCTCCGGGTACTCCGGTTTCCTCCCACAGTCCAAAGATGGGCAGGTTGGGTGGATTGGCCATGAAAAATTGTCCAAAATTCTATGATTAACCTAGGACAAAAGTTCGGCACAACATTGTGGGCCAAAGGGCCTGTTCTGTGCTGTATTTCTCTATCTATCATAACCCTCTATACCCATCCTATCCATGTGTTTGTCAAGATACCTTTGAACGCCGTTAATGTATCTGCTTCCACAACCTCCCCTGGCAATGCGTTCCAGGCACTCACCACCCTCCCTGTATAAAAAAAACCTGCCTCGCACAGCTCCTCTAAACATTGCCCCATGGACCTTAAACCTATGCCCCCCTGGCGACTGACCCCTCCACCCTGGAAAAGAGTGCCTCTCCATCCACTCTATCCATGCCGCTCATAATCTTGTAGACCTCTATCAGGTCACCCCTCAACCTCCAACTTTCTAATGAAAACAGTCCGTGTCTATTCAACCTCTCCACATAGCTAAAACTCCCCAGACCAAACAACATCCTGGTAAACCTCCTTTGCACCCTCTCCAAAGCCTCCACATCCTTCTGGTAGTGTGGCGACCAGAATTGTGCGCAATATTCCAAGTGCGGCCTTAGCAAGGTTCTATACAACTGTAGCATGACTTGCCAGTTTTTATACTCAATGCCTTGTCCAATGAAGGCATGCATTCCATATTGACTACCTTGTTCACTTGTGTTGCCACCTTCAAAGATCTGTGGACTTGCACGCCCAGATCTCTCTGACTTTCTATATTCCTAAGAGTTTTACCATTTACGGTATATTTCCCCTCTGTTAGACCAAGCAAAATGCATTACCTCACATTTGTCCGGATTAAATTCCATTTGCCATTTCTCTACACAAGTCTCCAACCTATCTATGTCCTGCTGTATCTTCTGACAATCTCAACAGTATCTGCCACTCCACCAACCTTGGTGTTATCTGCAAACTTACTAATCAGTCCAGCTACATTTTCCTCCATACCATTTATGTATACCACAAACAACAGATGCCCAAGCACAGATTCCTGTGGAACACCACTAGTCACAACCTTCCATTCAGAAAAACACCCTTCGACTGCTACCCTTTGCCTTCTGTGACCGAGCCAGTTCTATATCCATCGTACCACCTCACCTCTGATCCCGTGTGACTTCACCTTCTGTAGCAGTCTACCATGAGGCACCTTGTCAAAGGCTTTACTGAAGTACATGTAAACAACATCCACTGCCCTCCCCTCATCAATCATCTTTGTTACCTCCTCAAAAAACTTCATCAAGTTAGTGACCTCCCCTTCACAAAACCATGCTGTCTATTGCTTATGAGTCCATTTGTTTTCAAATGGGTATAAATCCTGTCACTGCAGGACATATTTTAATCTACCTCTTTTCGAAAAAAGGGAGGAGGCATACAAATGATGTTAAAACCTTCCAACCATTTATTCCTTTGTCTACCTATTTCTGTCAGAGATGAAAAAAAATGGCTTTATTCTTTTCACAATCAAGGTCCCTGGAGTACAAGAATGATTCCTTCTGAAGTTCTCTCTAATCTGACAGGAAATAAAACAGCAGCAGAACCAACTAATTTAAAAATCGACAGTAACAAAGTAGAAAAAAGGATTCAGAAATCATACTACATTTTATGGACAGCTGCCTTGGCAATAAACTTTCTTCAGTCTTGAAATTTAATCTGGTTATTTTTTTAAATAACTATGTCAATTTTAATTTAAAAAATTATAGAAAGAGAATGCGAGAGAAATGACTTCACAGATGTTCACTGATTTCTATAATTCCAAAAAAGATGCCTTGCTCTTTAAAAATGAGGGGTGGGATTCTCCCTTCTGGGGACTAAGTCCCCACATCCGCCGGAAAGCGGCCGAGAATCACTGCAGACTTTTCCCTCAAAGGTCCGGGGTGATACTTCGGGCGAAATTCTCCGCCCCCCACGACGGGTGGGAGAATAGCGGGAGGGCCTTCCCGACATTTTTGCCGCCCTCCCGCTATTCTCCCACCCCCCCGCCGAAGTCCCGACCCGAATCGCTGCCGCCGTTTTTTTACGGCCGGCAGCGATTCTCAGCTGTTAGATGGGCCGAAGTCCCAGCCCTTTCCGCCGTTTTTACGAACGGCAAACACACCTGGTCTTGCCGTTCGTAAAAACGGCGTCACAAACTCGCTATTAATAACCATGGCACCGATTGGCACGGCCGTACCACGGCCGTGCCAAGGGTGCCATGGGCCCGCGATCGGTGGGCACCGATCGCGGGCAGCGGGCCCGATGCCCGCGCACTACTTGTCCTTCCGCCGCCCCGCAGTATCCATTCGCGGGGCGGCTGAGGGGCAACCCGGCCCGCGCATGCGCGGATTTCGCGCAAAAACGCGATGACGTCACCCGCGCATGCGCGGGTTGGAGTCTTCCAAACTGCGCATGCGCGGCTGACGTCATATGACGCGTCAGCCGGCGCTAACTCCGGCAAGCAGGCTTAACGATTTTCGTTAAGCCCGTCTTGCCGGAGCCTACGGCGTCGGGCTGCTAGCCCCGACCGGGGACCAGAATCGGTCCCCGGTCGGGAAGGGGCGCGCTGCCGTAAAACCCGCCCGGGTTTTACGGCAGCTTTACGATTTCTCCCGTTTTGGGAGAATCTCGCCCTTCATCTTCCAGGGGGCTAGCAGAGCCCTGGCGTGCGTCCCGCAGCTCTGGCTGCCGGCGGTGCCCTGCTAGCCAGACCGCGTGGCCGCGCATGTGCATGGCTGCCACAAGCAGGTCTGCGCTAGCGTGTGGCGGCCCACCTCAGTGCGGGCGCCACTGGCCTGTAGAGCCACACAGTGGGCCCACACGGTGGAAAGTAGGTCCCTCCCAGATCGCGATGGCCTGCCGATCAGTGGCCCCCGATCGCGGGTCTGACCACCGTTGAGGCCCCCCCTGGAATCAGATACCCCTTGCCCCCCACCAGGACCTCCACCACAGCCGCGGGTCCCAGCTCCCCCCATGTGGTACCACATGTGAACCATGCCGGCAGGGGTTCTGCCGGTCGACCGCGGAGAATCGCTGCAAGGTTCTGTTCCAACGGCCCCCGACCGGCGCCGCGTCTACCGCCCGCGCGGGACTGGCGTGGCCACGGAGAATCGTGAAAGCGTTCACCGGCATGAACGGCTAGTCTCCGATCCCGCGCCGGGCGAGATTCCGGCACAGAGGGTTGGAGAATCTCACTCTAGTTTCTTCATTTTAAAAAGTTAATTTTGTGTCAGTTCTTTTTAATACAAGGTATCGGACAAAGTTGCTCAGGGGTGGCTTTTTAAAGTCATAGCCAAATTGTAAATGATCAGCTTCATTTTTAAAAATGGTGACTAATCTAATTAAAACTAGGATAGAACTTAAAGTGCCAGCGCATTTACTCACGCTTTGCCCATGGGCATATCATTGTTTTCACGCATATATATTTAAGACGTAATCAGGGATGATTGTTACTTGTCAAAACAACAGCACAGTTCATAGTTAAGACAAACTTTTTTTTAGTTTGCTTAAATAGTAACTACTGGTGATTTTTTTGGAATCAGTAAAATTCAGCTTGCCAGATGTGCAGAGCAGGTGTTATCAGATGATTGCACATGCTTCCTTCTTCAAAAATCCTGGAAATGTGCCTCTCTGTCCTGTGTATAGAAAAGGTTAAATAAGTGTTGAACATTTGCAGGGTCATGTCCAAGTCTCAGCCTTTGACCCCCAGGTGATCCCTACATCTGACCAGCTGCTTGAATTCAGCACAAAGGCCACCCAACGTCGCACTTTGTTGAGGACTCGGAAATCCTGGTCTGGGAACCTCCCACATGGCCATGCATGCACCTAGAATGCTGGGGTTTTTGTTTGGGGCAGGCAGAGACTCTACCTCCCGGAAAGACCCTGGAATATGACAGGGAAGATTGTGGGATGCAGAATTCATGTGATGAAACAAATTTCTATTGGAATTAACCATGGAATATGCCTGTCTTTATTTGTATGGATCTATTCAACTGCAGGTTAATGATGAGAATACGTCAACCTTCTTCCTCAAAACACATCTTTAATACTCAATTCTTTTACCCAGCTTTTAGTCATTGCGCCTACAATTTCCTTCTTTGGTTTGCTATTAAATTCCCCAATAAATGTAAAATGCAGCCTTTAAACTGAGGTGAAAACTATGAATTACCACAGCACCTTGAATGTCAATAATTTAGGTTATCGGTGCCTTTATCTTCTTGATGTTCTTCCCAGTTCCCTGGGTAGTTGTTTTACCTTTACCTCTAATAATATAATGTAACACTTGGCAAATATTGCTGCAATTGTGTGCTAGCAGAAAGACAACTGAGGAGATTTATCAAAATATCGTAAATCAAAAATCATCCAAGTAGTAAAAATGAACCATGGATTCAGATAACATTTAGCTGCAAGACGTTAATCATAAGCCATCCATGATTCTGCATTGAGTTGTTTTTTTCCCCTCAGATTTGCAACTCCATCGTCAAGGGTTGTTTTAATATTGCTTATTTGGTCACAATCTCCATCGTGCAAAATAACTTATATTCTGCATTTTTTATAATAGTTGATTCATTAACATTGGTGCTTCTTCAAAGTATTAGTACTACCCTGTGGAGGAAAGAAAGCCTGTGTTTGTTGTTGTAATGATCAGTGTAATGTTTCCATTAATTAGTCAATTTGATGCTCAACAATCTGATTGCAGACAATTCAAATCAAATACTTAGGTCATTGTCATTTTTCATGTTAATCTAGCAACCTATCAAACTCAGTTTTTCATCTTGTAGCTGATTAAATTGGCAGATTGTAATTAGAGATGAAATGGCTAGTTGATTACTCCACAGTATCTGTGGGTGGCTAAAATTTCCATGTTCAATTAATCATCAAAAATAATAGATAGCGCCTCCAGCTTTGAGTTATCCATATTTCAGCAGTAGAATGGTAAAGTGTTAGGAGTACTGACCTGCATAACAGTAAGAAACTGAAAGAGACACTGGCAGCCTTGTCTTGTCCACTGTGTGACTATGGTGCAGGAGTTCTCAAATGACAGCTGACATGGCAATTCAGGGAAAGACTGATTAGGACAGGTTTCTGGTGAGTATATTTCTGAGGTCACTCATAGAGTGGCGGTGTTGTCAAAACTGAAGGAGAATGAAGTTCAACTCACTCACTCTGACAGCCACAGAGCTGCAATGGCAGCAATTAAGAGGCTGAGTGAAGGGTAGGGAACAGATGTAAATTGGGGATTTTAAAAAAACACTCACTCTTGTGGTGCAGAATTTCAGAAGCACGGTTTACATAATTACTTAAAATAATATAAATCATTATATTGTGTAATCTGCAGATGCTGTCATTCTTAATTAATGAAGGATTACTGCAAAGGCATAAATTTGAATCTCAATCTGAATTCAACTAATAAAAATCACATTCTTTAGCTTATGTAAAAAAGGTTAGATACAAAATGATTAGTTTATGTCTCATCAACTAAGCCACCAGCACTGCAGACATTTTTGCTTGTTGGTCTACTCTGTATATATGTAATGTCATTTGCAGAAGACAGTCCAAATGTTGCTGTTCACACTGGTTTGAAGGGAATGATTGATGGAATGCAGCTGTTCTATTATTTTAATTTTTGACATCCCTTCTTTTAGTGGTGACGACACAAACTCTGTTTGTATTTGAGTTTCCTAACGGCAATGAGGTGGAATCTTTATTTTTTCCATTGCTTACAGGGGAGCCATCTCTTTTCAAAAAATTACAATCACTTCACACAATACCTCTGCTCTGCCCTCAAGCAAGCTGGAGACCACATGGCTTATCCTGTCATCCCTCTTCACATCTTTTTCACATCTCTATCTGTGGCTTGGTATATTGCTCAAACCAACCTAAAGGATTGGAACGTCTGTTAAGTTTTGTGCATACCCTCAGTCCGAATATTTGTTTCAGCAACCTCTCCCATGCTGCTGCCAATGTCTCCCTTTCAGAGTTCACTTTGCAGCCATCAATTCCCATACTTATAACCTCGTGCAGCCCAACAATCTTCCAGAATCTTGGCCAATTCTGGCCTCTTGCTCATTCCTGATGATCATTGCGCCCCCATTGGTTGCTGTGCTTTCAGCTATATAGAATTCCATCTCAGCCTCTACATGCCTTTCTCCTCCTTTCAAAATGCTTTTTCAACCTTCCATTTCGACAATGCATTTTGCGACCTGTTTTCATAAATGGCTTGAACTCAAATTGTTCTCGATAATGTTGCTTGAATAGCCTCGGAACACTTTTCCTTATTCATTCATAGTATGTGGACATAGCTGGCAAGGCCAGCATTTGTTGCCCATCCCAAATTGTCCTGAAGAACATGGTGGTGAGCTGCCTTTTTGAACTGTTGCAGTCCATCTGGTGCTCAGTGCTGTTCAGAAGGGAGTTCCAGGACTGTGACCCAGCAGCAGTGTAGGCTACAATTCCAAGTCAGGATATTGTGTGGCTTGGAGGGGAACATGCATGTGGTGGTGTTCACATGCATATGTTGCCCTTGATCGTCTTGGTGGCAGGTTTGGAATGTGGTGTCAAAGGAGTCTTGGTGAATTGCTTCTGTGCATCTTGGATATGGTACATACTGCTAGCACTGTGCAACACTGGTGGATGGGAGTGAATTTAAGTTGGGAGATGGTGCACCAAATAATTGGGTAGCTTTTTCCTGGGTGCTATTGAGCTTCTTGAGTGTTATTGGAACCATACTCACCCTGGCAAGTGAAGAGTCATCCATCACACTCCTGACTTGTGCCTTATAGGTGGTGAGCAGGCTTTGCAGAGTCAGGAAGTGAGTTACTCGCCACAGAATTCCCAGCTTCTGACCTGTTCTTGTAGCCACAGTATTTATATGGCTAGTCCAGTTCAGTTCTGATTAATGGTAATGCTCCAGATATTGACAGTGAGGGTTTCAATGTCCCCCCCCATCATTTCTCTTTTCACATATTAAACGACCAACTCTCTTCCCAGCATTTAACTTTTAATTTTCAGCATTCCTGACTGTTTTTTTCTTATCTGTGTTATGTGGTTGACTCCGGATCTTTGGAAGTTTGCTCATGTGCCGAACCAGGTTATTAATAATTTGCATCATAAAAAAAGAACTCCTGCAGCTCAAGTTCAGGACATTGATATATTTCTTTTGATGCAGGGAGCTGCTACAGGTTCTAATGAAGTTGTCACTTGCACTACTGAAGCCCGCAATGAAGCAAAGCTCCCTGATATCATCACAAATAAGACTTTAGATTCTCAAGACAAAATGGCAAGGTTGCTGCAAATTCTCTGATACTGACCTCAAAGCCTGCACATTTTCCTCAAAAATCCATTTTTAACAGCATAGTTAAGATGTATATTGGTGACATATTGCCACTGCATATACTTATTGCACCTAAGATTGGGGGTTGTACTGCCCATTTTGTCATTTGATTCAGGATTTGGGCAGCCTGGTGGCACAGTGGTTAGCACTGCTGCCTTACAGCGCATCAGTTACCTGGGTCCGATTCCGACCTTGGGTGACTGCGTGGAGTTTTTACATTTTCCCCGTGTCTGTGTGGGATTCCTCCGAGTGCTCCGGTTTCCTTTCCTCCCACAGTCCAAAGATGTGCAGGTTTGGTGGACTGGCCATGCTAAATTACTCGTAGTGACTAAAGGTTATCTAGGGTTTTGGGTATAGGGTGAGGGTGGGGGGGCCTAGGGCTAGAGATGGGGTGCTCTTTCAGAGGGTCGGTGCAGACTCGAAGGGCCAAATTGTCTCCTTCTGCACTGTCGAGATTCTATACTCCATTTGTAACAAATTACCTCCCAGTCTCGTGCTTTATGTCTCAGAGGTGACACCAGTTTCAATGGGTGGGACTGTCTGCCCCACCCCTCCCACCCCAGCGGGTTCCCTGGTGGCAGTGTGGGCAGGCCATACATACAATGCAGATTTTGACAGGACTGGAAGATCCCATTGGTGGAGGACGGGCCAGAAATTCTTACCCTATGTCTCGCAAGGAGCTTTATTTAAAATGCTTTCAAAATATCTGCCGCAGCCACAAGTTTACTGTTTGCTTTTAATTTCTCTTTCTCAGTCACCACACCCAAGATTGATGAACAGCACACATAGAACAGTTAATGGACACATACAATCAAACAATGAACAATTGAATATCTTTCCACCTTGTAAAGACCTTAATTAAACCATCCTATACCAAAAGTCTGTACATCAAGTCATTTCTTAGAGTTCAGTGTCTCTGTTTTTTCTTAGTAAAGAAAGTTGTTGAGTTATGGAAGTTGTTGATGACAGTGCTGAGATCTGTGAACTTGAGGTTGCAGTTCTGCATGAGCAGCTCAATGAGGCGGATGATCCACATCACAGTCGCTCATCAGAAAAGGAAATGTATTCCCGTAATCACTGTCCTCAAATCATTCTGGTCTATCCGCTATCAAGAGTCTGGCATTCCACATGGTGTTGTCATCCAGCAGATAAGCAGTGGTGCCAGGCAACCACTTGATTTGCTTTAGTCCTGATAGAGATGATGCAAGTTTGTGGTTACGAATGGCCCCAAACCTAATCTCCAACTTCAATTTGCAGTCTCTCTGCTTAGTCATTGTCAATGTGTGCTTTTCCTTTACAATGGACAGGATTTTCCAGCCCCGCCCACCGCCAGGATCATCCAGCCCCTCTGAAAATCCATGGATATCTGGCTGGCCTGGCATGTCCCCCTTATGGAGACAAAGTCCCATCTTCCCATTGAGGATACCCACCATTGTGTTGTGTCGCATTACCACTAAACTTCAAACAGATCTAGCACCTCAAGACTGGACATTTATGTGATGCTCTGGACCATGAAGCGCAGGAGAATTGTACTCAGTCACAATCTGTAACCTCATGGCCTGGTATATCCCCCATTCTACCATTACCGCCAGGGTCAACTCTAATTCAATGAAGACTGTAGGAGTGCATGTCAGGAGCAGCACCAGGCATATCTAAAAAATAGGTGTTAAGCTGGTGAAGCTACAACACAGAACTTCTTGTGTTCCAAACAGCATAAGCAGTAAGTAATAGACCGAGCTAAGCGATTTCAGAACCAATGGTTCAGATCCAAGCTCTGAAATCCTGCCACATTCAGCCATGAATGGTGGTGAACAATTAAACAACTCACGGGAGGAGGAAGCTCCACAAATTACCCATCCTCAATAATGGAGGAACAGCACATCTGTGCAAAAGTTAAAGCTGAAGCATCCGCAACAATCTTCAGCCAGGAGGGCTGAGTGGATGATCCATCTGGGCTTCCTCCTGATGTCCCCAGCATCACAGATGTCAGTCTTCAGCCAATTCTATTCACTCCATGTGATTTCAAGAAACAGCTGAAAGAACTGGATACTGCAAAGTCTATGGGTCCTGACAATATTCTGGCAATAGTACTGAAGACTTGACCTGCCCATAGCCAAGATGTTCCAGTACAGCCACAATACTGGCATTTACCTGACAATGTAGAAAATTGCCCTAGTATATCCTGTACATAAGAAACAGGACAAATCCAACCCAGCCAATTACTGCCCCATCAGTCTGATTTCGATCATCAGTAAAGTGATGGAAGGGGTCATCAACAGTGCAACAGCAGCACTTACTCAGCAATAACATGCCAATGATATCCAGTTTGGTTTCTGCCAGGGCCAACCAGCTCCTGACTCACTGTAGCCTTCGTGCACAAGTGAGGAGTGCAATGGAATATTCTCCATTTGCTTGGATGAGTGCAGCTCCAAATCACTCAGAAACTCCACTCCCTCTCGGACAAAACAGTTCATTTAATTGGTACCCCTTCCACAAACATTCACTCCCTCCATCACCAATGAACAGTGGCAGCTGTGTATCCCATCTACGAGGTGCACTGCAGGAACTCACCAAGACTCATTCGGCAGCACCTTCCAAACCCGCGATCACTGCCATTCTAGAAGGACAAGGGCAGCGTATACATGGGAACTCCACCACATGGAAGTTCCCCTCCAAGTCACTCGCCATCTTGACTTGGAAATATATCACCGTTCCTTCACTGTCGCTGGATCAAAATTCTGGAATTCCTACCTACCTAGATGGATTCCAGATTAACAAGGGGTGAAAGGTTATCTGGGTTGGGCAGGAATGTAGGATTGAGGTTACAATCAGATCAGTCATGATCTTATTAAATGGTGGAGCAGGCTCAAGGGGCCGAGTGGCCTACTCCTGCTCCTAATTCATATGTTTGTGTGCCCAATAATGCTCCTGGTGATGACATAATTGCTATTGTAGTTTTGCTCTGCCTTTGATAATAGGTGCCGAAAGGGGATCATTCGCAATGTTCTTAATGGTAGCCCTTTTACTCTGAGAGACATCCACAGATCTGCATCGGTTGGTGAAATAGATTGGGGAGTTGTGAATTTTTTAGTGTGAAGGTACTGTGGTAGCTGCCCAGAGACAAGAAACACTTATTGCTGACAGAAACCAGTTGGACATTGAGCAAAATTACTTGTGATTCGCAAAGGTGTTCGCATACTGCAGTGGGCTGTGATTACACCGAGAATGGAGTCAATGATGCCCTGCTCCTGAAGCAAGCCTTCAATTTGAGCAAAGGCCATGGTTCTTTCAATCTGAGACTCAATAACCATGGGGAAAGTAATGTACTCCCCCATGTGAGCAAACAAGGCATTAGTTACTTCCTCAATTCATCTGTGTGCAGCTGACTGGGGCATACCATCCAGGTCTCCCACTGAGCCCTGAAAAGAACTTGAGGCATAGCTGTTCAGTGTGATGGTTACCTTCACAGTCACTGGCACATGGGCGTTGATAGATTGAGGCAACAGTTACTGCTGCGCCATGTGACAAATGTCTTCTCTGGCACTGGTTTTCCGTTGTGTGAAAGAGCTGAACTCAACAGCTGAGGTGAGAGTGACGTCCCTTGACTTTAAGGCAGCATTTGACTGAATATAGCATCCAGGAACCCGAACAAAACTGAAGTCAATGGGAATCGGAAGAAAACTCTCCGCTGGTTGCAGTCATACCCGGCACAAAGAAAGATGATTGTGGTGGTTGGAGGTCAATCATCTCAATTGCAGGGCATCACTGCAGGAGTTCCTCAGGGTACTGTCCTCAGCCCAAAAAGCTTCATGTGCTTCACCAATGACCTTCCTTCCATCATAAGGTCAAAAGTGGGGATGTTCGCTCAATGTTCAACATCATTTATGACTCCAGATAATGAAGCAGTCCATGTCCAAAATGCAGTAAGACCTGGACAATATCCAGACTTGGGTTGACAAGTGCCAAGTTACATTCACACCACACAAGTGCCAGGAAATTACCATCTCCTACAAGAAAGAATCTAACAATTGACCCAAGATATTCAAAGGCATTACCATCACTGAATCCCCCACTACCAACATCCTGGAGGTTTTCATTGACCAGAAATTGAACTGGACTAGCCAGGTAAATACTGTGCCTTCTAGAGCAGGTCAAAGCCGAGGAATCCTGTGGTGAGTAACTCACTTCTTAACTCCACAATGACTGTCCAACAAGGCACAAGTCAGCAATGTGATGGAATACTCTCCACTTGCCTGATGAGTGCAGCTCCAACAACACTCAAGAAGCTTGACACCATCCAAGGTAAACAAGCCCTCTGATATTCCTTCCACAAACATTCAAACCCTCCACCACCGATGAACAGTGGCAGCCGTGTGTACCATCTACACGATGCACTGCAGTCACTCACTAAGGTTTCTGAGACAGCAGCCTCCAAACCTATTGCCACTATGATCTAGAAGGACAAGGGCAGCAGGTACCTGGGAACCCCACCACCTGGGGGTTCTCCCCAAGTCACTCACCACCCTGACTTTGAAATATATCGGCGTCCCTTCACTGTCATTGGATCAAAATCCTGGAATGCATTCCCTAATGGCACTGTGGGTGTACCTACACCTCAGGGACTTTAGCGGTTCAAGAAGGACACTCACCACCCCCTTCTGAAGGGCAACTAGGGATGGCCATAAATCTGGTCTTGCCTGCAAAGCCCACATCCCATAAATGAATTTTGAAAAACCTGTTGCTGTACAATGTCCTCGATCTGCACACCCTCATCACAGGGTAAATCCTGATTTTCCACCCTCTCCTCTCTCTCATTCCAGGTGCTCGTGCCGCAGCCTCTTTCCCATAATCTGTCACTGTCCCTCTGGTCTCCGCTCACTTCAATTGGCTTCGACTGCCTCTTGTGGGAGGGTGCCAGGCCCAATCTCTGTGCTATGCACCGTTCTGAAGCACTCATTTCTTCCTTGCACATAGAGTGCAAGATTCAGTGGGGACAATAAAAATTTGCCTCCCCCCCCTCCGCTCCGGGGTTGGAGATTCCTGGCTCTCTGAAGCAAACGCACAGAAACCAGACCTCCTCCTGACCCGGTCTGCACTGACCACATGATTCACAGAGATAGGGTGCAAAAACCGGAAGGGGAGGGGGTGCGATAGTGGCATTGTCATTGGACTAGTAAACCAGAAACCCAGGGTAATTCTCTGGGGACCTGGGTTCGAATCCCGCCAGTGCAGATGGTGAAATTTGAATTCAATGCAAATCTGGAATAAAAAGTCTAATAAAGACCATGAAACCATTGTTGATTATTGTAAAAAAAACATCTGGTTCACTTAAGAGTAGGAAATCTGCAGTCTTCACCTGGTCTGGCCTGGTGACTCCTGACCAAGAGTGATGTGGTTGACTCTTAACTGCCCCCTCAAGGTCAATTAGGGATGGGCAATAAATGCTGCCCACGTCCCATGAACAAATAAAAAAAAAGGTCAGTGGTGATTTAAATTGCCAGATGTCTCCATGAATTGTGCATATGCAAGAAGCTGCCCCCGTACAGATGTGAAATGCCGGGTTTGAGGGCAAGACATAGAAATTTCAGCAAATGCTGGGATTTCTCCATAATGGAGAGACTCTTCACCTTGGTGAAAAGCTGGGTCTATGTTGTCCTCCTAGATAGTAGACTAACCGTTCCATAGATGTCAATATTTGTATTGGAGACTCCGATACTGATTCAATCCCACACCCAATCCCTTCCATAGGTTATGCTGTGTAATAAAATTATGAAAAGAAAATTCTTTGTTCTGTTTTGTTTCCTGTTTGCATGCCATCCGACAGTATCCACAGCCAATTTCTACAGACTTTCAATGGGCAAACACTTCTTTTAATAATAATGGGAGGGTCCGATGTTTTAAGAAGCATTCTACTCTCTCTGTGAGGGTCAATTGGCAGCTTTGCCAATCATGATCACATAGCTTAGCATTTCCAGAATGTTAAAATAAACTTGCCTGTGTCAAACTTGTATGAACACTGTAGAAAATGCCTAAACTTGTACTCCAGTGAACTGTCATTTCTCAGCTGGAATGTGATAAAATGTGGAGCAACATAGTCTGCCCTGCTTTGATGTCAAGAATATTTTATTCAGCGCCATCAGATTCCTCTTAAAATGTAACTATCTTATCCATCATGCTGAACTTTATTCCAGCTTTAACTATCTTACTCATAATGTTAGATAACCATGCAGTTCTGCAAATGTAGAAATGGGAAGCCTACTGTTTATTTAACTGAAACGTTTATGAGATCTCTGCAATTCATGGGCACAATGCTGGATAAGAAGATCATTTTGTTTTCATATTGCCAGCATAGTTTGGACACAAACATTTGGTAAATTCACTTTTTCCTTTCCGCTATTGTGAAATAGTTTTGCAGGCAGCATATAAATCATGGTTAATTTAACTTATAGCTTTGTTAAAGTTTCCAATGCAGCAAATAGATAATAGGAATGTTTCAGAACAGTTTGGATGTCTTGAGATCATCAAAAAAAAATGGGAGGTTTCATCAAACCTGGAATATAAATATTCCCAAAACGAATACCTGCAATAACCTTTAAGGACCATTATTCTTTCTTAACCATATAATTACAACTGTCTGTGTTTGAGTTGGAACAATCTGAGCTGGTGTTCATTCTGGACAAGTCAGATCCCACAGTGAAACCTGGTTGAATAGATGCTAACTTTTGATTTTGGAAAGCATGGAAAAAAGTTACTGAACAAGTTCACAGGAGTCTGATGTTGAACGTTCAACAAAAGACATAACATATTTATTGAACAAGAAAAATTAACTATTTTACACCAGAAAAAAAGGTTGGGAAGATCCCAACATACATGAAAGACGATGCTTCAAATTCCCACTATTCGTTTACCCCAGCAATATCTTTACAAATGCATGAACCAGTGAAGAGGAAGTCTTTCTACTTTGTGTTATCCTCCTTACAATCACTAAATGTTTAATCTGTCTATTTAACTTCAGGAATCTATTCAGACTCCCAGGCACCAAGACTCACAAACAACTTTCTGAAACCATTTTACTTTTCCTAACAGTAAAAAATACATACATGTTTTATAAAAATATATACACACACACAACTAAGAATATGCATTATTCATAGCAGAGTTGATAAACTTTGGTATGTATAATTCCATATAATTGTCATTCATACACAAACATATTTTAAAGTATAAATGACTTTTATGTGTAATACAAAATATTGTATTACAATATTTGTTGTTAGGTTACTGCTCCAAGAACTGCAATACACTCAACCTATTTTAACGATGATACTTTTGCAATTTTTCTGTGGAACTAATAATAATAATAACGATAATAATCTTTATTAGTGTCACAAGTAGGCTTACATTAACACTGCAATGCAGTTACTGTGAAAAGTCCCCAGTACCACATTCTGTCGCCTGTTTGGGTACCGAGAGGGAGAATTCAGAATGTCCAATTCACCTAACAAGCACGTCTTTCGGGACTTGTGGTAGGAAACCGGAGCACCCGGAGGAAACCCACACAGACACGGGGAGAATGTGCAGACTCGACACAGACCGTGACCCAAGCCGGGAATCAAACCTGGGACCCTGGCGCTGTGAAGCAACAGTGCTAACCACTGTGCCACCGTGCCGCCCATGAAGCACTGCTGAGGTATTACAACCAAACCTCCCATAGTTATTTCCGACTACATTTTGTAAACTTTTCCTCTTTCATGGTACTCAGTGAATACTTGGAATTAACACATGAATAACCATATTACCTCAACAGACAGAATAGGCTGATTTGATCACTATAATTTTCTTTGTGGATGTTGGTTCTAGTTTCAAGCAATTGGTCTGCACATTAGCATCTGATGCACTCACATGCTTTGAAAGGTCACCGGAAACCAGTGATAACCCAGTGACCTGCACACATATAAATTCTGCTTGTACCAACAAAGGCTGGCAGAAAATGTTATGATCTGTCATTGCCTTTGTATTAATAAGGAAATAAATGAGTTGTAATGCACCTTGTGCATGCTTTGAGAGGGAGGGGTGTAGTGGGGTATGGTGTTCAGTACTAGCTGCAGTGTCTAATGCTTGTATGTAAAATGGATCAATGTTGAGTTTCTTGAGTGTTGTTGGAACCTGGCTCATCCATCACACTCCTGACTTGTGCCTTGGAGATGGTGGGCAGGCTTAGGAGAGTCAGGAAGTGAGTTGTCCACCACAGGATTCCTAGCCTCAGACCTGTTCTTGTAGCCACAATATTTATATCGCTGGTCCAGTTCAGTTTCTGGTCAATGGTAACTTATGGTATGTTGATAATTGGGGATTTAGCAATGGTAATGCCATTGAATGTCAATGAAATGAAATGAAAATCGCTTATTGTCACAAGTAGGCTTCAATGAAGTAACTGTGAAAAGCCCCTAGTCGCCACATTCCGGCGCCTGTCTGGGGAGGCTGGTACGGGAATCGAACCGTGCTGCTGGCCTGCTTTAAAAGCCAGCAATTTAGCTCAGTGAGCTAAACCAGCCCCTAGGGTAGATGATTGGATTCTGTCTTGCTGTAGGTGGTCATAGCCTGGCACTTATGTGGAGCAAATGTTACTTGCCATTTATCAACCCAAACCTGGATATTGTCTAGACTTGCTGTATATGGACACAAACTACTCTAGTATCTGAAGAGTCGGAAATGGTGTTGATCATTGTGCAGCCATCAGTGAACATCCACACTTCTGAACTTATGATGGTGGAAAGGTCATTGATGCAGCAACTAAAGATGGTTTGGCCTAGGACGCCACCTTGAAGAACTCTTGCAGTGATGTCCTGTGACTGAGGTGTTTGACCTCCAACAACCACAACCATCTTCCTCTGTGCCAGGTATGACTTCAATCAGTGGAGAGTTTTCCTCCTGGTTTCCATGACTCCAGATTTGCGAAGGCTTCTTGATGCTACACTCAGTTAAATACTGCTTTAATGTCAAGTGCAGTCACTCTCACCTCCCCTCTTGAGTTCAGCTCTTTAGTCCATGGGCGGGATTCTCCCATTCGGCGGCAGAGTATCCACGCCGTCGGAAAAGCTGTCACGTTTACGATGGTGTGAACGGGCCGCTGGGAGTACCGATTCTCGCCCCTACACGGGGCCAGCACGGCACTGGAGCAGTTCACGCCGCTCCAGCCTCCCATCCCAGTGTGAATTGTGCACCGCGGGATCCGCGCATGCGCGGTGGCCTCCCACAACACGCCGGCCCCAACGCAACCTGACGCGGGAGTTCAGGGGCCGGCGTGGAAGAAAATAGGCCCCCAGCCAGAGAGGCCGGCCCCCCGATTGGTGGGCCCTAATCGCGGGCCAGGATCCATCGGAGGCCCCCCCTCCGGGGACGGAGACCCCTCCCCACGTGCCGCCTCCCCCCGACCCTGCATGCAGAGTTCCCGCGAGCTGCAACCATGATGTGTGGACAGTGCCGCCGGGCTGGGTGAACACCGCTCCATGTTTGGACTAAGGCTGTACTGAGTCAGGAGCTGAGTAGCCTTGGCAAAATCCAGACTGAGTATCAGTGAGCAGGTTTTTGCTCAGTAAGTGCACTGTTGATGACCCCTTCCATCACTTTGCTGATGAACGGAAATAGAGTAATGGGGTGGTAATTGGCTGGGTTGGATTTGTTTTGCATTTAATGGACAAGACATACCTGGACAATTATCCACATTGCCGGGTAGATTTCAGTGTTGTAGCTGTACTGGAACTGCTTGACTAGGGCTACAAGTTCTGGAGCACGCGTCTTCAATAGTATTTATGGAATGTTGTCAGGGGCCATACCCTTTGCAGTATCCAATGCCTTCAGCCATTTCTTTTTATTACGTGGAATAAATCAAATTGGCTGAAGACTGACAGCTCTGATGCTTAGTAGGAGACATGCTTCAGCCTTATTGCTTGCACTTATATGCTGCTGGACCCCCCCATCATTGATGATAGGTATATTTGTGGAGCCTCCTCCTCTAGTTATATTTGACCTTGAAAAGGCCAATCCGATTGTCAGGTCACTCAAAATCTGTTTCTGGCACAGATCCATTTTGTGGGGTGAAGGCAAGCCATGTTAAAATGCAATCCTTACTGTCCAATGAGTAAAACAGCAGAGTAATGTCACTCCAGGCCAAGGGAAGCAATAACTTAATTGACCACTAGAGGCTGGGCTGCTGTGCCAGCACTATGAAGCCAAGCAACCCAAAGGTGTGATCAATGGCTGGCAGTTTCAACACACTGTTTTAATTGGAACCACATTGAACACGTCAAAAAGCTATACAAAGCTAACACGACCAGATGCGCAGATGATCCTTAGGTGATTCATGAAGTTGAGGTACCACACCAAGAGGAAACATAACTATGCTCATTGGATGAGTTCTAATTTCAGAGATTTTTGTTCATCCAGTTATTGGCATGAATCTTGAACCATTAAGGTATGGCAAGAAACAAATGTGTGAAGTCATGTATGTCACCAGTAACCACTTTTTCCTCTTCTGAGCATAGATGCCTGTAATGCCCCAAACCTTCTTAAAATGGTAGAAGGTGTTGAAACAACCTCTGCTGTCAATTATAGGGACTGCAAGCTCCCAAGAGCCAGAACAGAGAAGATACTTGAGGCTGTCTTCACTCTTTATGGAGTCGGTTTGTCCATTTTCTTTGCAACCACCAGAGTTCCCCATTGGTCAGGCCACCCAAGCACTCAGATGGTTACCACAACACCAAGAGTGGAAGACAGCCAAGAGGTGAACCAGGAGCAAGAAGAGCTTCAACCTCCAGCTTCAACATCTGTTGGTCAGATACCTCAGGACATCACAACACATGTGGACAGTGTAACCTTTGGCCAGTACAACCATTAGCCAGACTATGCTGGAACAGAAACGTAGCCATCAACCGATTGCAGCACACCTCAGTGAGGTAAGGAAGTAAGCCAATGAGCAGGTTGTTGCACAGAAAGCTAAACTGTAAGGCGAGCCCATTGATAAGTCACACCCACGTAACAGGAAGAGACATCTTCCATCCCAACATGCATAATGGCGAACCGCACAGAGGAAGAAAAGCAGAGTGAGCAATATTGACAAGCTGTGAGTTAATTCTCCCCATACGGATCAAGATAAACTGATGACCATCGATAATATTAGAGGGGAAGTTGAGAAGGAGCGGTTCAACTCCAAAGATCAAAAAAAGAGAATTAGAATCAACCAAATGGCAGACTGAATACAGGCTGACACAGCTTCCTCCTCATCAAGGTTTATCCAGTACAACAGAATCTACCACTCCTCTGCCTGTTGTAAAGACAAGGAGCGAGATTCTCTGGCCTCCCTATGGCGTGCTTCACACTGGCAGCAGACAGCCTGCCATTGGCCAGAGGCAAGATCTTCTGGTCCCACAACCTTCATT
Source organism: Scyliorhinus canicula (assembly GCF_902713615.1). Taxonomy (NCBI): domain Eukaryota; kingdom Metazoa; phylum Chordata; class Chondrichthyes; order Carcharhiniformes; family Scyliorhinidae; genus Scyliorhinus; species Scyliorhinus canicula. Next base: position 108,711,500 of record NC_052148.1, on the reverse strand, counting down.
GGGATTTCCCATTGAATGCACCCCACTCCACTGGGAAAACCCACAGTGGGGTGCGCCGTCAGCAAGACCAGAAGATCCTACCGACGTGAACAGCTGGAAGATCGCGTCCTATCTTGAAGAATTATGAAGCCTCCACTTCGTCTGGACCTGTAAGCAGAGACTTAAGAGTGGGAAAGGGGTAGTAGAATTAATGTAAATGTATTGGGTAAAGAGGAGTGCAATGTAAATGCATTGGGGAGAGTATAGAATAAAGGCTTGGCAGTATAAGGGTCTGGCAAAGCAAATGTTATTGTGGGACTGGGTGCACAGTACTGCCTATACAATGATATAAAGAACCAATCGGAAACGCCAAAATTAGGTTGGGAATGCCAGAATTGGGTCCCAACTGCCATTTTCACCCTTCCAGAGAGTCTCCCATCTATGAAAATCCAGCCCAAAATATCTTTTAATCAGGTGTTTTTAAAAAATATATTTTATTCCAAATACAAATACAATCAGTAACATACACATACAGTAGATCAATATAAACATGATTTAAACAGTTTGTCAATTTTCCCCCCTTTTCTCCACTAAACTACCCCTGCACCCCTTCCTCTGCCCACATGCTGGTGACAAATAGGCCTTCAAATAAGTACAGAAAAGGCCTCCACCGTACATAAAACCCCTCTTCCGAACCCCTGAGAGTGAATTCATACTAATCCTCCACCCATTCCGGGGCCCCTGCAGACCTCCAACTCAGTAAGATTTGCCGCCGGGCAATCAGAGAGGCGACGGCCATGACATCAGCCCCCTACCCCTACAGTAGCTCTGGCAAATCTGAAAACCCAAGAATCACCAGCAAAGGGCACGCCAACATCTTCACCTCCACCATCTCTGCCAGGATCTCGAAAACAGCTGCCCAGAAACCTCCCAACTTTGTGCATCCCCAGAACACGTGAGTATGGTTCGTCGACCTCCTCCCACATCTCTCACATACATGCTCTACTCCGGGGAGAACCCACTCATACGGGCCAGAGTCATATGAGCCCTATGCACCACCTTGAAGTGTATAAGGCTTATCGTAGCACAGGATGAGGTCAAATTGATCCAGTGCATTATTTCACTCCAGGCTCCCCTCCCAAGCTCAATTCCCAGTTCCTCTTCCCAATTCCACTTTATTCGCTCCACAATTTTATTTGCCTTCTCCACAAACCATCTGTAAATATCCACAATCTGCCCCTCCCTCAGCTCATCCAGAGTTAACAACTTAGCAAACAGCGTGTGCTTTGGCAGCTGAGGAAACGAGGGCAGCCCCTTCTGTGCAAAATCCCCCACCTGAATATATCTAAATTCATTCCCCCTTGGCAATCTAAACTTCTTCTGCAATTTCTCTAGCCCTTCAAACCTCCCCTTTATGAACAGGTCCCTATTCCACTCTAACCCTTCCCTGTGCCAATCCCATACATTGTATCCATCCTTCCTGGATTGAATCTGTGGTTCCCAAATACTGGGGCCAATACCAACATACGTCCTATATCAAAGTGCCGCTGCAACGGATTCCAAATTTTGAGAGATGGCACACTGACGGGACTACTAGCCTACCTGCCTGCAGAAAACTGGAGCGGGGCCATCGCCAAGGCCCTCAAGCTCGTCCCTACATGAGAGGCCTTCTCCACCTGTATCCATTGACACTCCCTCCCACCACCAACATCTCACCTTCTCCACCCTTGCCCCCGAATTATAGTACAACAGGTTTGGGAGCGCTAACCCCTCCACCCGCGCTCTCTCTGCAAAAAGGTCCTCTGAATCCTAGATGTCTGGCTCGCCCAAACAAATTCCAAAATCAACTTATCCACCCTCCGGAAAAACGCATTCAGAAGGAATATTGGAAGGGACTGAAAATAAATAAAAAAACCTTTGCAAAACTTTCATTTTCACACTCTGTACCCTCCCCAGGGCAACCCACCTCTCAAACCCCCTTTGACTTCTTCTACCAGACTGGCCAGGTTCTGTTTAGACATTATGGGCCACCTGAATACCCAGATACTGAAACTTTATCCTGGCCACCTTGAATGGCAGGGCTCCTAAATCCGCACTGCTCCAATCAGCATTCACCGGAAATACCTCACTTTTCACCACGTTCAGTTTATACCCAGAAAATGCACCAAAGTTCCTCAGCATGTCCATTATATTCCTTAGTGGATTTGAAACATGTAACAATAAATCATCCTCATACAATGATACCCTATATTCCCATGCCACCTTCACGCAGAACGTTTTATCTGACAGGAGCACTGAATCAAACCCCCATCCTGGTCTCTGCACCTGTCCCGTTTCAAACCTCACATCCACATAATGTGGCGCATGGTGCAAAATTTCTATCCCTGCATATTCCACCCCCTCAACGCCTGAATGCACTACCTTCCCCACCACAAAGAAATCACTACGGGAGCATACCTGATGAACATGGGATAAGAAGGAGCATTCCCTCTTTCCCGGATACCTAAACCTCAACCCACCTCCCCTCCCATCTGGTCCATTAATACCCCCAGCTCCTGTGCCATCTCCGACCTGACCATTGACTTGAGATGTGGTCTATCCACCCTTGGGTCCATCACACAATGAAAATCGCCCCTCATAATAAGCTGATGGGAATCCAAGTCTGGGATGGATGCTAACAGCTTCTTAACAAAGTCCCCGTTGTCCCAATTAGGCACTTATAAATTAAGTAAACCCACCGACACCCCAGCCCGGACCCCACTCACCATCACAAAACTGCCCACTGCCCTTGTTTCCTGCCCTTTTTAAAAAAAATAATTTTTATTGAAAAATGTTGAATTTATACAACAACAACAACAACAAACCACAATAAAATACCAAAAACAACAATATTAGCAATCATAAACATTCGCCCCACCTCCATGAACAACACAGCTTCTCAACAACAATGCAAATTAACACAATATTAAGTTACATAATAGAAACCACAACAAGGAACACCCCCCCCCCCACACACACACACCGCCCCCCCCCCCCCCCTCCCCGGGTTGCTGCTGCCATTGACCAAGATACCTGGGCGGAATTCTCCGCACTCACGACGGGGCGGAGAATAGCGGGCGGCGTACATTTTTACGGCCACGCTGGTCCGATGCCCTCCCGCTATTCTCCCCCCCCCCCCCCCCCGCCCGCCTCCCGACACAAATCGCTGCCCGCTATTTTTTTACGGCGAGCAGCGATTCACCCCTGGCCGATGGGCCGATTTCCAAGGCCTTTACGACCATTTTTATGAACGTAAAACACACCTGGTCTGACCGTTCGTAAAAACGGCCGTAAAGTCCCGATCTGGGGAACCATGGCACCGATTGGCACGGCAGTACCACGGCAGTACATAGGATTTTTGCCAGCACCTTGGCATCTCCGTTGAGGAGAGATATGGGCCTGTATGAACCACACTGCTGGGGGTCCTTGTCCCTCTTTAAAATTAACGAGATCAGCGCCCGCGACATCGTCGGGGGCAAAGTCCCCCCTTCCCACGCTTCATTAAGTGTCCGCACCAGCAAGGGGCCCACTAGGTCCACAAACTTTTTATAAAATTCCACCGGGAACCCATCCGGCCCCGGTGCCTTCCCTGACTGCATCTGCCCGACCCCCTTAACTAGCTCCTCCAGCTCAATCGGTGCACCCAACCCCTCCACCTGCTCCTCCTGCACCTTCGTGAAAGAAAGCCCGTCGAGGAACCTCTCCATTCCCCCCTCTCCCCCGTTGGCTCCGACCGGTACAGTTCCCCGTAAAAGTCCTTGAAGACCTCATTCACCTCTACCCCCTACCGCACCACATTCCCACTCTTGTCTTTCACTCCAGCAATTTCCTTAGCCGTATCCCGCTTGCGGAGCTGATGAGCCAGCATCCTACTCGCCTTTTCACCATGTTCGTACACTGTCCCTTGTGCCTTCCTCCACTGTGCCTCCGCCTTTCTAGTGGTCAGCAAATTAAATTTAGCCTGCAGGCTCCGCCTCTCCCCCAACAGTCCCTCCAATGGTGCCTCTGCGTACCTCCTGTCCACCTCCAGCATCTTTACCACCAGTCTATCCCTCTCACTCCTCTCGCTCCTCTCCCTGTGTGCCCGGACGGATATCAGCTCCCCACGAATCACTGCCTTCAGGGCTTCCCAGACCACCCCAACCTGAACCTCCCCCATATCATTTACCTCCAGGTACCCCTCAATACTTGCCCGGACCCTCCTACACACCTCCTCCTCCGCCAACAACCCCACATCCAACCGCCACAATGGGCGCTGGTCCAGCACCTCCCCCATCTCCAACTCTATCCAATGCGGAGCGTGGTCGAAGATTGCAATGGCCGAATACTCGGCCTCCTCCACTCTCGGAATCAGTCCCCTACTCACCACGAAGAAGTCTAACCGAGAGTAGACCCTATGTATGTGGGAGAAGAAAGAGTACTCCTGTGCCCTCGGCCTCACAAACCTCCATGGGTCCACCCCACCCATCTGGTCCATAAACCCTCTCCGTACCTTGGCCTCCACCGGCCTCCTACCCGTCCTAGAGCTGGACCGATCCAGTGAAGGATCCAACACCGTATTGAAGTCCCCCCCCCCCCCCCCCCCCGTGATCAGACCTTCCGCCTCCAGATCCGGGACCCGTCCCAACATACGCCTCATAAAGCCCGCATCGTCCCAATTTGGGGCATACACACTAGCAAGTACCACCTTATCTCCTTGTAGCCTGCCCCTAACCATAACATATCTACCCCCCTTATCCGCCACCACCTCCGATGCCTCAAACAACACATTTTTCCCCACCAGAATCGCCACTCCTCGGTTCTTCACATCCAACCCAGAGTGGAAAACCTGCCCCACCCATCCCTTCCTCAGACGGACCTGGTCTGCCACCTTCAGGTGGGTCTCCTGAAGCATTGCCACATCTGCCTTTAGCCCCTTCAGATGAGCAAGTACCCTCGGCGCTTCACCGGCCCATTCAATCCTCTTGCATTCCAGGTGACCCATTGAATCAGAGGGCATCCCGCCCCCCTCCCCCGTCGACTAACCATAGCCCGTCGACTGCCCGCCCCAGGCCAGCACCCCCTGCCCGACCCAGTCCCCACAGTGACAACACCTCACCTCTGTCCCCCCAGTCCCCACCAGCTCCTTCCTGACCCTACCAGCAGCAACCCGGTATTCCCCTTTCCCCCCCCCTCCCTTCTCCCCCAGGCTAGGAACCCTCCTAGCCGCGAACCGTCCTCCATTGTACTTCCATGGGTCAGCTAACTTCTGCTGACCCCGGAAACCCCCGCCAATAACCCGACCCCTCCCAAAGTGGGATCATCCTCCAATCTATCTCTCCTCCAGGCACCGCCCCAGCGCAGGGAAGAACCATTTAAGGCCCCGCCTCCCCCCGTCATCGTCTCCACCCCCCAGCCCCGCAGCGCGGGAAACCAGAGGAAAGCCCGCGCTTTCGTACTGCCCCACAACACCCTTCTGACGCAGCTCCCAAATAACAGCCCCACTCCATACCCCCAACCCGACATAGAATACAACAAACCACCCCAACCCTCCCCGCAAGATACAAAACTCAAACAATGCCCCACAGCAAAAAAAATAACAGAACAACATCCCCATAAATAACCATATCAAAATTGCAAAAGTACAAAAAAAAAGAGAACACAGCAACAGCAGAATCCAGCAATAAAGTATTACAACCGACCCCGCAACCCACAACCCCTAGTTCAAGTCCAGTTTCTTGCAGCACGGTAGCATTGCGGATAGCACAATCGCTTCACAGCTCAAGGGTCCCAGGTTCGATTCCAGCTTGGGTCACTGTCTGTGCGGAGTCTGCACATCCTCCCTGTGTGTGCGTGGGTTTCCTCCGGGTGCTCCGGTTTCCTCCCACAGTCCAAAGATGTGCAGGTTAGGTGGATTGGCCATGATAAATTGCCCTTAGTGTCCAAAATTGCCCTTAGTGTTGGGTGGGGTTACTGGGTTCTGGGGATAGGTGTTAACCTTGCGTAGGGTGCTCTTTCCAGGAGCCGATGCAGACTCGATGGGCCGAATGGCCTCCTTCTGCACTGTAAATTCTATGTATTCTCCGTCCGCACGAAGGCCCACGCCTCCTCCGGGGAATCAAAATAATAATGCCAGACCGAATAAGTTACCCACAGGCGCGCGGGCTGCAACATTCCGAACTTTATCTTTTTCCTGTAAAGCACCTCTTTCGTCCGATTAAATCCGGACTGCCGCTTAGCCACCTCCGCACTCCAATCCTGGTAGATCCGTACTACCCCATTCTCCCACTTGCTGCTCTTCACCTTCTTGGCCCAGCGCAGCACACACTCCTGATCACTGAACCGGTGGAACCTCACCAGCACCGCACGCGGGGGTTCATTCTCCTTAGGCCTCCTGGCCAGTTCTCTGTGTGCTCCCTCCAGCTCCAAGGGCAGATGGAAAGACCCGGCCCCCACTAGCGAGTTCAGCATCGTAGCCACGTAGGTTGTCAGGTCCGACCCCTCCAGCCCCTCCGCAAGGCCCAAGATCCGCAGATTTTTCCGCCTTATGCGGTGATCAAGCTCCTCGAAGCGTTCCTGCCACTTCTTGTGGAGTGCCTCGTGTCCCTCCACCTTACTCACGAGGATCCCGTCCTCCTCCTCTCGTTCAGTGGCCTGCGTCTGCAACTCCTTGATGGCAGCACTCTGGGTCGTCTGAATCTCCGAGAGCCTTCTGTTCGTTTCCTGGAGAGAGTTCAGTACCTCAGCCTTGAAGTCTGCAAAACAGCGCAGGAGAGCAGCTTGTTGCTCCAGGGCCCACTGCTTCCACTCCTGTGGAGCTCCGCCGGCCGCCATCTTGGATTCCTTCCCCCATTTTTTCTGGGGAGCTGCTGCTGTTTTTTCCCCCTTTCCACTCCGAGTTTGAGTCATGGACTGCGGGGAAAGTCGATCAGCACACCTTCTCCCACCGGGAGACGTCGAAAAATTTCCATTTTGGGCTCTAAAAAGAGCCGAAAAGTCCGTTTAAAACAGGAGCTCCCAAATGTGCGGCTTCCTACGTCATCGCCACCACCGGAAGTGCCTGTTTCCTGCCCTTAAAAGTCACCCAAAGTTTGACCAGATACAATACTTCAAACAAAACCTTGCTTTGAAGGAGCGCCATCTTAGCCTTATTAAACCCTGCCCACTGTTTGGCCAGGTTGGCACCAATGTCCCCTGCATCACCATCTCTGCCTGCCATGACACAATCTGACCGCTATGGTCGAGCACCACCCTTTCCATCTCAGAGATCATCCCACCTTGTGACTCCAGGTGCTCTTCACCCGTTCCAAAGTCCTGCAAAGAGGGGCTACTGCTCCCTCAATTACCCTGGACCAGACCCCTGCATTTCCTTTCCCAGTTACTGAAACTCCCCCTTGATAAAGTCCAGAAGACGATCACCCTTCCCCATTCACCATTTTCTCCACTGGTGCTGCGCCACACGTGTCCTCCAATTCCTGAGCTACACCGCCAACATTCCACTCTGGGGGAGAACCCAACACCCTCCATTCACTTTGCACTTTTTCCACAAGAATCACCCATTAACTGGGTAGAAAGGGCCAAAACCAAAACCGTCATGCAGGAGCCATCTTGTGTACGACCGATCAACTCATGACCAGTACCAGAAGTCCTTTAATCAAGATTATGATCATGGCTAACAAATCCTCTTTAAACCTACTGGGCCGGATTCTCCGGTCCCCAGCTGTGTGCTTCTCGGCGGTGCACCGTTCACAGGCAGAGTGATTCCCTACTCTTGCCACTTGTCAATGGGGTTGGGAGGAGCAGACATCTCCTGCAGCCCTTTTGGTACTGCTGCCTCAGGCTGACTCTTGCCCAAGAACTTGCCTTCTATGGGGCAACAGCCCATTAACTTTAAAGCTTTGACCGTCAAAAATGGACCATGCCATCCTGCCCAGGAGTACCAGCTGGCTGGCTGGCATTTTCAGAGAATCATAGAATTTACAGTGCAGAAGGAGGTTCATTCAGCCCATCGAGTCTGCACCGGCTCTTGGAAAGAGCACCCTACCCAAGGTCAACAACTCCACCCTATCCCCATAACCCAGTAACCTCACCCAACACTGAGGGCAATTTTGGACACTAAGGGCAATTTATCATGGCCAATCCACCTAACCCGCACATCTTTGGACTGTGGGAGGAAACCAGAGCACCCGGAGGAAACCCACGCACACACAGGAAGGATGTGCAGACTCCGCACAGACAGTGACCCAAGCCGGAATCGAACCTGGGACCCTGGAGCTGTGAAGCGATTGTGCTATCCACAATGCTACCGTGCTGCCCCAATTTTCTATCAGCTGGATGCCAAAATCATTGTTGGAGGAATGGTGGTGGAGTGGGGGGAGTAGAAGAAGATAATCTACCCTATTGTTTCTTCATGTTTTATCCTCAATTGCTCTCCCTTTAGTTCTTCATTGATAAATGATCATGATTTCACTCTCCCCTGCATTCATTAATTCATTAAATTCACACCACAAAAAAACATTGAACACAATGAATACCTGTAGACTGCTCTGCACATCTGATTGGTGTGACATTTTTGAGAAGGTTTGACAGCACAAAAAGATGCTCATTCAAAAATATAATCAAAGTTAAGTGCAAGGTATGCATCTGAACACCATTATTTCAAATAATTACTGTGCATTGGAGCAAATCTGAACTCCCATACATTGAGTCTTATTTTATAATTATTGTGATGTTCAAAGATGACGTTTTGTGCTTTACCACTTGTCTGCTCAAGCAAATGGGAACATTTAATTACAAATTATCTCAGTGGCTGTCAATGTTAGCACAATGATCATATGAATAGAATTTCTTGAAAGAGTTACTCCGAACAAACTGTCTTAACTGTCCACTGACTTTCAGGAGTGTTTATGGTGTATGCTGATCTTAATAATCATATAGAATCATAGAATCCCTACAAACCGATGGAGGCCATTTGGCCCATCGAGTCAGCACCCAACCCTCTGAAAGAGCACCCTACCTAGGCCTACTTCACCCCCCCATTCCCATGATCCCACCTAACCTGCGTATCTTTTGGACTGTGAGAGGAAACCGGAACACCCGGAGGAAACCCACGCAGACATGGGAAGAAAGAGCAAACTCCACACAGTCACCCAAGGTCAGAATTGAACGCGGGTCTCTGGCACTGTGCTGTGAGGCAGCAGTGCTAACCACTGTGCCACTGTGCCTCCCTCCAGCCGTGTGCTAATGAAATGAATACTTCAGACAATACTGACAAACCATTAAGAAAATCCAGACTAAAACAATTTTTTGATTTTACTGACATTATATAGAAGCTACTCGTACCTAATGATACCAAGCTTTTATAGCCTTACTCATGTATAGCTTGGTAGCATGGAATAGTGAAGGATCATTCAACATCCAGTAAACAGTACCACTGGAATTAAAATATTCATGGAACTGTTTGTGAAAAATGGCAACACAAAAGCTGTGTACTATAACACTGCACGCTTTAGAGGAATGCAAATGATGTAAGAGGTTAATTGGAGCACAATAATACTTGTAAGGCCACAGCAGAAAAATTAGAGCATTGGGGGTGATTTTGATGAGGTTCCTATTAAAATTCAATCTAGCCCAATGGAAACAGATTAAATGCAACAGAAACCATTTAGATTGAATAGTAATAAGGAGACAAGTAAAATGCTCTTTAAAATATAAAAGAAATCCAATAAGGGAATTTTGGGAACCGTGAAGACAAGCAAAACCAGGCAAATAAAATAATAAAATGCCAAATTAAATTTGGCTATATTTTCATGGGCCTGAAATCATTTTATGAGGGGCCAGTGAACAGCGGGGGGTGGCATATAGTTATGGTTGTGCCTCATTAGAATGGAGTTGGACAATAATAGCGCAGTTTTGAGATTTGACAAACAGACATTTGGCATCTTCAACCAAGAGCTCAGACAGGGTTAAGACCAATAGGAGCCATTCCTGGGAGTGCAAGTATTCAATCATAAAAACTGGTCAAGCTAATCAGCAACAAGTGAGGTTAGTCAAGCATTGGCATTGGCCACCAGAAGCATCAAATTTAAAAATAGTCCCACTGCCAGCATTAATAAGGCAGACAGTAGTTGCCCCAAAATGTCTTCCCACCTTTGTGCCTCGCAGTGTATGGGGACCAGTTAGCTCAGATGGCTAAATAGCTAGCATGTGCCGTGGAATAACACTAACTGTATGGGTTCAATTCCTGTTCTGGCTGATTTGTACTTGGGCCCTGCCTCCTCACCCTATCATTAGAGTAAAGGGCAATGGCAAAAAACCCCGAGCAAAGTAAAAAGCCAAGGAACTGTTTCAGGATAAAGCAGCATCATACAATGAATGAAGGACCTACCTTTGAGCAGTGCACATATGAAATCAATAACAGCACAATATTTGGTGTGCAACCGAGAATTATGTTATTGTTTTCATTAGTGTGATCCGCTAGTGATATATGAGTCAACAAACTAGAATGGTGAGAATGGCCATATGCAATTCTGGTGCCCAAAAGTCTGTTGTTGAAAATGTTACTTTACCCAGTTTACAGTTTGTAAATGGATATAAATATCCACTTGAAAGCAAATCACATTTTTCTTTTATATATCTGAATACAAAAAAACATGTTTTATACCATTCCACCACCAGATATGAACCAGAGACAAAATATAGGGAATACCCTAAATGGTGTCAGTGCTGAGATCATTTGTGCTGACAAAAGAGACAGACCATAACATAGTCTAGACCAAAGTAAGACAGTTACTGAAAACTGATCAAGTAGAATGCGAATAAACAAAATGTGGGCTTATGCCAAGAGATAAAGCACATACTTTGATGTATAAAAGGAGGCAGTTGCATTACATTTCTGACTGAGTATAGTACAAATGTATGCCTAAATTTATTTGTACCAGGCAGTGAGTTAGTTTAAATGTGTTGAAAACTTTATTAACCGTTCACAGGGCAGATGAGGAGTGAACAAAATTCATTTTAAAATATCCATTGATGGGATGTGGGCATTATTGGCAAAACCAGCACTTATTGCCCATTCCTAATTGTGCGTGAGAATGTGGTGGTGAGCCGCCAAATTGAACTGCTGCAGAGCAGGTGGTGTTGGGCCAGCAGGTTTTTGGCCCAGTGAGAGTGAAGAAATAGTGATCTAGTTCCAAATCAGGATGGTGTGCTGCTTGGAGGGGAATGTACAGGTGGTGGTGTTCCCATGCATTGACTGCCGTTGTCTTTCTAGATGGTAGGGTTAGTAAAGTGCTGTTAAAGCCCCCATTGAGAATGTGAAAATTTGATTATTCCCCGTTGCTTTCTCCATGGCAGCGCTTCGACCAATCAGAGCTAACTTGCCAATCAATCAGGACCATTTTCTCTTGTGGTGTAAATTGCTGTTATTGCTGGAAATTTGGCATTACTGTGTTTGTCTTGATGAGTGGAAGACTAAGGGCGGGATTCTCCCGCAATTGGCGGGGCAGCCTGTTCCGGCGCCAAGAGAGGCACGAACTGACGTCGGGCCGCCTGAAAGTTGCGGAATCCTCTGCGCTTCCGGGGGCTAGGCCAGCGCTGGAGGGGTTGGGGCCGCACCAACCGACGCCAAAGAGCCACCACCGCCTGACGCAAGTTGGCGCAAGGGCAGGACTGCCGGTGTGTTCTGGCGCATGCGCAGAACAGCCGGCATGTTTCTTCTCCACGCCCGCCATGGCAGAGCCTCACAGAGGCCGGCGCGGAGGGAAAGAGTGCCCCCACGGCACAGGCCCGCCCGCAGATCGGTGGGCCCCGATCGCGGGCCAGGCCACTGTGGGCGGCCGCCCCCCTCCACCCCCTCCGGGTCGGATCCCCCCATGACCCCCCCCGAGGACTCCGCAAGCCAGCCTCCAAGCCAGGTCCCGCCAGGATGGACCATGTCTATTTCACGCTGGCGGGACTGGCCGAAAACGGGTGGCTGCTCAGCCCATTGGGGCCCGCAGAATTGCCGGGGGAGGGGGGCGCTGCCAACAGCACATTGACCAGCACGGCATGATCCCCGCCCCAGCCCGAAAACCGTCGCCGGAGAATTCGGCAGCTGGCGTCGGAGCGGTGGGTCGGGATTCATGCCGCCCCCTGCCGATTCTCCGACCCGGGGGGGTTATACTGTGTACAATATAACCTGCACTGGTGGAACACATGAACTGAGCCTGGATGGAAGGCTCGGAGTGGGTAAAGACATGTGTGGAGGCAAGCATGGAGACAGCTGCAAGCTTGAGGGTGATAGTGATGTTGTGGCAATGTCACCGGACTAATAATCCAGAAGACCAAGCTAATTCTCTGGGGCACACAAGTTCAATTCCCACCATGGCAGCTGGTAGAATTTAAATTCAACAAATAAATCTGGAATTGGAAGCTCGTCTTGGTATTGGTGACTATGATGCCATTGTTGATTGCTGTAACAAAAAATCTGGTTCACTCATATCTTTAAGGGAAGGAAATCTGCCATCCTTACCTGGTCTGGCCTACATGTGACTCCGGGCCCACAGCAATGTGGTTTACTCTTAACTGCCCTCTGAAACAACCACGTTAGGATTCGGGTTAGGTGCACTCACAAGGTGCCTGGGTGGCACTGCCAGGCTGGCAGATGCACTGCCAGGGTGTTAAGGCAGCAGTTCCAGGGTGCCCAGGTGCCAGACTGGCACTTCCTATGAAAGGAAGGATGGGGGGCATGATGCTTGGGGGTTGGGGGTGGGGGGGGAGGGTGAAGGGCGCGTATGAAAGGGCCACTGGAACACTGGGAGGGGTGGTGAAGGGTGGGGTGCTGAATTGGGGGGGAGGAGGCGAATGGGGCGTGCAAAGGCCTGAAAAGGGGGGTCTCTCAGTGACCCCATAGTGGTGTGTCCTCAATTTGGGGGGGAGGGTGTAGGATTTTACCCATGTGTGTGGGAAGTGACATTGTATATGGTGGGGTGGGGGGGGGGGGGTGTGTGAACTGCGGGGGGTGGGGGGGGGTAAAGAGGGGTGGGTCCCTCAAGCTCACTTAGAGATTGCGGCACCCTTTCAAAGAGGTGGCCCAATCTCAGAGGTGCCGGTCTGTTCAGAGCGTTCAGCTCCCCAGTGATGAAGTGGAAAGTTATCAATGAACGACAGCTTTCTCTACACATCCTATTGTCACTATAGTTTTTTTTACATAGAATTTACAGTGCAGAAGGAGGCCATTCGGCCCATCGAGTCTGCACCGGCTCCTGGAAAGAGCACCCTACCCAAGGTTAACACCTCCACCCTATCCCCATAGCCCAGTAACCCCACCCAACACTAAGGGCAATTTTGGACACTAAGGGCAATTTATCATGGCCAATCCACCTAACCTGCACATTTTTGGATTGCGGGAGGAAACCGGAGCACCCGAAGGAAACCCACGCAGACACGGGGAGGTTGTGCAGACTCCGCAGAGACAGTGACCCAAGCCGGAATCGAACATGGGACCCTGGAGCTGTGAAGCGATTGTGCTATCCACAATGCTACCGTGCTGCTTTACATTGATCCTATACAATATGCAGTGGGAAAATGAGCATGGAAGTGCATGAGGGACATAGGGGTAATAGAAGTGAGTGGGGGGCATATCTTGGCATGGGGGCATGAAGAGAAATAGGAGTAGGTGGTGGACATATGGTGGCATGGATGGGGCATGATGCATGTGGGGGCTGATGATGTGTGAGCAATGAGAGCTAGAGCTATAGGGTCTTAATTTTTTTAATTATACCTGGAACAAAGTCCGACATCAGTGAGGCGGGGGTTTTAAACAGTGCAACCAGACACCTGGCAGCCTCTGTGGCTGCCTCTGAACTCTTTCCTTGATCAGCTGGTCCAATTGCAGCCCACACCCACCACCCGCCACAATGAAAATCCCATCTTTTCTGTCACTTTTTCCCAAGCGGGCAGGCCAAGCAGGGAATATTCCTGACTTTAGCTATCCACTGCAAGGATGAAAATCCAGTCCATTGTATTGAGTTGTTTTTAAGTGTACAGTACTGGACCACTAAGGTGTTCGTGATCGCAATTTAGGTGATGTGTAAAACAGATAAACAGATATAAGTAAAATGGCAAACTAAATTGACAGATCATTTGAAAATTAACTGCAGCCTGCATTATTTTTCATGTTGATGTATTGCAATAAAATGATAGGTAAAGATCATTTCAGATAAAGATTTGATCTCTCAATGGCTATTTGCTTAAAATAAATATATCAAAAACAATTATTAAACAGGAAATGAACTTTGGTTAGATTGGCTTGCATTGTTAAAATTAGCACATGCGGCCCATTCGGAAAAGATGCACAGATACATTGACCAGGATTTTTCTTTCCAGGCTTAAAACCCATGGCGGGGGTGGCAACTGGGTGTGCTTTCTGCCAGGGAGTGTGGTGGGAATTTGCACTGAATTGCTCAATGCTGGCCTAATTAATTATGCAGTCGGGTGGATTTCCTGCCATATTGAGCAGCTGGATGATATGCATCACATCTGACACCATATTTAAAAGCTACCCGGCCATAAACATTTTTGTTGCAAACCCCCCTTGGAAGGACGAGATGACCCAAAGATGCCAGGGAACTCCAGCCTTCAATGTGCTGCTTAATGCAGTGAAGACCAGGAGGGGCAACTGGGACCCCATGGATGGAAGGAAGTGACCAAGCCAGTGCTGAACCCTACATGGAAGAAATCTCCAGGGTGGTCAGTCCCCATGGCCTCCATCGGAGGACTGCCTTGAGTGCCGCAAAGGTATGAATCACTTCATCTATGCCGCCAGGATAAGTGAATCCTCACCTTACTGAATGGTAGAGGGGACTGGGCCTCAATGGTCCATGTGTAAAAGATGTACTCAACATGATATGGTGATGCTTCAGTTTATCTCGTCAGTAGGTGGAGAGGCCACGGTATGGTTCTTGACCCTCCACACAGAGAGCTCAGGTGTTATCTTTGAGGCAGGTGGGAGAGGGTGCGGGGGGGGGGGGGGGGGGGGGGGGGTTGGCATGTTGGGGAAGGGGTTTAGGCATTGATGGCACCAGAAACCACCACTAATGTCATGCCTCTGTGAGACTTATCCCTCTACCTGCATGGACTCACCGCTCTGGAAAGCGCTGTCCCAGAACCCTTGTGGACAATGTGCAGTGTGTCATTCACTGGCACACAATCCAGTGAGTTATTTGTAAGACTCAAAGCAAGAGAAAGATATTTGAAACCAATTGCTCTCCACTCCATCTTCTCTCTTTGCACAACAAAAGAGAGGGAAGGCAGGAGGGGGCCAGCATGACCTCAAGATGTCCACAGTGTTTGAGGAGCGACAACCGAGCTGGCACGGGAGGAACCAGACTAAGACTGCGCAGATGGTGAGGTAATTGAGCAGCCTCCATCCAATAAGGATCCATTTATAATGTGGTCACATAACCGCCTAAGTGTCTTGTTTTCCTCCATTCAGTCACGTGCTCTCTCCTCTCTCACTTACAGGAGTCAGAAGGAAGAGGGGAAGACCAGAAGAGGAAGCCCGGTCCAACAGGTCCTGCAGCTGTTAGAGGACCAAGCACATGTAGATGCAGGAAGAACATGTACCTGTAGAATCATCACAACAATAATCTCCACCCTTCACCAGCGCAGAGACACACACTTCAGTGGATACTGGATGTAGATACTAGATCTAGATCTGGTCACCACATGGACACATGCCTGCTGCAGAAGGAGACAGGGTCAGTCAAGCTCACTGGCACTTTGAGGACTACTGGCGAAGATAAGCCTTTTGGATCAGCCCTTACAAGATGCTGGAGGTACTGTGAGAGGTGGGTAGCATCAGGCAGAGGTGGCAGAGGTCCTCAAGAGAGTGGCACATGATGCAGAGGAGTTTGCCCACCTCCTCTCTGATGAAGTGGTTCTAACCCGTGTGTGCATGGAAGCGTACTTGTGGAGGATGGCAAACGTCACAAAGAACTTTGCCCAGCTACAATGCCGAGTTTCTGTTGGAGATACAAGCAGCCTTGCACCCCATCGCTATAGCCATGAATGGGATCTTCCAGTGGCTGTTTAAGAGTGGTGCGGGGAACATTGCCTTCCCTCCAGATGCCCCTTCTCAAGAGGTCAGGCAGGGGCCCTTGGGCACCCAAAGGGAGGAGGAACGGCTGTTAAAATGGCTGTTATTGGCCAGCCGTAGGATCTCCACTTTGAACTTTATCTGGCCCTTCAGGATTTCCCCTTGTCTAAGACTCATTTAGCTTCATCTTCTGTGATCCCAAAGGGAGCAGCTGCCCCACGGCAGGACAGACAAAGTAAGCCAGGACCCTCCAGGCTTTGATCTCGAGAGAAAACTCACCAAATTCATCCATGGCAACAGAGTGGTGCGTCACAGAGATTTCGATGAAGGGTTTGGAGGTATGGTTGCAAAATTTGCAGATGACACAAAGATAGGTCGGAAAGTAATTTGTGAAGAGGTCATAAGGAGGCTACAAAAAGATATAGACAGGTTAAATGAGGGGGCAAATATTTGGCAAATGGAGTATAATGTAGGAGAATGTGAAATTGTCCATTTTGGCAGGAAAAATAAAAAAGAAGCTTACATCTAAATGGTGAGAGATTGCAGAGATCTGAGACGCAGAGGTATCTGGGTGACCTAATGGATTACAAAGCTAGTATGCAGGCATAGCAAGTAATTAGGAAAACTAGTGGAATTTTATAATTTATTATGAGAGGAATTGAATACTAAAGGAGGGAGGTTATGCTTCAGTTGTACAGGGACTAGTGGGACCACATTTGGAGTACTGTGTACAGTATTGGTCACCTTATGTCAGGAAGCAATGTGGAGGAAATGTGACTTGATTGAAACATAAGGGGCTGGATTCTCTGCTCCCCGATGCTAAATCGCATTCGACGACGGGGCGGAGAATCCGTTTGGCACCAAAATTGGGAGCGGCGCCGGTTTTTGAATTCTCCATTCCCTGAAAAGCAACGTACTCTCATAGAACATAGAAAATAGAATATAGAGTGCAGAGGGAGGCCATTCGGCCCATCAAATCTGCACCGACTCATTTAAGCCCTCACTTCCACCCTATCCCCGTAACCCAATAACCCCATCTAACCTTTTTTGGTCACTAAGGGCAATTTACCATGGCCAATCCACCTAACCTGCACGTCTTTGGGCTGTGGGAGGAAACTGGAGCACCCGGAGGAAACCCACGCAGACACAGGGAGAACGTGCAAACTCCGCACAGACAGTGACCCAGCGGGGAATCGAACCTGGGACCCTGGTGCTGTGAAGCTACAGTGCTATCCACTTGTGCTACCATGCTGCTCGGAGTACTCTGTGTCGATTATCCACCGCCTTGGGCCATTAACTTAGGCCTGCCCCATGATTCTCCAGCCCCGACCGGCTGAGTTCCCGATGGCATGGGTTACGTATGCTCACTCCATTCGTGAACTCGGTGTGGCAGCTGCGGACCCAGTCTGCAGCTGCCACAGTCAGGGGTAGGCCGATTGGCGGGCGGGGGGGGTTGGGCTTCATTTGGGGCTGGGGGGGTCCAGGGAGCGCAAGCGGCTGATGGGGGGCACTACTTTGGCAGTGCAGGTCCACGGGCTGAGTCCGCCATGCAGCATGGCGCGGCCGCTGCAGGCCAACGGCATGTGCATGCACAGCCTCTGAGCTGGAAGTCCTGGGGGCCGTATCGGCAGCTAGAGCTGCGACGTCTACGCTGCCTGCCTGCTAGCCCCCAGCAAAGTGGGTAATTGGTGGCCGTTGAATATCTTTTAGGCAGAGGTGGATAGATTCTTGGTAAGAAACAAGGTGATTGGTTATCGGGTAAGCGGGTTACTCCTTTGAGATTACTATCAGATCAGCTGTGATCTTATTAAATGCTGGAGCAGGCTTGAGGAGCTGAATGGCCTACTCCTGTTCCACGTCTGCATGTTCATAAACTGGACAGCAGGTTTCCTCCACCCCTGCTGCAGATGTTGGAGCAGCTAGAAGTGGCAGGGAATGCAAGATTAAGAAAATATGATTTCACATGTCGTTGCACAGATGTACTCTGATTGTTAACATTCTTGCACTTTTGTAAATAGACTACACTTACCTCATATACCTCATTAAAGTGTATAATGTGGTTCAATTGTGATTCATTGTCCTTGAACCTGTTTCACCCCCATACCCCATTGCTATCTTCAGCGGACACCCCAGTCCAGTTCCCCTGGAATCATGCATGTGAAGGGAGGATCTTCACCAGGGCCCTTGTGAGCCATTTGCAAGAAGCCTCTGCACATGTTGAACCTTTGCCCTTCATGCAGTCATCATCCAAATGGCATCCAGGATATCATTAGAAAGCTGTTGCTTTCATCTAACTTCACTTGCCTTTGAATCTAGGGTAGTGAATATATTTGGCAAGTTGCGGCAAACTTCCTTCGATGATTGGCATGTGGTAGTATGATCTCTTCAGTGCAATATTTAGATCCTTTTGGGTCTAAGCATACTCGCAGGTTTCCAAATTGGCTCACTGCTACCATGCTGCTAATCAGTCTGTTAGAATTGGTACTTTTTCTGATTACTCCCCTGTTTTCCAGCTGTTCTATCTTGTCTTTTCGAGCTGACTTGAGGGTAGCTGGAACTTCTCAGCAGATGCTGAATTGGTCTTATGGTCACCTACTTCTCAATGGTTATTCTCCCAATAAGCATCACAGCCCTGCAAACGTATCTAAGTACCCCTCTGAATCTGTTCTGCCATCACTGTTTTTTCGTGCTGTGACATATTGTGAATCTATGTTGACAGGTTCCGGGTTACCAGTCCAAGCTTTAGACTGACTTCAGCTGAAATGAGTCACCGTTGTGTCCCATGTAATTTTTAAAAATAAATTTACAGTACCCAATTCTTTTTTTCCAATTAAGGGACAATTTAAGGTGGCCAATTAACCTACCCTGCACATCTTTTGGGTTGTGGGGGTGAAACTCACGCAAACACAGGGAGAATGTGCAAACTCCACACGGAGAGTGACCCAGAGCTGGGATCGAACCTGGGACAGCGGTGCCGTGAGGCAGCAGTGCTAACCACTGCGCCACCGTGCTGTCATGTGGTGTCCCATCTATGATCTGGAATCTAGAACTGTAGCGGCAGCAGTGTGTACCATCGACCGGTTTATTGCAGCAATTCACCAAGGTTCCTTCCAGAGCACCATGCAAACGCACAACCTCGAACACCTAAAAGGACAAGAGCAGCTGATGCATGGGAACATCATCACCTGAAAGGTCCCTCCCAAGTCACTCACCATCCTGACTTGGAAATATATCTTTATTCCTTCACTGCCACTGGCTCAAAATCCAGGAGCTCCATTCCTAACAGCAATGTGGGTGTGCCAATGTTAGGATACCGGACCAGACCCCAACATTTCTAAAATACTGGATGAGAACCCCAAACAATTTTTTTTAATTTGTAAAACTGTGAGGGAAGGATACTTCATCCCAGGTGTCAAAACTCTGACCAATTGGTATTTTTTATGTTAAAACAAACTTTAATTTAAAGACAGAATTACCACATTAACATCAAAGAAAATAGCTTTGCAATTATCAGTTAAACTGTTCTTAAACACAAGGAAAAACATCAACTTACTACCTATACCTGCTGCTAACTTCAATTAAGAAAGACAATACGGTTCAAATGCCATATATAAATAAAGTTAACAAACAGATTACTTGCTTAGTGTACTTGCAGAGACGTTTGGAGAGAGAGACTCTTTCAGAACCAGAACCAGTGGGCACGATTCTCCGCTGCCCACGACGGGTCGGAGAATAGTGGGAGGGCGTCACCGACATTTTTCATGCCCTCCCGCTATTGCCACCCCCCCCCCCCCCCCCCCACAGCCGCCCCATGACACGAATCGCTGCTCGCCGTTTTTTACGGTGAACAGCGATTCTCCCCAGGCCGATGGGCCGAGTGCCCAGGCCTTTACAGCCATTTTCACGGCAGTAAACACACCTGCTTGCTGCCGTCATAAAAACGGCCGCAACATGCCTGTTCTGGGCATCCAGGGCTCCGATTGGCACGGCCGTACCATGGCCATGCCAAGGGGGACATGGGCCCGTGATTGGTGCCCGCCGATCGCGGGCAGTGCGTTCGTAACGGACGCACTCTTTCTCCCTCCGCCGCACCGCAGGATCAGTCTGCGGGGCGGCCGAGGGAGATGATGGCCCCGCGCATGCGTGGGTTGGAGCCGTCCAACCTGCGCATGCGTGGCTGACGTCATCGTGCGCATCAGCCAGCGTGATGCTTGGCGCGCAGACATAGTGACGGTCGCTATGGTCGCGATGCCGTGCTTCACGGGGCCCCGCTGCTAGCCCCGCCCGGGGGGGAGAATCGGGTCCCGGGAGGGGGCGCGGAAGCTGCCGTGAAACACGCCCAGTTTCACGGCAGCCTTTACGATTCGCCACATTTGCGGAGAATCGCGCCCAGTATACTTCTGCTTTGGAAAAACTGCTGTTCAACTTAAAACTTGTCAAACTCAAATCCTATGGCAAACTACAAAACTACAGACAAACCTGGCTCCTCCCATTAATTACACCAGCTGTATTCCATTAAGACATCACATGACCTCCATAGCTGGGACTAAGCACAACCCCTCACAAATTATCTACACTCCAGGGAATCTCCAGAAATCATAAAAATATCTCATTAGCTCTTTATATGTAACCAAGTAACTGGTTGGAAACAATCATGACCTCACCTTTTATGCCTTCTTAATTAGAGCTTTAGCAGACACACTGCCAGTTTACCTTAACCTAGGTTTCTTTCATAATATTATTACAAAAAATATATACCGTAACCCAGGCTTTTAATAACATTAATACACCAGGTAGAAAATACAATATATTTAACAATTTCTTACATTCATCACACCTACAACTCAGGGACTACAACGGTTCAATAAGGCAGCTCACCATTACCTTCTCGAGGGCATTTAGGGATGGGCAATAAAAGTTGGCCTGGCTGGCGACACCCACATCCCATGAATGATTAAAGAAAATGTACACACCAAAATAATTGAGACAGGCACATTCAAATTTCTTTACCCATTTAACTTTGAAACTTAACCAATAAATGACAGTACTCACTCCAGCTGTTAGTAGCTGATTTCACAACCGGATGGTCTTATCAAATCATTTCAGGTCAGTTTTGAAGAAACCAATGTACTCAATGCTAACCTTCTCAACGTTATTGTGAAGAAACAATGAACTTACATTTGTACATCACTTTTCATGACCTCAGGATGTTGTAAAGCATTTTGCAGCCAATGAAGTACTTTTGAAGTGTAGCCAATGTTGTAATGTGGATAAAAATGGCAGCCAGTTTGTGGAGAGCGCATTCTCACAAATAACTATGAGACAAATGGCCAGATAATTTCTTTTTGGTGGCAATCGTTGAGGGTTGTTGGCCAGAACAGCTGTTCCTATCTGCTTTGTTTACCTCCACCTGATAGGACAGACAAGGCCTTAGTTACATTCCTATCCAAAGAACATCACTCTTAGAGTGCCGCACTCTCTCAGTGAAATGATAGTCACCATCATCCCTGAGGATGACTGGTTGCTCCCCCCCTTATGAGAGAGAACTAACTGGTGGTAATTAAACCTGAGGGTCACCACACCTCAGGCAAGGGGCAAGGTTAAGAAGGTGATGCCTTCATGGATAGCCTGCTTGGCTTGTGTAGTCAAATCTCAGGAGTAAGGGTTGAACCCAAGACATTTTTGATTCAGGAACAAGAGAATAACTATTTAAACAAAACTAACACCTCAACATGTTTTATGACCCACCATTTGATTGTAAACATGGGTGGCACAGCAGCACAGTGGTTAGCACTGCTGCCTCATAGCTCTGAGGACCTGGATTTAATGTGCAGGGTAGGTGAACTGACCACTCCAAATTGCCCCTTAATTAAAAAGAAGATTTGAAACACTACCAGTAGAATGAATTAATTGGTGCCTAATTTGGTTTTTCATATGTATAGAAGATATAATGGCCAGGATTTTTCAATCTCTATTTTAATGGGTTTAATAGTGGGTGTAGTGGGAGCATGGGAGCTGTGGTGGCAGGGAACAATGCGTAGGAGCTGAAAAATCAGTTTCCCACTGCCATGAAATGGACAGCGGGAATGTGCCAGAGGTGGGCGGGAAAGTAATGTGCATCGCATTAATAGGAGGCAGAAACAGACCCGACTGTAATTGTCTCCCCACCCTGTATAATTAGTCGCACCACTGGCAGAATATCATATCAGTCTGGAGCACGTCCACACCAAGGTGACATGGGCATGTTGGGAGTCACCTGGCAGAAGACCTGGGACAGCTTGCGAAAACCATGAAAGTGAAAGCCTTCAATGGCTATGGACCCTGGAAACCCATGTTCAACAGTGAGTTGGTGGAAGATCAACCACATAGATCATAATACTACGTAATTTATCATAGGATTTACAGTGCAGAAGGAGGCCATTCGGCCCATCGAGTCTGCACCGGCTCTTGGAAAGAGCACCCTACCCAAGGTCAACACCTCCACCCTATCCCCATAACCCATTAACCCCACCCAACACGAAGGGCAATTTTGGACGCTAAGGGCAATTTATCATGGCCAATCCACCTAACCTGCACATCTTTGGACTGTGGGAGGAAACCGGAGCACCCGGAGGAAACCCACGCACATACGGGGAGGATGTGCAGACTCCGCACAGACAGTGACCCAAGCCGGAATCGAACCTGGGACCCTGGAGCTGTGAAACATTTGTGCTATCCACAATGCTACCGTGCTGCCCCACTGCAGATGAATGACAGCACAGTTGTGCACCAATGCGCAGTATTGGTGAGATGGGAGGGGAGGAATTAGATAGGGCGGAAAGGAATGAAGATACGTGTAGGTGCAGAGGCCTAAAGGGGAGCCGATGGTTACAGATTGTAAGCGAGAGAGAGAGGCGGAAACAGCTCACCATTGGCCGGCTGTGGAATCTTCCAGTCCCACCTTAGTCAATAGTCATTTGCATTGCTCAGTGGCCATGTCACCAGGGAACTTCTGCAGGTGGTCGCTGTCAGCAGGACCAGAAAACCCGTAGGCGGGAAGGCCTGGAAAGTTCCATTTGGTATGTGTGCAATGTATTTGCAGTGACAGTTGTTAATGCATGAGGACAGTGGGTGTATAGTGGGTAACTTTGATAACACACAGTCACACTGGATTATGCATGACAAATGTGTCTTTATTCACTTGAAATGAAGGGATGTTTGTATTTTTTGTTCATTATGAAAATAGGAGTATTTAGGTTTTGAAAATGTAATCTTACTAAGTGTAGTGCCTAGCTTTCCACAGTCAGGTGGCTCTGCCAGGAGGCAAGGGCTGTCGGCTGCCATTTCTATTCAGTTCAATAAAGGTTCTCACTGATACCAATGAAGCGTTGCTGTCCTCATACGTGAACCATTCTCGATGGAAGGACAAGTGATGAGAAGCAGCAGTATTGTAGTTAATGAAATGCGTATTGTCACGAACCACACTAATATTATCTGCAAGGGTATCCCAGTTTGGAACCCCAATTCATGAGCGTGTGTGGTTTTGTTTTTGGAATTGTGTAAGGAGTCAAGTGAAACCACAGTGAGAATAAGCAGCCCAGTCGGCGTGTAACAATTATTAAAGACTATTTATTCAATTAAATAAAAGACAAACACACGGATGGGACTACACTACAGACATTTTATGGAGAACGTACCCCTTGTTCCAAAATATATTTACAATCCTTGAACTCCTTAATCCTTCTCCTTGCCCAAAAAACATCCAAAGTAAATACATCTATAAGTCACATCCAAATTATGATTACCACACAATGCAGGGTTGATGCTCAAGTCTGGGAAAATATTTTCTGGGTCCAGCAGGGATATTTAAACTCCCTTCACAAAGATTTCTTCATTGCCTTGACACTAAGACTTAGAGGCTATTAGATGTACAACTGGCCTTCTTAGCTGTTAGATGTAAAACTAGCCTCCACGCTGTTAGATGTAAACTGACCTCCAGGCTGTTAGATGTAAACTGGCTTGCCTTGCTTCTTGAGGGTGGTGGAAATTGTACCCTCGTTCTCCTTTGATTCTGCATTCTGTGCATTTGGCTGTCTGCCTCTCTCACATTCCTTGACTCGAGAAATAAGCATGTTTATACCTCATTGATCTCCCAATCATCTAGGGAAGCTGTTTCCACTAATAGGTGATTCACACTTGGTCCTATCTAGATGCTTTCAAATATTGTTACTGGGAAAGACGGATCTCATCTGGACGTTGAATACAGGCTACTGCTGCCGCTAGGCAGATTTCTACCTGTTGCCAAACACATTACATCCTATGTCTTCTTAGATCTGTGTTCCTGCTGTTACAAAGCAAATCGTGACATGCCCCCCTTTTTTGAAATGAAATGTTTTAGTTTGAAAGATGTATCATTTTTCAGACTCGGTGAAGACTCGATGGGCCGAATGTTCTCCTTCTGCACTGTAAATTCTATGTAAATTATATGATTCTAACCTTCTCGTATTAGTTCTATCTTATGAAACATTACAAAATTCTAGAGCACGCATTAACAGAGAAGATACCCAGAAAATTAACACTCACTTTTCCCAAATGTTTCTTTCATACTCAGTATAAAGCGTCCGCAATGACCTTTTCTCTCCTGGCCTCATGAATGATTTTAAAGATGAATGGTTACAAGAGGAAACTACATTGGAATAACCGAATGTTCCAATTTTGGAATTTCTCCAAAAATTTCAAAGGGTTGAAGCCAGTATATATCGGCAGGATTCTCCGACCCCCCGCCGGGTGGGAGAATCGCTGGGGGTCGGCGTGAATCCCGTCCCCGCCATCCTCCCAATGCTGCCCGCCTCGGAGAATGGCGGGGTCCGGCGTGACTCAATGGGCGCCGAGGCTGCCTGAATTCTCTGGCCCGCGATGGGCCGAAGTCCGCCCGTAGCCGGTCCCGCCGGCGTAAATCAGAGTAGGTCCCTTACCGGAGGGACCTGGCGGTGCGTGCGGGTTCCGGTGTTCCTGAGGGTTCGCGGGGGGAACTGGCCCCGGGAGGTGCCCCCACGGTGGCCTCGCCCACGATCGGGGCCCACCAATCTGTGGGCGGGCCTGTGCCGTGTGGGTACTCTATCCCTCCGCATCGGCCGCTGAACATAGAACATAGAACATTACAGCACAGTATAGGCCCTTCGGCCCTCGATGTTGTGCCGACCTGTGAAACCACTCTAAAGCCCATCTACACTATTCCCTTATCATCCATATGTTTAGCCAATGACTATTTAAATGTCCTTAATGTTGGCGAGTCCACTACTGTTGCAGGCAGGGCATTCCACGCCTTTACTACTCCCTGAGTAAAGGACCTACCTCTGACATCTGTCCTATACTATCTCCCCTCAATTTAAAGCTATGTCCCCTCGTGCTAGCCATCACCATCCGAGGAAAAATGCTCTCACTGTCCACCCTATCTAATCCTCTGATCATCTTGTATGCCTCAATTAAGTCATCTCTTAACCTTCTTCTCTCTAATGAAAGAAGCTGTGGTCCTCCATGATGGCCGATGCGGAGACGAACCCTCCCGCGCATGCGCTGGGATGACACGTGCTGGCGCTCCTGCGCTTAAGCCGACTGGCGCCGGCCGGCGGAGGCCCTTTGGCGCCGGTTGGCATGGCGCCAAGCCCCATCCCGCTGGCTGGCGGGGTGCCAACTACTCTGGGGTGGTCCTAGCCCCTGAAGGTGAGTGGTTCACGCCACTCCATCCCTCCGGGACCCCACGCTCAGCTGGGTTTGGGAGAATCCCGCCATTGTCTCTGCTGAGTTGCTGGCAACATAAATCTCAAAAAACCAATGTCGCTACATCCACCAATATTTTAAACTGCTTGTCATAATTGGGTGCTGCTAACACTGGGTTTATAGTCAACGCAGTTTTTAAATGGTTGAATGCCATTTGGCAATCCTCTGTGCAGTTAACGCGCTTGTTTTTCTTAAGTAGTGCTACCACACTGCTAAAGCGTGGCATGAATTTATAGTAGAAACATAGAAAATAGGAACAGGAGGAGGCCATTCAGCCCATCAAGCCTGCTCCACCATTTGCTATGATCGTGGCTGATTATCCAACTCAAAAGCCTAATCTCGCCTCCTCCCCGTGGGCGAGATTCTCCGCAAATGCGGAGAATCGTAAAGGCTGCCATGGGACAGGCCGTGACCCACGGCAACCTTCACGCCCACTTCTGGGGCCGATTCTCCCCCCCCGGGCGGGGCTATGAGCGCGGCCCCATGCGTCACGGCGGCGCCGCCTTGACGACGGTCATCAAGGCCGCACGTCAAGCGTCACGCCGGCTGACATGGCCGATGACGTCGGCCGCGCATGCGCAGGTTGGACAACGCCAACCCGCGCATGTGCAGTTGCCGTCTTTTCCCTCAGCTGCCCCGCAAGACGTTGTGGCTTGATCTTGCAGGGCAGTGGAAAGAAAAGAGTGCATCCGTTACGGACGCACGGCCCGCGATCGGTGGGCACCGATCGCGGGCCTATGCCCCCCTTGGCACGGCCGTGTTACTGCCGTGCCAATCGGGCCCCCAGATGCCCCAAACGGGCATCTGGTGCCCGTTTCACGACGGCAGTGAGCAGGTGTGTTTGCTGCCGTGTTGAAACGGGCGTGAAGGCCCGGCCACTCGGTCCATCGGCTCGGAGAATCGTCGCTCGCCGTAAACAACAGCGAGCGGCGATTCGTGGCATGGGTCGGGCATGGGGGGGGGGGGGGGGGGGGGGGGGGAGAATAGCGGGAGGGTGTGAAAAATGTTGGGAGGCCCTCCCGCTATTCTCCCACCCGGCGTGGGGGGGCGGAGAATTGCGCCCCATATTTTTGATCTCCTTCACCCCAAGTGCTGTATCTAACTGCTTTTTGAAAGCATACAATATTTTGGCTTCAACTACTTTCCATAGCAAATTCCATAGGCTCACCAGTCTCTGGGTGAAGACATTTCTACTCTTTTCTGTCTTAAATGGTCTACCCCCTATCCTTAGATTGTGGCCTCTGGTTCTGGGCACACCCACCATCAGGAACGTCCCTCTTGTGTCCACCCTGTCTAGTTCTGTTAAGATTTTATAGATTTTTATGAGACCCCCTCATTCTTCTGAATTTCAGCAAATACAATCCAAACCAACTCAATCTCTTCTCGTACGTCAGTCCTGCCATCTCAGGAATCAGTCTGGTAAACCTTCTCTGCACTCTTCTAGAGCAAAAACATCCTTCCTCAGATAAGGAGACCAAAACTGCACACAATATTCTAGGTGTGGCCTCGCCTAGGCCCTGTGTAA
Organism: Scyliorhinus canicula; assembly: GCF_902713615.1. NCBI lineage: Eukaryota > Metazoa > Chordata > Chondrichthyes > Carcharhiniformes > Scyliorhinidae > Scyliorhinus > Scyliorhinus canicula. The sequence goes on along the minus strand of NC_052148.1, from coordinate 108,684,141 downwards.
TTGCAGCAAGACATCCCTGCTCCTGTACTCGAATCCTCTCACTGTGAAGGCCAACATATCATTTGCTTTGTTTACTGCCTACTGCACTTACATGCTTACCTTCAGTGACTGGTGTAGGTTCTGTTGCACTAATTTATGGCCATTCAGATTGTGGTAGTCACCATTGTTGTATATATTACACATGAGGTGTATTACGGTAAGGCTCCTGTACTACAGTTACGGGGATAGATCCCTGCCTCCTGGCTCCACCCAGTCGGCGGAGTATAAATGTGTGGGCTCTCCGAGCTGCAGCCATTTCGGCAGCAGCTGAGGGAGGTTACTCATCTCTGCGTAATAAAGCCTCAATTACACTCTACTCTCGTCTCGTTGTAATTGCTGGTGCATCAAAGATAATAATCTGCCTCCCCGTTTTTGCTGTCAAAGTGGATAACCTCACATTTAATCAAATTAAACTGCATCTGCCATTCATTTACCCACTCACTCAACTTGTTCAAATCACACCGAAGGATTTTTGCATCCTCTCACAGCTCACCCTCCCCTCCAGCTTTGCATCATCTGCAAATTACATTTGGAGAACCCTCATCAAAATCATTAATATATAGTAAATAGCTGGGGTCCCCTACTAGTCACTGCCAATCCTGTGATTGGAGTGCCGTTTGGAAAAAGACCCATTTATTCCTACTCTTTGTTTCCTGTCTGCCAACCAGTTTTCTATCCATCTCAGTACACTACCCCTAATTGCATGTGCTTTAATTTTACACACTAAACTCTTATGTGGGACTTTGTCGAAATCCGGTAGAATCCGCTCATGCCCAGAATTCTTTAAATCTCTTTTCTAGCGATGGGTTCCAGGAAGTCCCAAACAGCCTGTATTTTTGCATCTCATGATGCCATTTGACCATGTCCCACTCTGTGTCCCAGAAGTTTGAGCCTCAGCAAATTTGCTTTTTGCTAGATTCATCACGAGATCGGCTTCTAAGCAGTCAAACAGTTCCTTTAGTTGGTGTAGATGCTCTTCCAAACACTGGCTGAACACCACTAAGTCATCAATGTATACAGCACAGTGATTCAATCCTCAAATCACTTGGTTTTTGAGCCATTAAAAAGAGGCAGGGACGTTCTTCAACCCAAAACCATAACTTTGAATTGCCAAACGCCTTGGGGTGTCACGAAAGTGGAGGTCTTCTTTGCCCTCTCAGTCAAAGGTAGTTGCCAATAGATCTTTAGCAAGTCTATTTTGGTGATGAGTTTGGACCATCCAACGGTTTTGATGCAGTCTTCCAAACAAGGAAGAGGAAACAAATCCCTCTTGGCTACGGCATTCACTTGGCTGTTGTCCACCCACAGTCTCTGGATACCATTTGGTTTGGGTACCATGACGATAGGGGAGCTCCAATCATTAGAACTCAATTCAATAATGTCATTCTGGAGCATATACTCCATTTCTTCAGTACTTGCAATAACTCAGCTGGACTTAACCTGTACAGGTGTTATTAACCTATACGGATGTTGTTAACCTATACGGATGTTATTTGATTGGAACGGCATCCTACACATCTATGTCACTCGTCGCGATACCCGTTTTATCTAGTTTATTCCCACAAATACACATATAGGACTGCAGTCACTCGTCAGTTTGCTCCAGCTCGTATCTGGGCAATGACAAATCAATTGGTTTAAATTTTCTAGTACTTCCTCATTGCCCAAATAAATTATTGGGGAGTCACTGCCAGAATCTGACACCTGGTCTTCCCCCTACTTTGTTACTAACAATACCTCATTCTTGTTCTTATCTCCTCTAACCCACTGCTTCTTTAACATGTTCACAAGGCACACTCTGTGATTTGTGTATATCTGAGGTGTATACCAGATAGGTTCATAGCTTCATTCAATTTCCTTCCAATTGGATACACTGAATCTAGCTTCCCAAGGTTCACCTGCCACAGATAATAACATGGGCACTCTCTCTCCTTTGTAAACCACGGCCTTCCTACCAGCCCTTGCTTTCATTCCCTGCTGACTTTCTTTAAATATTTTAATTTTGTGTCACTTGCCTGCAATTCAATCAACCTCTTTGAATTGAACACATTTGTCTTGTTCTCTGTGCCAGTCTCATTTTCATTTAGTTTGCTAAAGATGGTATCAGATAACCTGATCTCCCGAGCCTCACTCTGGACTCACAATTCCTCCCTCTTTTGTCTTCGCTTATGAGCCTCTGATCACATCACCATGCAAATCAGAAATACTCCAGGGTGGTATGTTGTAATTTCTCAGTGGTGGGATTCTGTATCGACTGTTCAACTGCAGTAGACATCACTACCATCTGGTATCCTGCTGTATCATTCCCTAGAACAAATTGAATGCCTGCAATGGACAAGGTTTCTACCATACCTACACCGACTTCCCCTGTTTTCAAGCTATTCTGAGATTACTTTTACTATAGGAATTTATTTTGTTTCACCAAAAATGTTGCTGACCAGACAGAAACTTTTCCTCCAATATCCCTTTGGGACAACAAATACCTGTATCCCACGACATTAGGGGTTGATTTGTGTTTGTATTTTGTAGAATTTGAACAGCTTTTCCCATTTTATCCTGTCCACATGTAAATAATTACCACAGCACACAAACGGCTTGAATCAGTGGCCTTGTCATGCCCGTCTTGGTGTCAGGCAAGGCCGTTGAAACTCGCAAGAGGTTCACAACATTCGAAACGTCTTGCGAGATTTAAGGGAATCTCACAAAACATCGCAATCTGGTTCTCGCCCTCACCAGGTGTGATTCATATCAGCATATTTAAATCGGCCATACAGCTCATTAAAATATCCGGACATCGGATTCACCCAGCGTCCGGGATTCAACAGCAGTGCCTGGGAAACCTCGCCAGGCTGCTCTTTATAACTGGTCCACATAGGGCAGCACGGTGGCCTAGTGGTTAGCAGAGCTGCCTCACGGCGCTGAGGTCCCAGGTTCGATCCCGGCTCTGGGTCACTGTCCGTGTGGAGTTTGCACATTCTCCCCGTGTCTGCGTGGGTTTCGCCCCCACAACCCAAAAATGTGCAGAGTAGGTGGATTGGCCACACTAAATTGCCCCTTAATTCGAAAAAATTATTGGGTACTCTAAATTAAAAAAAAAATAACTGGTCCACATTATGCAATGGCCGGGGGGGGGGGGGGCTGCTGTCTCCCAGGCCATGGGAGACCCCCGGGTGATCGGGGACAAGACAGGGTGGCACCCTGGTTATGTCTCTGCCACCCAGTCTCCTTGGCACCGCCAGCCTAGCACCCTTGCATTGCCAATTGGGCACCCTGGCATTGGATGGGGGAGCCTTACATCAGTTAATAGGAAAATCCATGACAATATACACAATTGGCTATGAAAATTGCCTATTAATGGAGTTGTATCTAACAGGAATATCCTTTTCCGGAGAATGCTTCTGAAGCCAATGTGATTCTCGCTGTCACTACTAATGGGCTTTCCCTCATGGGGATAAGCTGATAAATTGGACTTCAATCACAGGGAGTCACAATTTATTAGATTCAATTGTACTTGCAACATCTGGAGACGTTATTAAACAGTGGGTATATTTGTGACATGGAGAGAATTTAAACTTTATAGTACTTGAATACAATTTTTTAAACTTTGAAAGTAAGCTAAATGCATTGTCTCACATGGAACAATTACAGAATTGTTTTCTTTGGATTAACGTAATGCATTTATAAATTGCTGCCCATCTGTTTCTGCAACAGTTGGAAACATTTGAACTGCTGGAACAGCTGCTGTTTCCAAGATTTATGCTTTTATTCTCACTGAAATGTAGGTTGTTTCAAACGAAACAGCAAAACCATTTCTGGAGGTTTTATTTTCAAAGAGAGATATTTTATGAACCTTTGATCACCAACAGTGTTGATGAAAATGATTAAAATCAACCTTAAATATGTAATATTGTGCACTTCTTCACAGTTATGGTGTGTATATATATATATATATATATATGCTGGACAATGTATTTGCATTAACCTGAACCATATTTACATGATTAACACTTTGATGCTCAGGTTCACAATTCAATATTGATTACCGCTCACTTCAATGATCAGTAAGACGTCTTACAACATCAGGTTAAAGTCCAACAGGTTTGTTTCAGATCACTGGCTTTCAGAGCACTCATCCTTCCTCGGGTTCATTTCCCTGAGGAAGGAGCTGCACTCTGAAAGCTAGTGATTCAAAACAAACCTGTTGGGCTTTAAACTGGTGTTGTAAGACTTCTTACTGTGCCCACCCCAGTCCAATGTCGGCATCTTCATTTCAATGATCAGGTTGAAGTATCCATGCTATCAATCTCTGGTTTACCAAACATGGAAATGCTTATATTCATTTGTGTCGTGCATTTTGTGAACATCGAAGTGAAGGATACTAGGAAATGAAATAGTTTCCTAATAGAGCAGCCAATGTCAACCACGAGTAGTGCCAGCTAACATAAAATCTCCAATACTCCAATAATAGGAAACATAAGGGATGAATTTCCTCTGACCTTTTCCCACTTTGCTGGATATATGGCATTTTTGCCTTATGCCTGCCAAAGTTGTGATGGTGGATTGAGAAAAACTCTACCCTTCCAAATGAACAGATTTGTCTGGGCCTGCAGAGCATACCGTTCAATTTTTCAATGGGAGTTCTCCCCAGGATGTTTTCTCGCAGGCACTTGAGCAGGTGTGTTGAGCATGGTGGCACAGTGGTTAGCACTGCTACCTCACAGCGCCAGGGACCTGGGTTTAATTCCGGCTTGGTTCACTGTGTGCGCAGAGTTTGTGCATTCTCCCCGTATCTGTGTGGGTTTGCTCCGGGTGCTCTGGTTTCCTCCAACAGTCCAAAGATGTGCAGGGTAAGTGGATTGGCAATGTCAAATTGCCCCTTAGTGTCCAGGCATGTGCAAGTTGGTTATGGGGTTATGGGGGTAGGGAGGGGTCATCAGATGAGTGGATATGGGTAGAGTGCTCATTTGAAGGATTGGTGCAGACTCGATGGGCCGAATGGTATCCTTCTGCACCATGGGGATTCTATGATTCTAGATGCAGAAAAGAAGCTTGTACAGAGAGTTTAGTCTGTAGCACACTGGATTGGGATTAGGAAAACAAAAAGGGAGCCTATCTTTGGCCACAGGAGGTCATTACAGCTAAAGTTATGTTGATGAAAGAAAGATGGAGTAATTGTGACAAAGTAGAGACTATCAGAAACACTACACCCTTTAATGTTGGAAAGCCCTCAAATCTGACATTTTTATCCATTGTTGACTTCACCCTTCCCTATCTCTGTAACCTTCTCCAGCCCTAGACCCTGCTTCCTCAAACACTCCACTCCTTCAACTCTGATAGTCAGGGCAACCTCAAGAGACTGAATGACTATTATTTGGATCTGTGTCCATATTTGTTTTGAAGCACCTTGGGATTATTTTCTATGTTTGTTTTTTATAAATTTAGAGTACCCAATTATTTTTTTCCAATTAAGGGGCAATTTAGCCTGGCCAATCCATCTAACCTGGGGAGCTTTGGGTTGTGGAAGTGAAACCCATGCAGACACGAGGAGATGTGCAAACTCCACATCCCCAAGGCCGGGATTCGAAGGATTATTGTCCATGTTAAATACAGTCCAGAAGTTTGCATTTTTGTAGTTTGTCACCTCTTGTCTGCAGACATATGTGAAAAAAATACTTGGTGTGGTTTGTCATGTGAGAGTACCTTTAAGAAATGGGTGTTTAAGAAATATACCTTTAAGAAATGGGTGTTTATCAGTGATATCAGAGTGTGGGTGGAGCTGGGCTTTCTTCCGCTTTTTACTTTTGTTTTAGGCTGTTTGCTGCAGGGTGTGTTTTAGTTTCATTTTCACTGTTGGAGCTGAAGCCAGAGAGAGCAGGTGCACTGTTGATCTCTCTGCCATGAAAAGACTATCTTGATCATTTGCTGAATTCAGAATTATAAATGTTCTCAGTAGTGAATGTAAACCTAATGTGCTTCAGTTAAAAGGTGTTTCTTTTGTCTTCTGGATGTTATTTGGGAAATTATTAAGGATTACTTAGTGTTATATTCTTTGGGGGCTGTATGTTTTAAAAGGTTAACTTGAGTTCATAGAATAAACATTGTTTTGCTTTAAAAAATACTTTTTGATTTCTGCTGTACCACACCTGTAGAGTGGGCTGTGTGCTCCCCGTACCACAATCTATTAAAAGTTGTGGGTCAGGTGAATTCCATGATACACTTTGGGGTTCTCTAAACCCTGGCCCATAACAGGTTGCAATACATGCAAAAATATTACATTTCAGACATTCTACGGCTGAAATTCATCGTTGACAGTATCATAAATACTGTTCCTGGATTGCTTTTATATGCTGAAGGCACCATTTAAATGCAAATTGTTGCTGAAGCTTTTTTAAAAATAAGACTTGCTAAACAAGCCAATCCCCAAGATTCCATCTAAAATGGATGAGGAGCATGTCAAAGGCAAGCCTTCACTTTTGGTTTCAACGGGCATGGGTGTAATTTAATTTTAAAAAAATCCTCCAAGGTCCATTCTTGTGGTCTTGATCTGCATTTTTCCAATAGAATTGGAAAATAAGGGCTACACCTTAATTTTTTTTTGATGTGCCTTAGCCCCGACATGCCTATTGATATCAGTGCAATATATTTTGGTATCCACTTACCATCTTTGAGCCTCTGCTGATTGAATTTGCTATTTCATTAGTACCTTTTCTGTAGAAAACCCACCAGATTTCGATTTCACAAATTGATTTCACATAAGACTGCTACAGACTGCAAAACAAGGGAAACCCTTCATATCTTGTTTTTTAAAAATCCATGGTTTTTCATTCTCCCATAGATCTCCAAGAGACAGACATAATAGGGGGAATTTTACATTTAATAATATCAGTGGGTTTGGACCAGGTGTTGAAGAAGAGTAGTTAAATTATGATAATTATGTTTCCTGATTCAAACCTACTTCCAACCCATGCATTCCCAGCTTTCACGGGGGCAGGAAGATGAGCAGGTGACCAACTTGAACTAAAGAGGGAGGTGAGTTGGAACCTTGAATATGGTAATCAGGCTGCAGGCCTCATTGTCATTCTACCGTTCAATTTTAACTGCAGTTGGCAAACCCAGCAGCTTTATTGAGGTGAAGACTTGTTGAATTCATAGGTAAATACCTCTTGAATTCAGATGCCTGCCTGAGGAATCTCCACACTTGGACATACACACCCATCATTCCTGAGGCCTTTGACCCTACCTCGAGGCTTCCAGTGCAGTTTCCGTCCCCTTCAGGATTCTGAGGTTTCCACCTAGGCATCCAAGCTGTCCCCAACTACCTTCTAATTCCACCCTCTACCCTGATGTGTTGGATATGCTGCATCTGCGACCACTGCGTTTACCATAGCAGTGAGAGATACAGGCTTCCAACACTTGAAGAAATGCAACTCTATTTTATTGAACTCTTAACTATTAAACATACTTTAACTGTGGGCTGACACTATGCTGAGTTGACTGGAGACCTGAGGCTAACCTGACCAGAATATCTTACTACCACATGGTGGATGTTCTAGTTGTTGCTCACGGGCTCTGACTGTCTCAGAGGCTGGATCCCAAGAGAGCGGGAAAACTAGTGCCCTCTGGCTTTATAGTAGCCATGTCCTGTCTGGTGATTGGCTGCTGTGTTCTGTGTGTCCATTGGTCATCCTGTGTGTCAATCAATGTCTGTCTGTGCACCATCATATACTTGTGTGTATATTATGACATACCCAACCCCAGGATTGGCAGCCCACCAAACACCACTCAATTGACAAACCCTATTGCCATCATTGGCATGGGCCAATGCAATCCTACAGCACTCCTGGGCTGGGTCACTGCCTGACTGCCTGATTTACCTGTCAATCGGGCTAGGCCTCTGCTTGGGCCCCGATCCATGTTGTCGCTAATACTCTGCGCAGTTAAAAATACACAGCATGGGGAGTGGGGATTGGAATCCCGAATTTCAGGTTCCTCATAATTTTCTAACCAACCTGTTCCCTGCAAGTCAAGAAAGCAAAGCATCAGCCCAGTTTCTGTTAACGTTTCCTGCACTGTTCGATAAATAACTACAAGAGCTACACATAAGTCTTATGATTTAAACATGTTGATTTATTTCTTCCTGCTTTTCCTTTGCTTCGTCTTTTCCAAATGAACCAATTGAGATTTGCAACCCATAAAATAGGGAATTTCTTCTTCCAATTTGGTAATGTGACTCTTTGTGAATATTGATTGATTTACAATTTCTATAAAGCTGCTTTATTTCAAATAGAATTATTGTACAGTCAACCGGTTGAGGTATATTTTACTTTGAAACAATCCAAACATGCAAGCCTTGTTTGAATAATTGTTATGGTGCATTGTGATAAATTATTTGTTTTCCAGATTGTGCATCCAAATCTTTGCCTTTTATTTGGAGAATGTTTACCCGAAGATGGGAGGCTGAATGTCCTTGATTGCTGAAGTGTTCCATGACTGGAAGGGAACACTTTTGCCTGGCGATTGTTGCGCGATGCAAGATTGGATCAGGGTGTCACGGAGGAAATGATCCCAATAGATTGCAGAAACGGGGAGGGGATGGTGAGGGGAAGATGTGTTTACTGGTGATATTGTGCTGGAGTTGGTGGAAATGGTGGAGCAGGCTGGTGGAATGAAACGTGAAGATAAGATGGTTCTGGGCGAATGGGGTGAAGGAAGAGGTGTGGGAGATGAGTAGGACACAGCTGAGTTCCCTATTAACTGGAGAGGACTGGGGGGTGGGGCGAGGGGCGGGGGGGGGGTGAGATCTTTGTTCAGGAAAAAGGCAGATATGTCAGATGCACCGTTTTGGAAGTTAGCATCATAGGAACAGATGCAACGGAGGCGGAGAAAGTAGAAAAATGGGATGGAGTCCTTACAGTGAGCGGGGTGTCAGGAGCCATGTTTGAGGTAGCTGTGGACATCAGTGGGCTTGTAATAGATATTGGGAGGTAGTCTAGCACCAGACCAGCTGCAGAACACTGCCAAACAGATGAGACAACGATACTAGGAAGCTTGAGAAACTCGGCATCATCACCAGCATCAACCAAGCCTCCCCCGGTACCACAGTAGAAAACAATACAGGGAAATCTATTGTCAACTTGTCGGACTACACCCTTTAGCCAGACAAAATCATTGTCCTCAGCAGAGGGCTCAATTTCTGCACCACCACCAAAATGGACCCCATCAGTCTCGCGGGAGACACGGAGGAATTCATCAGGCAAATGAGCCTCCGGGAGTTCTTCCACAGACCCCAAGAGGCCGACAGCGAACCCAATGGGACAACCAATGAACCGGAACAGCAGACCGAGAGATCTGCGGTGCGGCAACCGAAGAGGAAAGAGTCGAATTGGACCCCTCTGGAAGGCCGCTGCCCGAGACTCGACATGTATGCTCAAGCCATGAAGAGTCGCGTCAATGCCAAATTCATCAGTCACATTTACAAGACAGCCCTGAATGTCTTCCAAACACAACACAATGCCATCCGCGCTCTCAAGACCAACCGCAACATTGTCATCAAACCAGCAGACAAAGGAGGGCCCACCGTCATACTGAACAGAACAGACTACTGCATAGAAGTGTATCGACAACTCAACAACCAGGAACATTACAGACAGTTACCCGCAGATCCAACCAAGGAACACACCCGCCAACTCAACAGACTGATCAAGACCATGGATCCAGACCTTCAGAGCACCCTACGTGCTCTCATCCCACGTACTCCCCGCATTGGAGATCTCTGCAACCTCCCGAAAATACACAAGGCCAACACACCAGGCCGTCCTATCGTTTCAGGTAATGGGATCCTGTGTGAGAGGTGCTCTGGCTACATCGAGGGCATCTTGAAACCCATCGTAGAAGGAACGCCCAGCTTCTGTCGCAATACGACGGACTTCTTACAGAAACTCAGCACACATGGACAGTTGAACCCGGAACATTCCTCGTCATAATGGACGTCTCGGCACTCTACACCAGCATCCCCCATGACCACGGCATTGCTGAAACTGCCTCAGTACTCAACACCAAAAACTGCCAATCTCCAGACGCAATTCTGCAACTCATCCGCTTCATTCTGGATCACAACGTCTTCACCTTTGCCAACATGTTCTTCATCCAGACGCACGGAACAGCCATTGGGACAAATTTGCACCTCAATATGCCAACATCTTCATGCACAAGTTTGAACAAAACCTCCTCACCGCACAAGACCTTCATCCGACGTTATATACCAGATATATCGATGACATTTATTTCTTTTGGACCAACGGCGAAGAATCACTGAAACGACGACACAATGACATCAATAAGTTCCATCCCACCCTCAGACTCACCATGGATGACTCTCCAGAACTGGTTGCATTCTTGGACACACGCATCTCCATCAAGGACGGTCACCTCAGCACTTTGCTTTACCGCAAGCCCACGGATAACCTCACGATGCTTCACTTCTCCAGCTTCCACCCTAAACACATTAAAGAAGCCATCCCCTATGGACAAGCCCTCCGTATACACAGGATCTGCTCAGACGAGGAGGAGCGTATCAGACATCTACAGGCGCTGAAAGATGCCCGAGTACGAACGGGATACGGCGCTCGACTCATCGATCGACAGTTCCAACGCGTTACAGCAAAAAAGCCAGATCCAAGAAAGAGACCCCCCCCGATCGGCTGCGTGCCCGACCCTCAAACCCCGCACACTAATGCCCCAGCCACCTATAATCCAATATATATCCTATAATCCACCTATAATCCACCTATATATCCAATCTCTCCCTCAATGCCAGCAAAACTAAAGAGCTGGTCATTGACTTCAGGACGCAAAGTACTGTACACACCCCTGTCTGCATCAACGGGGCTGAGGTGGACATAGGTGGACATGGTTCGCAGTTTCAAATTCCTAGGGGTGCACATCTCCAAAAATCTGTCCTGGTCCACCCACATTGGCGCTACCACCAAGAAAGCACAACAGCGCCTATACTTCCTCAGGAAACTAAGGAAATTCGGCATGTCCACATTAACCCTTACCAACCTTTACAGATGCACCATAGAAAGTATCCTATCGGGCTGCATCACAGCCTGGTATGGCAACTGCTCGGCCCAGGACCGCAAGAAACTTCAGAGAGTCGTGAACACCGCCCAGTCCATCACACGAACCTGCCTCCCATCCATTGACTCCATCTACACCTCTCGCTGCCTGGGGAAAGCAGGCAGCACAATCAAAGATCCCTCCCACCCGGCTTACTCACTCTTCCAACTTTTTCCATCGGGCAGGAGATACAGAAGTCTGAGAACACGCACGAACAGATTCAAAATCAGCTTCTTCCCCACTGTCACCAGACTCCTAAATGACCCTCTTATTGACTGACCTCATTAACACTACACCCTGTATGCTTCAACCGATGCCAGTGCTTATGTAGTTACATTATATACTTTGTGTTGCCCTAGTATGTATTTTCTTTTCTTCCCTTTTCCTCCCATGTACTTAATGATCTGTTGAGCTGCTCACAGAAAAATCCTTTTCACTGTTCCTCGGTACACGTGACAATAAACAAATTAATTCCAATCCAATCCAATCCAATACGTCCCCCCCCTGGTTTCCGATCCGCCCGCCCCTGACTGGGGCGGCTGCGGACTGAGTCTGCAGCCGCCACGCAAGCATCTCGACTGGCAATAGCAGGTTAGTTCCACGCCGTCGGGAACCCGGTTGGTCGGGAGTGGAGGATTGCTGAGCGGACCTTTGGCAATGGCCCCCGGCGGCGCAGCATACTACCCGGTGCCGCCGAATGTCGGTGCCCAGAGAATCGCTGAACCGGCGCCGGGCCTGATTACGGTGTCAAACTGGATTCACCGCCCCAGCGCCGGCCATGGTTTCGGCGTCGGGCTGTGGAGTATTCAGCCCAAGGTGTTTGGCCAATAATGCCTTTCCTGTCCAAAAGCTGTTTCACCTTGAATTCAGGGTCTAGATAGGGTTTGTTTAGGGATTGCCTGTTACCAAAGGCTGGTAACTATAAAATCTATTCTTGTTTAATTACAGATCTATGTACATTTCAGTGCTCTCCATATTATACTTCTGTTTCCCACCAGATCCTTACCTTCGGGAGGAGAGCGTACCGGGACAGCTTGGGACATCTTATACTGGGGAGAGTATAAAAAGAGCCCGAGGCTCAGGGACAGCACTTACCTTCGGGAGGAGAGCGTACCGGGACAGGGAGAAACAGCCGTCCCTTGAGTTGTTCAAACAGCCCGCTGGGATTCAATAAAACAAATCAACAGTGCCATCACAGGAAAGCGTTAAGCTGATTGGTTGGTGAGTAACTGATATTAGGGACTGTGTATCAATAGCTGTAACTGAAAGAACTGAAAAAGATAACAGTTAGAGAACCAAGCTTAAAGAATAAAGTGAGTCATTTCTGGTAGAAATTTGGTGCTGGGAAGTATCTAGTTAACTGTAACTATAAGTTATTCTGGAAGTTGATTTATTTAGAATTATGAAAAAAACATGGAAAAGTCCCTTTCAAGTATTGTCTCATGTGTTGACATTACAAATTCTTGCTTCTGAAGTACGTCAAGGATCTTCCCTTCCTGTTTTTCATCTACATGCTGCCTGCAACAATATCATCTGAAGACATGGGCCAGGATTCTCCCCTACCTGGCGGGGCGGGGTGTCCCGGCGTACCGGAGTGGCGAGAACCACTCCGGCGTTGGGCCTCCCCAAAGGTGCGGAATTCTCCGCAGCTTTCGTAGCTAGGCTCCCGCCGGAGTGGTTGGCACCCCGCCGACTGACGCGAACGGCCTTTGGCGCCCCGCCGACTGGCGCCATGGCTGGCCGAAAGGCCTTCGCCGGTCGGAGTGAGTCCGTGCATGCACCGGAGCGTCAACGGCAGCTGACGTCACACTGGCGCATGCGCGGTGGAGGCCGTGGCGGCGGCGGAAGAAAAAGAGTGCCCCCACGGCACAGGCCCGCCGGCCGATCGGTGGGCCCCGATCGCGGGCCAGGCCACCGTGGGGACACCCCCCAGGGTCAGATCACCCCGCGCCCACCCCCAGGACCCCAGGGCCCGCTCGCGCCACCTGCTCCCGCCGGCACCAGAGGTGGTTTAAACCACGTCGGCGGGAGAGGCCTGACAGATGCGGGACTTCGGCCCATTGCGGGCCAGAGAATTGCCGCGGGGGGCCCGCCGACTGGCGCGGCGCGATTCCCACCCCCGCCGATTCCCGGGTGGCGGAGAAATCCGGCCATGATGTCAGGTTTCACATGTGCACTGACAACACCTAGCTCTACAAAATCACCACCATTCCCAATCCCTCCATGACCATTATATGTTCAGCCTGCTATCTCACATCAGGACCTAAATGAGACATAGTTTTTGTCATTTAAACATCAGGCAGATTGAATTTTGGGTGGGTTTTTCCGTCGATTGACACTGATTTAGGAAAGGCAGTTGGGCGGAGAATCGGTCATGAGGCCAAAATCTTTGCGTGCGCCCACTCGAACGACATGCTCCGGTACCTCAACATCGGTGTCATTGCATTTTACTCCTGACCTACAATAAACGTTGGCATATCATTAGCGGGCCTGTCCTGATATTCTCCGGGGCCTCTGCAATGCTCTGCTTCTGCCAGGTGGAACTACCTGAAGTTCAATTGTTCACGATGTTCAAAAATTGGGAAACAGTCACCGTGACTGTTGGGGGGGTGGGGGGGGGGGGGAGGGCGGGGGTCTGAAGAAAATTACCAACATCGCCATGGTGCGCTGACAGTTGTGCCACTGGCTGGGGGGCTTCTGCCAGGGCCAGGGTGAGTGGGGGTGTGGCCAAGAGGTGGGTCATGGGATCGGGATGGATGGACATGGAACACCATTGCCACAGCCTGCATGGCAGCCATATGGCTGCGCACGCTGCTGTTTGCCCACTGTGAACTTAGTGCCTTGGGTCGTATGGGTGTCCCCCCCAGGCTACCCCCTGATGTACCCCCTGGCCCCAGCCAACCCGTCAACTGAATGGGTGCACTCCAGTGCAACCAGTGCCACCTTGGTGGCTGGGATGAGTGTGTGTGGGGAGTAGAGTGCGAATATGCGGCTGCAGCTTGTTAGCCTCCCGAGGATCAATCCCGACTCTGGCATATCTGACACCGTTTCTCATTAAAATCAGTGTTCCACGTAGCGCCAGTGCTAGCCCATTAACGGTTGTGGAATTGCTCCGGGAGTGGCGCCAATTTTGCTGTTGTAGAAGTCCACCGATCCTGTTCTGGTGTCAGCACTTAGACTCTGAAAAGGAGAATCCTGCCCATTAGCTTTCATCCCAACACAAACTTTGTTCCATCACCATTGTTGCTAGAAAATGCTTCAGGTTGCTTTTTCAAGTCAAAGGTATTAACTTAAAGTAAGTTGCTATATCTGTCACCTTCTCACAAATGGAGAAATGGGACCTTATCATAGGCATCTATTAACATGTGATCTATTGATCTGAATAGTCCTGTGACCTTCGTCCAGTTGATTCTAAATTTACAGCTGTAACCTTGTCATACTCCACTATTGGATGAAAATGGAGATATCAGTCAAGGTTTTCCAGCGGGCCACAAAGTAATAAGCGAAAACTGTTCTATTGTGATAAAGTGACTGGGAAAACACAGTAAATTTAGACAGAAAGAGGTATAAGAGGATCCACAATATTTAGTTGAATTAATGCACATTCATTGACTATTCAAAGAAAATTTTAGAGTGAAACAGGCACAGTAAATAATATCATCCAGGTGTAAGTGACTAACCTAGTACCTGATTTGGCAGGGAAGATAGGCGGAGTATTTAAGTCATAAAGTGGGGTGGCGGGGGGGGGGGGGAAAAGCGCGGTGACACAGTGGTTAGCACTGTTGTATCACGGCGCAAGGGACCTATGCGTGACTGTCCGTGTGGAGCTTTTACGTTCTCCCGTGTCTGCGTGGGTTTCCTCTGGGTGCTCCAGCTACCTCTCACTGTCCAAAGATGTGCAGGTTAGGTGGATTAGCCGTGCTAAAATTGGCACTTTAGTATTCAAAGCTGTGCAGGTCAGGTGGGGCTAAGAGGTTATGGAGATAGAGCGGGGAGTGGGCTGAGGTGGGATGTTCTTTCAGAGTGTCGGTATAGACTCTAATGGTGTTCATAAGTTCAAAAGATATAGGAATAGAATTAGGCCATTTGGTCCATCGAGGCTGCTCAGCCTTTCTATCATAGCTGATCTCATCCTGGCCTGAACTCCACCATCCTACCCATTCTCCATAATCCTTCAACCCATTCCCAATTAAAAATCTGTCTAATTATTCCTTAAATTTACTCACTGTCCCTGCATCCACCGCACTCTGAGTGAGTGAATTCCACAGATTCGCAACCCTTTGGGAGAAGTAGTTTCAAATTTTCTACCTCTTTTTTTTAGAACAGTACAGCACAGAACAGGCCTTTCGGCCCTCGATGTTGTGCCGAGCAATGATCACCCTACTCAAGCCCACGTATACTTATCCCAGTAACCCAACAACCCCCATTAACCTTATTTTTTAGGACACTATTATGCTGAGACTATGAATTCTCGTTCTAGAATACCCCACAAGAGGAAGCATCTGCCCCTCTTTTCTCTGAACTGTAGGGATCCTATGGTATCTATGGTTTTGTTGTGAGGCATGAGAACATTCTGGAGCACTTATGAGAAATGACTGGGAAATGGCAATTCCTTTAGGAAATGGGAACATCACAGTGAACCTCAATGAACACATCACAACAAATCACTGAATAAGGCATCACAATGTATAATACCTAAAAGCGTCATAAACATGGTGATGAATCATTACAACAAACAAGAGCTTTGCAGCAAATCTGTGGAATAAATGAGAGCATTGCAGGCATCTCTTTTTGCAATCACCAACAACGAAAATCAATCCGTGTCATGGAAAGGAAAAGAAGGTGATTATTGTTGGTCTTTTTAGAAATAATATGGTGAATCTCTGTGCAACAGAAAATGAAGCACTGATTATGTGATTGCGAGTGATTGGTTTGCAAGAAAATGAGCATAACGGTGAATCTCTGCTAGAAGTGAGAGAATTATGAATAGCATGTCAAATTGTAATGAGAAAAAAGAATACTGAAAAAACATAATGACGCCCTGTAAGAAGCTAGCATCCCAATGAATCACAGTAAATCTCTGCAGAAACAAAAGTCATGAGATAAAAGAGCACCATGAAATGACATTATAAAAAGAACAAGTGCGCAATGTGTGACTACAAGAAGTGAGCACTGCAGGGAGATATGGCTCCCACAGGAAATTGGTTATGCATTGACCTAGTTAACAGTGCAGAAATTAAAATTACCTTCCTTTGTAGCTTAGTTGTTTATAACTACAAGTCCATTTATTTTAACAACTTTTTTTCGTAATATGATGTTTGCTCATTCCTGCTCTTCATGTGCCCTCTTCCAACCTTCCACTTGTAACCACGAGAATACGTAATTAAGAGAGTGTATTGATGAATTTCCAACTCCAGTCCTTCCTGACTGGCAAAGCTTTGAAATGCTTGGAAGGATATAAGAGCGCCTTCTGCCCCAGCCACCTCCAGCACCATTCACTCCCCTCACCCACGAAAGAGATCGAACAAGTCATTGAAGTTTTGTCCTCTCAGTGAAGATCAAGGTTAATGATTTAGCCTTGTTGTAGTGAAGCTCCACTGTTGAGTTTGGCAGTGAAAATAACTCACTATTTGTTCAAATGAGAGCTACACCTTGGGCGCGATTCTCCCAAAAGGGAACAAAGTCCCCGAGCAAGCGTGTTTAGCCGCATGTTTCCTGGCACTCGCAGTGCCGAGAAACACATGGCTGTTCAACACGACTCGCATTGAATAAGGGGCCTAAATGGGGACCGCGCGACCAAGGCCGCACATAGCCCCATTTTGTACAATGGGGCGTTCCGTTCACTGGAACTCCCCATTATAGCAAGTAACCAGGACGCCGTTTTTAAATGCTGTTCTGATCTCCGAGGTCCCTGAAACAATCCCCGACCACCCCCCCCCCCACCAGCCCAAATGCACCATGGGAGGGTCCCCGACCCCCCCAACTCCCATGCTGGGCAAGCCCCGCCCGATAGAGCGAGTGCACAAATGCCAGCTTGGTACTTTGTGGGTGACAGGCTGGCACTCAGGTGGCACTGCCAGGGTACCCAGGTGGCACCAGCCATGCCAGGGCATCACCCTGCCTAAAGGGAATGCAGCTAGAGGCTTCCAATCCCCTGAGAAACCCCCAAGAGTGCCATTCCGCCCGATCCCCGTTTGTGGGGACCAGTGCTGAATGGCGCTCGCCCGAGGTCTCTGTGGCAAAGGAGTTGGATCCCAAAGCCCCACATGGCACCAGAAGGGGACCTGCCAGGCTGGCAGTGCCAAGGTGCCCAGGTAGCATCTTGGCCATGTGGGGGAGGAGGGGGGGGAGAACAGGGGAAGGGGGGAAGAGGGGGAGGGGTAAGGGGGGGAGGGGGAGAGGGAGGAGAAGGCGGCTTTTATTTTAATTTGTTCCTCATATTATTTGATTTGTTTTCATTGGTTCACCATTTTGTTGAACAGTGTATAAAGAGACAATTCCCCAAACGATATTTGCTGAAAGAGACAATCACCAAAACTGGAGATCTAGTTGTTATGAGTTTAATGCTTATGTTGGTTCCAATTTATTCTTCAAGCAGCTTGCTGAATAAACAAGTGTTACCAAGATCTAGAAAGATTGGGCCTTTAGTCTGATCAGCAGATTTCTGACATCAATAGGTGAGGCAGAAGCAACTCATTAGTTCTGTAACCTACCAAAGGTTGTGGCACAATGGTATATAGTCAGGAGTGTGTTGTCCTTGGAGACCTTAGCTTTGACTGTGGACCTCATGAAGCCTCATGGCATCAGGTCAAACATAGGTAAAGAGACCTGCTAATTACCACCTACTGTCCTCCTTCAACAAATGAATCCGTATTTGTCCATGCTGAAAACCAATTGGAAGGAGCACTGAGAGTGGAAAGGGTACGGTATGTATTCTGACTGGGAGCCTTCAAAATCCCTCACCAAAAGTTGGCTGAGTCCTGAAGGATCTAGCTCTTGACTGGGTCTGCGGTAGGTGGTGGGGGAACCAAAAAGAGGAAAAACATACTTAAACTCGTTCTTACTAATATACCTATTGCAGATGCATTTGTCCATGATAGTATTGGTAGGAGAAACCACTGCATTGTCCTTGTCGAGACAAAGTCTAGTCTTCACACTGAGGACACTTCCATAGTGTTGTATGACACTACCACCATGCTAAATGGGACAGATCTAGAAGCTGAAAACATCCACAAGGTTGTAGGCCTCAGCAGAATTGTGGTTGACTACAATCTGTAACTACATAGTCTGGAATGCCCCCACAATATCATGACCATCAAGCCGTGGGAATAAACCCTTGTTCAAGGACAGCATACCAGGAGCAGCACAGGGTTTGCATAAAAATAAGGTTCCAATCTAGTGAAGCTAAGCAGTGGAAGTACAGGCAAGTTATAATGATGCTAAGTGATCCAACAACCAATGGATCAGATCTAAGTCCAGCAGTCCTTCCTCATCCATAAATGGTAGTGGATAATGAAACAGCTAAATGGAGGAAGAGATTCCACAAACACCCCATTCTCAATGGGAGGGGAAGCCAGCATGTTAATAGATGGTCCATTTCATTCCCCTCCTGTGGTTCAGAGCATCACGGTTGCTGGTTTGATTCTCACCACCTGAGATCACGAAACGGCTGAAGGTCCGGACAGGGGAAAGACTATGGGGCCTGACAAAATCTGGCTTAAATACTGAAGATGTACCCCAGACTTATCCAATCCCAAAAGAAGCTGTAACAGTACAACTACTCCACAATGTGAAACAGTGGGCGAAATTCTCCGCACCCGCGGAAAGTCGTCAAACGGTCGTAAAAATCGGGACCGTTTTACGACGGTCGCGAAGGCTTCATTTTACGACTGATTCACTTCCTGGAAATGGGCTAGTAGCGCGGCCGCGTCACTTACGTGCGTGATGACGACGGAACGCGACGACGACACGAACCCGCCCATGTGACGCCGCCCGACGCCGTAAAAAGGCGCGGGCGACCACAGAATCTGTCGGGCAGGATGTCGGAGCCGAGGAGAGCTGCTCCTCGGTTTGTTGAGGCTGACGTGGAGGCGCTGCTCGATGCCGTGGAGCGGAGGAGGGGCATCATCCGCCCCCGGAGAGGGCATCGCCAACCTGCCAGCACGGTACGCCAGGCCTGGCGTGACGTGGCTGCTGCCGTCAGTGCTGTGGGGCAGACCCCTCGCTCAGCTGAGCAGTGCCGGAAGAAGCTACACGACCTCACCAGGTCTGCCAGGGTAAGTGCCATGAGGGTGCCCCCTAGTCACAACCATCCCTCCCCCTTAACTGCCCGGGGGGGGGGGGGGGGGGATTGGGGCAGAGTTATTTGAGGGTGGTTCACAAAGTTGTCACAGACCCAGCGCTCTGGCCCCGAGGAGAGATGCAATCATCTGATGACAACTTGCCCCCCCCAAACTGTGCCAGTATCAGAACGGACTGCTGATACCTACCGCTTTGCAATGATCTACCTATGTTCCCTCCCCCAACAGGCCAAGGCCGCTCATAACCACCGTGAGCGGCACAAGACTGGAGGGGGTTCGCCCAACATGCACCCCCTCAGCACCTTTGAACAGAGGGCACTGGACCTTGTTGAGGGGTCTGCCACCCGCGATATCGCGCTATGCGAGGTTGGCGGAACTGCAGCAAGTGAGACAACCCTCCCTGACAAACACCCCCCCCCCCCATCCTCTGTCCCTTCACACACCCTGCCCACTGGGACACCTCCCCCATCCTCTGTCCCTTCACACACCCTGCCCACTGGGACACCTCCCCCATCCTCTGTCCCTTCACACACCCTGCCCACTGGGACACCTCCCCCATCCTCTGTCCCTTCACACACCCTGCCCACTGGGACACCTCCCCCATCCTCTGTCCCTTCACACACCCTGCCCACTGGGACACCTCCCCCATCCTCTGTCCCTTCACACACCCTGCCCACTGGGACCGTCCAGCGCCCGGCCGAGCGAATCTAAATAACCCGTCTCATTCTCTTCCCTAGGACGTGATGCCGAACGACCAGGGCCGTCTGGCTGCAGACGGAGACAGGAATCTGCCGCCACCTCACCCGGGGCCTCACAACAGAGGGTGCCCGATCAGCGGGCAGCCCTATCCGCCCCAACCCAATCTGCGGACCAGGACGCACAGAGGGTTCGAAGTCCACCACCACCACCAGAAATGGCCAGGGACAACCCTCCTGTCGCTGAGCAGCCCCACATGGACGTGGACCTAACCATTGAGAGCGTCGGGCTTGCGGCACTGCTTTCTCCCACCACTTCCATCATCCCAGAGATACACACCCCGGCGGGCCTATTTAGTGATGAGTCTCCTGGGGCACAGTCTGGTTGGCACATCACAGATGAGCAGGTACAGCAGGTGGAGGTCGGAGCAACAGAGGGCCCGGACTCGCGGAGGCCAGACCAGGCCCAGGATGCTGCTGGCTCCCAGACGTTTTCGGAGTTCCTGGAGTTTATCAACCCACCCGCACAGCCGATGCCTCAGGAAACCCAGGGAAACAATGACGGGATGAGGGCTTCCTTCCAGACTCTGCAGACGCTGTTAGAGGAGTCGAACCGCGTCCAAGAGCAGGGAGTGGTGCCGCTCATGGCAGAGACCCAGTCCGACACCGCACGGGTGGCATCCGCGGTGGAGGCAATGGGTCAGGTTATGCAAGACGTTGGGGTTAATGTGCACGCGTCATCCTCGGCCCTGGACAGGGTTGCCCTCTCACAGGCAGCAATGTGCCAGAGCCAAACCGACATTGCCGGCGCCCTGCGGGCCATGGCCGAGTCTCAGCAGGTCATTGGCCAGTCGCAGCACACCATGGCACAGTCCCAGCAGTCGATAGCACAGTCCCAGCTGTCAGTCGCGGAGACCATCAACCGCCTGACACATGTGCTGGATGGCGTCGTGCACACACAGGTTGAGATCGCACAGTCCCTGGTGGGAATGTCTAACTCCCTGGACTCCGTCTCTGCAAACCTTCGGATCCTGGTGGATACCGTTGCACGCCTCCAGGACTGGCAGCGCCAGGTGTCGGTGGTGCGACGGGGAACCTCCCCGCTCGCACCTCTGTCCCAAAGTGAGGCCCGGGGGCCACCGGGCTCCCCGAGGGAGGAGGAGGTTTCGGGGCCCGTCCCATTAACTCCATCACGGGACGTCCCGGAATTCTCGGCCTCCCCCCGTCCCATCCCTGGTGCATCGGGTGGGCAGCAGGCAGAGCAGGGTGGCACAATGTCACCCGAGACGCCCGCAGAGCAGCCTGGCCCATCAAGGCCGGGTCGCCCCAGGAAACGCATAGCCAAGGAGAAACGAGTCGAGGGGGGCGATTCGCAGCAATCCTCCTCCACTCCTGCTGCATCATCTGGGGAATCACTTAGACGTAGTGGTAGGGCCCGTAAGGCAACTAAGATAGACACTGAGTAAGTTGGCATGGGTGAAGGGCACAGTTTAGTTGTAGGGGCTAGGGCACCTGTAAATAATTGTTCACATTAAACGCACTGTTCCACCTTACTTGTAATACCGTGTGATTGTTCCACAGCCACAGGAATCGTGATGGTGACCGAGTGCCGCTGGGGGTGACGGGTGGTGAAACCTCGGTGCCGGGTGTGCAGTCCCTGCCCCTACCCCCCTCCCACAGCTAGCCCACGCGGGCACGTGATGGAGTGTCAGTGACGAACTCAGCGGCCACCAAGGTGGATGGTTCAGCTATTGCCATGGGTCAGACTCTCTCTAACGATTCTGAGCTCACAGCTCTTCGCAGAGCGGGCTGTCATCATTCCACATGGCACTGATCACACCCGCTGACACAGCCATCAATGTTGTGCCATACCGTCTGGACCCAGTGATAAGCGTCATGTCGAAGTGGAGCAGTGTACACTGAGAGGGGGTGGGGGGGGTTGTGGTGGTGGCAGTTGTGTGGTGACCCTCTGCATGACTATCGATGCAGATGGTGGTTTGGTGTTCATCGGGGACGTCACATGCGATGCGTGAACCGTGTTGCCACCATGGCGTCGCGTGCCCGCCGTCCTTGCCGGGTCCGTCGTGCCGCCTCCTGGACATCACCAGCACCTGGGTCGTGTCTGCGTGCTGCGCCCGCCACTCCGCCAGCGTCCTCCTCCTCCTCCTCCTCCTCCTCCTCCTCCTCCTCCTCCTCCTCCTCCTCCTCCTCCTCCTCCTCCTCTGTGCTGGCACCACTGCCACTAGCTTCTCCCTCCGCCTCCTGCAACAGGTCATCTCCCCTCTGCATCGCGATGTTGTGCAGCGCACAGCAGACCACTACAATGCGAGCGACCCTGTCGGCCTGGTACTGCAGGGCCCCTCCGGAGCGGTCCAGGCACCTGAATCTCATCTTCAGGAGGCCAAGGCAGCGCTCCACCACACCCCTGGTTGCTGCATGGGCCTCGTTGGATCGTGTTTCCGCATTGGTCTGAGGCCTCCGTATAGGCGGCATCAGCCAAGACCTCAGCGGATAACCCCTGTCACCTAGCAACCAGCCCCTCAGCCGGGGGGGACGTCCCTCAAACATCGCAGAGATGAACGACTGCGCTAGTATGTAGGAGTCATGCACACTCCCTGGGAACCTTGCAGAGACGTTCATGATCCTCATGTGGGGGTCGCATACCACCTGGATATTCATGGAGTATGTCCCCCTTCTGTTTGTGAACACTTCCTTGTCCACAGCAGGCGGGCGCATGGGGACGTGAACACAGTCGATTGACCCCTGAACCCTCGGTATCCCGGCCACACTGGCAAATCCACGGGCTCGTGAGTCTTGACTTGCTCGGTCCTCGGGAAAGGTGATGTAGCGATCGGCGATGGCATAGAGGGCGTCGGTCACATCCCGGATGCACCTGTGCACCGATGACTGGGAGATCCCAGAGACGTCCCCGCTCGGAGACTGGAAGGAGCCGGTAGCATAGAAGTTCAGAGCGACCGTCACCTTGATGGCTACCGGGATCGCGTGTCCTCCCCCCGTTCCACGTGGGGCGAGGTGCGACAGGAGTTCGCAGATATGTATCACCGTCTGCCTACTCAGCCGGAGTCTTCTCCTGCAGGTGATGTCCGGCATTGTTAGGAAAGAGACCCGGACACGGTACACCCTCGGCTTTGGTCGTCGCCTCTGACGCCGTGCCTGCACCCTCACTCTCTCCTCTTCCTCTTCCTCTTCCTCCTCCTCCTCCTCCTCCTCCTCCCCCCCCCATGCTGCTCGACGACTGGCAACTCCTCGGCCCTTCCCTCTGCTGCTGCAGCTGGCCCTGCAGCCACTGCGGGTTGTGGGTGTGGATGCTGCTGCATCTCCAAATCCAGTAGAGCGGCCCCAACCACTGCGCAGAACATAGCCGTTCTGTTCCCATGCATCGTGCTAACCTACAGAAGGGTGGTAGGAGGCAGAGAAATGGGACATGTTAGACGGACGTTAGTCGACACCTCGGCAGCCGCCAGCCATGGGATACCAGTGTGTCCCGGTGGCCTGGTCGCGCTGCTGACACGCGGTCAGCCTAACCCCTGGTCACTTTCTGCATCCAACGGCCAGTAAACTATGGCCTCCTCACGGGTGCGTCAGTGGCCTGTGGCCGGAAGCCACAGGGGAACCAGCGGCCGTGTCCTCGTCACCTGCACACCATAGCATGGTGGCAGACATTTTGTTACGGGGTTGGACGGCTCACTCTCTACCTAACCCCCCCCTCCGTCGCCCCCCACTGCCCCCTCCGTCTCCCCCACTGCCTCCCCCGTCTCCCCCCCACTGCCCCCTCCGTCTCCCCCACTGCCCCCTCCGTCTCCCCCACTGCCACCTCCGTCTCCCCCACTGCCCCCTCCGTCTCCCCCACTGCCACCTCCGTCTCCCCCACTGCCTCCCCCGTCTCCCCCCCACTGCCCCCGCTCTGGACCCCCTCCCGTTCCCAGGGATGCCTTCCCCGTTGTGGCCAGACTCGAGCGGTGCGCTGAACGGTGCGCTGAGCGGTGCGCAGAGTGGTGCCCTGACCTCTTCCAAGCAGTCGTCAGCCAGGCCGACTGGTTGACGAATTTAAAAAGCAGGTGTGTTTCACGACGTCCAAACAGGGCGCCATGACGTCTGGACTTCGGCCCATTCGGGCCGGTGAATAGCGGGGGGCTCTCAGTGGCGATTGTGGTCGTGTCAGGGGCGGGAAGGAGGCGTTTGTCGGGAAACGCGACTCCGACAATTTGCGGGGTTCGGAGAATAGCGGGAGGGCGTCGGAACAGCGTCGCCGTAAAAATTTCCGACGCCCGCTATTCTCCGAACCGTCGTGAGTCCGGAGAATCTCGCCCAGTGTCCTGTTAGGACTAATCTAATCTAGCCAATTAACAGCTCATCACTCTCCTCTCAATCAACAATAAATTGTTGGAAGCTGTTGTCGACAGTGCTAACAATTGGTACTTACACAACAATAACCTGCTCACTAATGCTCAGTTTGGGTTCCACCAGCACCATTTGGCTCCAGACGTCATTACAGCCTGATCCAAACATAGACAAAAGAGTTGAATTCGAGAGGTCACGTGATAGTGACTGACCTTAAAATCAAGGCAGCATTAGACTTAGTGTGGCATCACAAAACCCTAACAAAATGGAAGTGAATTGGAATCAACAAGAAATTCCTCCACTGGTTGTAGTGATATGTAGCATAAAGGAATATAGTTGTAGTTATTGGCGGTCAAACATCTCAGTGCCAGTACACCATCTGAAGGAGTTCCTCACCGCAGTGTCTCAGGCCAAACTATCTTCAGATGCTTCATCAATGACTTTCTCTCCATCATCAGCTCCTGGCTCACCAAATCCTGTCCACCATTTCAAGGCATGAGCCAGGAGTGTAATGAAATACTGCACAGACCACTGCAATTTGAGGGGATTGGACGGGAGAACAATTGAAATTGATATACCTTTGGGAGATATAAAGGATCTTGAATTATGAACATGAACCTTCTGCAGACCCCACAGAAAACCCAGGGGAGTGCTTTTAAAATACAGCAGACAGATTCAAGACCTCTGCCCCAGGTTTTCCACCTGGTCTAGGTTGGTGATCTAACATTCCATTGATTCTTATGATAGCTAATTGAACTTTTGATGATTACGGCCATTGTAATGAAATGGGTGAAAAACATTTTGCCAAGGAATTTGATCCATCATTTTGGTCCATCTAATTACGCTAATGGCTTGAAACCTGGTATGTGCTGCTTATTATTCTACACTTTGAGCTACACCTTGACATTTATGAATTCCTGTGTCCCAGTTCTATGAGGTTGTGGACTAATTCCAAGAGTCTCTCATATCACCATTTTTATGTCAATGAGAAACAGGCCAGGGATAAGCTTCAGAATGATGGATGGTGTAATTGCTGTGAAGAAGAAAGCACTTGTTTATGTAGAAATTTCTGAAGAAATTAATTTTAGCTGCTGTTTCATGGTCTACAGGGATACATCTTGTGGAATTTTAAGAAGCTTATGAAAAAGGCACTTATGCTGCACTACTGTAACAAGTCTACTTTACAAAGGCCTTACTGAGTTCATACTAAATCACAAAAGGGAGCAGGTAGCTAGTATTTTCATCATTCAGTGATTACATTTGAGAGATTTATGGGTTTTTTTAGGACACATTTTGAATGTTGATGGTGTCAGCACAATGTTGTAATATATCGACGCTCAAGTGAACTTTGTCAAGGATGTGGGTGTTCATCCATGAATCCCACACAGTGATTTTGTGATCTCACTTGTTCTGAGGGAGTTCGTAAAGTGGAGGTCAGGCACTTCAGAGTGAGGGAAAAACATCACTCTGTGTTATTTGTATCAACTATTAGAATCTGCAAACAGAGTGGAGGCCTTGATATTTTTCCAAGCTTTTAGATTGGGGCAGTGCATAGTGAGAAGGGAAAATAAAGCACAAGTTATTTTTTTGTTCCAGTACATACAGTAAACTGGCTCAACTTTATATGAAGCATGCTTGTCAAAATATTTTCCTTGGTGTCACATCAGCGGTTGGACCCTGAGTCAGAAGATTATGGGATCAAGTCTCCCTTCTGACACTTGAGCAAACGAGGCCGACATGCTAAGGTAGTCCTCAGGAGGTGCTGCACTGTCAGAGTTGCTATCTTCCAGGTGAGACAATAAATGCCTCCCTTCTCAAGTGAGAAGAGTTGTGGAGTTCTCACATGTGATTTGGCTAATTTTAAACCCCAACAAAACTAAATAGATTTTCTGATCTTTATCTTGCTGCTATTTGGCTGCTACATTTCCTACATTACAACAGCGATGATACATCAATGTTACTTCACTACTTTGAAATGTCTTGTGTTTATGAAAGGGGTTAGATTAAGGCAGAATCAGCTTCTCTATTATTTGTTTTCAATCTCACTGAAACGTATTGCGTGTATGAAATCATTGTGACAAATGATGCAGAATTTTCCCAGCTTTTCCTCAAAGCAAAGATGGATGATAATTTTTGATAAAGATTGCACCTTATTAACGTTCAAATCGCCAAATGCTCATTACCATGAGTTGGTCTCACATAGGTTTGCTTACAGGGAAGATAAAATGTTTTTCTCTCTTCATGTAACTACCTTGATTTCTTTCCTGCTTCCTACACCCCATGTGAAAGCTCAAACACCCGAGGATTTCAGATCGTGTAAGCTGTCCTTTGCATCAATAATAATTACTGGAAACTCTGTGGAGCAAATTCCAGTTTTGTCCCCAAATTGATAAGATTGGTCCTTAATTTTTCTTCCATAGATTTCCCGTCTAAAATTCTCTCAAATTTCAACTACAACTTCATTAACTTAAATTAAATCTTGCAGAAATAGTTATTTGGTTTCTGAAGGTTTTGGAGGATGGAATTGGGGAAATTTTGGATAGTCAGAGACTCTTTCCCAGGGTAGAGGGGTCAATTACTAGGAGGCATAGGTTTAAAGTGTGAGGGGCAAGGTTTAGAGGAGATGTACGAGGCAGGTTTTTTTACACAGAGGGTAGTGGGTGCATGGAACTCGCTGCCGGAGGATGTGGTGGAAGCAGGGACGTTAGTGACGTTTAAGGGGCATCTTGACAAATACATGAATAGGATGGGATTAGAGGGATACGGACCCCGGAAGTGCAGTGGATTTTAGTTTAGACGGGCAGCATGTTCGGCGCAGGCTTGGAGGGTCGAAGGGCCTGTTCCTGTGCTGTACTTTTCTTTGTTCTTTGTTCTAAACCACAAGAATCCCTGGGAAACTAGAGAAAGATGCAAGTTCAGGGTTAGGACAGTGAGAGCATTGGCTAGGGGAGTGAGTGGAAAATATGGATGTGGCAGAGACATGTGCTCAGATTGTCTGAATCTTCGTGTGAATGAGGTCCGTGCGTTCATCGCACTTGTTGCAGTGAAGGGGACATGGGAGAGGGGTTTTAAGTAAAGTTTAAGTCAAAAAAAGAAGCTGGGAGTTACCTTTGCAATGCAGGATTCTTCTGGGGTATAAACTTTTCCAGGTACGGAGAAAGAAAGGTAGGGTTGGGCATGGAAAAAGAATGTGGATGGTAAATGATACAGGAAATACTTGAAGATGGCCTTATTTGTGATTGATACAATAAGATGAGAAGACCACATGAGGTGGTGACTGTGAATATGGGTTGGGGAGTTTGAGGAGCTTATACGGAGTGAGGGATGTAGAGAGAATAAGAGAGCGATGAGCTCAGAAGAGAGAGAGCATGATAAGTTAAGAATGAGTTGTAAATTGAAAAATGAGGGAGTCCCTGGCACAGAATGTACTCCGGGTGAGTCCATCACCAAAAGTGGCTCAGAAGCACCATTACTGACTAAGCTGACCTGGTCCAGAAAGGACGTACTGCTACACTGGGTCTGCGGCAGGTGACGAGGGAACCAACAAGACGGGAAAACAACTTTACCTCATCCGCACCAATCTATCTGTGGCAGATGTACCTGTCCATGACCGTATTGGTGGGAATGACCACTAAACAGCCCTTGTGGAAACAAAGTCCCATCTCAACATTGAGAATATCCTCCACCATGCTGTGTGGCACTACCACCATAGCGCCTGATAGATTTTGAACAGATCATAGAATCATAGATCATAGAATTTATAGTGCAGAAGGAGGCCATTCGGCCCATCGAGTCTGCAGCACCGGCCCTTGGAAAGAGCTCTCCACTCAAGCACACACCTCCTCCATCCCATTCCCCTTAACCCAGTAACCCCAATTAACCTTTTTGGACACTAAAGGCAATTTAGCATAGCCAGTCCACCTAACCCACACTTCTTTGGACGAGAAGATCTAGCAACTCAAAACTGTGTACCCACGAGGTAGTGTGGGCCATCAGCAGCAACAGAAGTATAATCAGCCACCGTCAGTAAGCTCATGGCCCAGCATATCCCTCACTCTACCATTAATATCAAGCCATAGGATCAACCTTGGTCCAATGAAGAGTGCAGCAGGACATGTCAGGAGCAGTACCAGGTATATCTAAAATGAAGTGTCAACCTGCTGACAAGACAAGACTACTTCAATGCCAAACAATGGAAGCAGCATGCTATAGACAAAGCTAAATGACCTCGAACTAATGGATCAGATCAAAGCTTTGCAGTCGTGCCATATCCAGTCATGTATGGTGGTGGACAATTAAACAAATAATTGGAAAATTGGTGGAGGAAGTCCACAAATGTTCCCATCCACAATTATCGGGTTGCACAGTACATGAGTGCAAAAGACAAGGCTGAAATATTTACAACAATCTTCAGCCAAAAGTTCTAAGCAGACAATCCATCTCGGCCTCCTCCTGATGTCCCAGCATCACAGATGCCAGTCTTCAGCCAACTCAATTCACTCCACATTATATCAAAAAGTGGCCAAAGGCACAGGATACTGCAAAGGTATGGGCCCTGGTACCAAAAACAACCTCTCTCTAAATGTCAGAAAGACCAAGGAACTGATTGTGATGAATGTGTAACCACTATAATTCACACTGTACATTACTGTGTCCCTGTGGGCTCCACCTGTGAGCCATTGCTCGGCTCTGCCCACAGGGGGAGATGAGGAACATGTACAGGGCTCTGCCCTCGACTCCACCCCCTTCAGTAAGTATAAGTGCTACGGTCCTGCGAGTCTCCCTTCAGTTCAGCATAGTCGCAGGCAGGCTCAGTTGTAAGCCGATTAAAGTTTACTTCAACTCGTGTCTCTGAATGAATTGATGGTCGCATCACTGATCATCGACTTCAGGAAGCGTAGCACAACACACTCTCCCCTCTGCATCAATGGCTTCGAAGTGGAGATGATCGATAGTTTTAAGTTCCTGGGGGTCACCATCACCAACAATCTGTCCTGGTTCACTCACGTTGATGCAACAGTCAAGAAAGGCCAATGACATCTCTACTTCCTACGGAAGCTAAAGAAATTTGGAATGTCTGCATCGACTCTCACAAACCTCTAGTGATATTCGATAGGGAGCATCCTTTCCAGCTGCATCACAGCCTGGTATGGCAACTACTCAGCCCAAGATCCCAAGAAACTGCAGAGTGTGGTGAACTCAGCCCAGCGCATCACACAATCTTGCCACCCCCACATTGATTCTGTATACATCTCCCGCTGCCTCAGGAAGGCAGACAGTATTAGCAGAGATTCCACCCACCCAGGCATTGCCTTCTTCCAGACCCTTCCATCAGGCAGAAGGTACAGAAGTCTGAAGACCAGCACATCCAGACATAGGGACGACTTCACCCCCACAGCTACAAGACTCCTTAATGACTCCCCCTCGGACTGATCTGTCCCCTGTAAGAACACTATTCACGATGCCCTATGCTGCTCTTGCTCATGTATTTGCTTTGTTTGGCCCCTTGTTCCGCACTGTAACCAATCACTGTTTGTCGATGTACCATTTGTCAATGTTCTCTGTTGATTATTCTCTTTGTATACTATGTACATACTGTGTACGTTTCCTCGGCCGCAAAAAAAACTTTTCGCTGTACTTCGGTACATGTGACAATAAATCAAATCAATCAATCAATCAACCTGAAAACATTCTGGCAATAGTGCTGAAGTTTAGTGCCCCAGGATTAGCTGTATCCCTATCAAGCTGCTCTAGCTGTTCCACCAGACAGTGGAAAATTGCCCTGGTATATCCTTTCCACAAAAACAGCAAATGCAACCCAGTCACTTACTGCCCTTTAGTCTGCTCTCAGTCATCAACAAAGGGATGGAAGCTGTTATCAACAGTGCTGTCAAGCGGCACTTACTTAGAAATAGCATGCTCACTGATGCTCAGTTTAGGTTCTGCTGAGACCGCTCAGCTCCTGACTTCATTACAGCCTTAATCCAACCATGGACAAAAAAGCTGAGTGCCAGAGGTCAGGTTAAGGTAGCCTTGATCACAAGGCAGCATTTGACCAAGTGCAGCATCAAGGAGGACAAACGAAATAGAAGTCAATGGGAGTCGGGGGAATCTCCAGTTGGTTGGATTCACACCTGGCATAAAGGAGGATGCTTTTGGTTGTTGGAAGTTAATCGTCTCAATTTCAGACATTGCTGTAGGAATTCAGGGCTATGACCCAGGCACAGCCATCTTCAGACGCTCGATTAATGACCTTCCCTTGAGGTCATAAGTGAGAATGTGTGGCTGATGACTGCGCAATATTCAGCACCATTTGCAACTCCTCAGATACCGAAGCAGTCCATGTCCAAGTGCAATGGATCTGGACAAGATTCAGACTTAGGCTGATAAGTGGCAAGTAATATTCATGCCACACAAGTGCCAGGCAATGACAATCTTCAATAACCGAAAGCCAAACTATTGCCTCTTGACACTCATTTTCATTACCAGTTGAATCCTCCACTAACAGCATCCTGGGGGTTACTGGTGACCAAACTGAACTGGCCCAGCCTCTGGGTACTATGGGTACAAGAACATATCAGAGGTCATAATTCAGCAGAGAATAACTCACCTCCTGAATCCTCTAATCCTGTCCACCATTGACAAGGCACAAGTCAGTAGTGTGATGGGACACTCCTACCTGGGTGAGTACAGCTCCAACAACACTAAAGAAGTTCAACACTGTCCAGGACAAAGCAGCCAACTTGATTGGCACCTTCTCCACCACCTCAAACATTCACTTCATTCAGCACTATGCACAATGGCAGCAGTGTGCACTATACATTTACAAAATGCACTGCAACAACTCACGAAAGCTTCTTCAACAGCACCTTCCAAACCCACAGCATCGACTACCTAGAATGACAAAGGCAGCAGATGCATAGGAATACTACTGCCTTTAAGATCCTCCGCAAGTGGGCTGCACAGTGGCGCAGCGGTTAGCACTGCTGCTTCACGGTGCCGAGGACCTGGGTTTCATCCCGGCGCCGGGTCACTGTTTGTATGGAGTTTGCACATCCTCCCCATGTCTCTGTGGGTCTTACCCCCATAACCCAGGTGGATTAGCCACGCTAAATTTCCCCTCAATTAAAAAAAGATGTGTCCAACTGCACACTACCCTGATTCTGAATTACATTGCCATTCCTTCAGTGTCACTGGGTCAAAGTTCTGGTACTCCCTCCCTAACTGTGAGTGTGCTGACAGCACGTAGACTGCAGTGGTTCAAGAAGGCAGCTCACAGCCACCTTCTCAAAGGCAATTAAGGATGGGGAATAAATGTTGGCCGATCCTGCGATATCCCATAAACAAATTCAAAAATAAATCACTGATAAATTCATTTGGAGTAGAACCTGAGGGAGGAAAGGAGTAAAGATATTTTGGTGAGAAAGCTTTTATCTCCCATTGCCCTCTGTTCCAAAGAAAACAACTTCAGTATCTCCAATCTTTCCTCACATCTATAATTCTCTGTTCCTGGCAACATCTTCATAAAGCGTCTGTTCTACCCTCGCTAGTGTTATCACATCGTTTCTGTAATGCAGTGGTCCAATTAATATTTATTCAGCGTTAGCATAACCTCTCTGCTCTAATGCTCTGTGTGTCAGCTAATAAAAGAAAGTATCCCATTTTTTCCTTAACCACCTGATATATCTGTTCTGCTACCTTCAGGCAATTCTGTGCATGTTTTCCACTTCCTTTATGCTTCTCAGTATCCTGCAGCTTATTTTGTATTTGTCTGCCTTGTTTTCGCTCTACAATTGTATTCCCTCACACTTCTCTGGATTGAATTCCATTTGGCATTTTCTGCCCATCTGAGCAGATCCTTGATATCTTCCTGGGGCGGGATTCTCCACGTACCGGCGGGCGGGCCACTCCAGCGCCGAGGAGTGGCGTGAACCACTCCAGCTTCGGCCGCCCCAAAGGTGCGGATCTGCACCTTCAGGAGCTAGGTCAGCGCCGGAGTGTTTGGTGTCGTGCCCAGCCGGCGCAGAAGGGCTTGGTGCCACGACAGCAAGTGCCGAAGGGCCTCCGCCGGCCAGCGCGAGTTGGCGCATGCGCGGGAGCGCCAGCATGTGCTGGCGTCACCCCAGCGCATGCGCAGGGGGGTTCTTCTCTGCACCGGCTATGGTGAAGGTTGACAGCGGCCGGTGCAGAGGGAAAGAGTGCCCCCACGGCACAGGCCCTCCCGTGGATTGGTGGACCCCGATCGCGGGCCAGGCCACCGGGGGGGCACCCCCCCCTCCGGAGCCAGATCCCCCTGAGCCTCCCCGAAGTCTCTGCAGGCCGCCCGTGGAGCCAGGACCCGTCGATAAGGACCTGTTGTGATTTACGCCGGCCTAACCAACCGCAAACGGGCGGCCACTCGGGCATCGCGGGCCAGAGAATCGCCGGGGGGGGGGTCGCTGCTAGCGGCCTCCGACCAGCGCGACTCGATTTCCGCCCCCACCAAAACCCCGGTGCCGGAGAATTCAGCAGCCGGCGGGGGCGGGATTCATGCTGCCCCTCGGTGATTCTCCAACCCGGCGGGGTTGGAAAACCATTGTATTATCTGAAAATTTCTTAGTCAAACCTCCGACATTTAATTCTAAGTAATTGAAAGGTCACATTCAAAGCAAAGTACCTAATACCTATCCTTGCAAAATTCCACTGGAAATAGTCTTCCAGTCTCAAAAACATACCTTGACCCTTAAAGATTTCTTCCTGCCACTTTCTCTTGAATCCCATAAGCTTTTGATTTTTTTTTAACGTGGCTGTCATGTGGAACCATGTCAAAAGTCTTTTTAAGATTCATGTCAACCACATCAAAATCACAACAATCTTCCTGGACAGCCCCTCAAAAAATTCAATCAAGTTAGTCAGACATGACCTTCCTTTAACAAATTGTGCAGACAGCCCTGATTAATCCGTGTCTTTCTAAATCACAATGGATACATCCCTTCAGAATTTTACCAGCAATTTATCCACGACCAAGCTTAGGCTATCTGACCTTCAATTATTTGGTCTATTCCTTCTGCCCTTCTTATCATTAAATTTACAGTGCAGAAGGAGGCCATTCGGCCCATCGAGACTGCACCAGATCTTGGAAAGAGCACCCTACCCAAGTTCCACACCTCCACCCTATCCCCATAACCCAGTAACCCCACCCAACACTAAGGGCAATTTTGGACTCTAAGGACAATTTAGCATGGCCAATCTACCTAACCTGCACATCTTTGGACTGTGGGAGGAAACCGGAGCACCCGGAGGAAACCCACTGACACACTGGGAGGATGTGCAGACTCCGCACAGACAGTGACCCAAGCCGGAATCGAACCTAGGACCCTGGAGCTGTGAAGCCATTGTGCTATCCACAATGCTACCGTGCTGCCCTTACGTAACATTCCAAGGTTAGTAGTCCTCTGGACCTTCCACACCATGATTGTAACACAGAGGATTGGATTATGATGGTCAGAGACCCCACTCCTTCTTTCCTTGTTTCCGTTAACAGCCTAGGATTCACCTGGGCCAGGCAATTCATTGACTTTTATGGAAGCTATGCACCTTAATATTTCCTCTCTCACTATAGAACATAGAACAGTACAGCACAGAACAGGCCCTTCGGCCCTCGATGTTGTGCCGAGCCATGATCGCCCTACTCATACCCACGTATCCACCCTATACCCGTAACCCAACAACCCCCCCCCCCCCCCTCACTTTTTTTTAGGACACTACGGGCAATTTAGCATGGCCAATCCACCTAACCCGCACATCTTTGGACTGTGAGAGGAAACCAGAGCACCCGGAGGAAACCCACGCACACACGGGGAGGACGTGCAGACTCCGCACAGACAGTGACCCAGCTGGGAATCGAACCTGGGACCCTGGAGCTGTGAAGCATTTATGCTAACCACCATGCTACCGTGCTGCTGTTTATCTCTTTCCTCTCCTCGCAATGTTTATGAGGAGGAGCGTAACAGACATCTACAGACGCTGAAAGATGCCCTCGTACGAACGGGATATGGTGCTTGACTCAGCGATCGACAGTTCCAATGTGCCACAGCAGAAAACCGCACCGACCTCCTCAGAAGACAAACACGGGACACAACTGACAGAGTACCCTTTGCCGTCCAGTACTTTCCTGGAGCGGAGAAACTATGACATCTTTTTCGCAGCCTTCAACACATCATAGATGAAGATGAACATCTTGCCAAGGTCATCCCCACACCCCCACTACTTGCCTTCAAACAACCGCGCAACCTCAAACAAACCATTGTTTGCAGCAAACTACCCAGTCTTCAGAACAGCGACCATGACACCATACAACCCTGCCAGGGCAATCTCTGCAAGACGTGCCAGATCATCGACATGGATACTACCATTACACGTGGTAACACCACCCACCAGGTACGTGGTACATACTCGTGCGACTCAGCCAATGTTGTCTACCTCATACGCTGCAGGAAAGGATGTCCGAAGCGTGGTACATTGGCGAGACCATTCAAACGCTGCGACAACGAATAAACGGGCATCGCGCGACAATCACCAGGCAGGAATGTTCCCTTCCAGTCGGGGAACACTTCAGCAGTCAAGGGCATTCAGCCTCTGATCTCCGAGTAAGCGTTCTCCAAGGCGGCCTTCAGGACACGCGACAACGCAAAATCGCCGAGCAGAAACTTATAGCCAAGTTCCGCACGCATGAGTGCGGCCTCAACCGGGATCTTGGATTCATGTCGCATTACATTCACCCCCCACCATCTGGCCTGGGTTTGCGAAATCCTACCAACTGTCCTGGTTTGAGACAATTCACACCTCTTTAACCTGGGATTACCCCTATCTCTGAATCTGTAAAGATTTGATTACCCGCAAATGCTCGCATTCCAAGCATTGTCTGGCATCTCTGACTTTGTCTATATAAATGTTTCTGGAACATACCTCTCCATTCACCTGAGGAAGGAGCCGTGCTCCGAAAGCTCGTGTTTGAAACAAACCTGTTGGACTTTAACCTGGTGTTGTAAGACGTCTTACTATGTTTATCTCATTCAATATTAAATGCACTGACTCCTTAACTAGAATCATTCACCTTTTTTGTGAAGGCAGGTGCAAAGTATTCATTAAACTGATTGTTCATGTCTTTCATCTCCACATATACACAGGTGACATTTTGGTCTACAATAGGCCCAATGCTTTTCTTATTTACCCTATGCTCTTTATGAAATTACAAAACATTTTTGAGTCTTTGGGCGCGACCTACCTGAATGGGAACAGAGTCCCATAACGAGTGTGTTTAGCCGGGTGTTTCCCAACACTCGGAGTGTCGAGAAACCCCACACTATTGATGATAATATAAACATTCTGATAATTTGAGGACTCATTACAACGCATACATCTAGACAGCATGGTTGCACAGTGGTTAACACTGCTGCCTCATGGCACCAAAGACCCGGAGTGGGCCAAATCAAACCACTCCAGCAACAGTTCAGAGCAACAGTTATTTGCTGTGGCCCTTTTATGGATCAAAAGTGTCCAGTGTTGTGGCAGAAGACTAAGAACACTTAGAGATTATCAAAAGACTTCAATGCCAAAATGACAGCAATTCATCATCGGACAATGGCAATAGCATGCACGTCTATTGTGCCACATTGGCAACATTGGTGAAAGCTCATGAATTTTGATATGTCCAGCAACGGAACTGTGCAGTAGAAATTTCAAAAGCAGGTCTAATGAAAATCACAGGACATGAGAAGTCAAGATATACAGTGGTATTAGCCTCCATAACCAAGAAGACAAAATTAAAGCCAGTGGTAATTTTCAAACATAAAACAATGCTGAAAACCAAGTTCCACATAGGTGTGTTCATGTGTGTCCATGACAACAGTTGGATGAATGAGGATGGAGTAAAGTTATCTGTAATGTGGGCAATAGGTGTTAAGGTGGCATGTGCAAAGATTACAGCTTATTAGCGTGGGACATGTTCGGGGGGCGGGGGGGGGGGGGGGGTCTAACATTCATAGTTCTTTGGATGTGTGTTTCAAAAACAAATGCAAGAATCATGGCCACACTAAATGGAACGGAGAGATGGTTAATGGCAAAAAGAACCTTCACAAAGGGTGGAAAAAAGGCCTTGAAGATTTGTGTGATTTTGTTCTCAAATCACAGAATGCTATCCATGTACAAACTTTTAGTGATATCATGGTTGTGTTGTAATTCACCAGCTGACCACTAGGTTTCTCATTAGTATATAAGTGAATGTTAGAGTCAGGTGACCTCATACTGACTAGGGAGTCGGGAGAGAGATTGCTTGTGCATGTTCATACTGTTATTCATCTGTCGTTTTGAATGTATTTGACGCACAGTTAATGTTAATAAATCATTTATAGCTTTAGCTACAAGTGTTCTTGTAATATATATCAGGCCATCTGACGAGAACATTACAAAACTGTCATCAGATTGTTCAACAAGTGCTGAATATCCAATTTAATAGATGAAAAGGGAAATGATTTTCTTGTGGAGGATTGATTGTGAAACTGATCGAGAATGGGATCCTTACAACAATGCCATTGCAAAAGTGACTCAGAATAAATTTGATTAACTCTGGGTTGGATGCCAAAGACAATGGATTTGTTAGGTTTTTAAATGTTTTCATTGTGGTCAAAGTTATCTTTGTTCACTTAGTTATTTGATAAACTGTGTCACATTAATTTAGTATGAATTACCAGTGTTACGTATTTTTTTCACATTTCAAAATGGCAATGATCTCACCTCCACACCAGCAGTTTAGAATGTAAATTGATCCCCATTTTGGCATAATTTTGGATGCTTAGATATCACCATCTATGTTAAGCCATGTTTCGGTAATAGCAACAACAGACTTCCAAGTGTCTATCAGTGCCCTTAGCTCACTGATCTTCCTTATTCCCTAGGTTCCTTGTATTTAAGTATGCACTATGTCTCAAAATAAACTCTGTTGCTGCCTATTTTCTAGCTTTTGTACCCTGCCTTCTCCACTTACCTATTAATTTTCTGTCTTCCATTTCTAGCTGGCCCTTAAAAAACCTTCCATGTATTGCTGACTACTCATGGCACCACCACCCCCACCACCCCCAATACCTACCAGAATTTCCCCTCTTTCAAGGTTAACTGACAGCTCAACATCACGGACAAGCCGTCCGTTTTCTCACCCACACTGCCAATTGAAGAGCAGTCAGTCAGCGCTCGTAGCTCGCCGAACATATTTACTTTTGGGTTGTCGCCAAGAAAAGACTTTGGATGTCTCACTGGTGCCAACAGGCAGGCAGTGTAACCTCTCCAGCCACCGCACTGTCCTACCCTGCTCTAACTCACCCACGTGTACTATTATTCTGAATTCTCCCTTTGTTGTTTGTCCTGCGTTCTCAAGTGCATTTCTGCAATCTTGAAGGTACTTTTGACCAAATAAAGCCAGATACAAATCACTAAGTTGCTTCATTTCACAGAAGGCAGATCTGATTTCTCTCCTTGAAATGGAGAGAGATAATAAACGGCACACCCTGTCCTTTTATTGGGCCGACGTAATTATTATTTTTTTGGCAAGACTTGATCCATTGCATTTTTAGCTCCCAGCCTCAGGCCACAAACTGTCATTTTGTTCAACATTCAGCTGCCTGCTGAACACGTGCTTTCCTTTATTTCCCTGTTAATTCTGACTGCAGGAAGCAGAGGGAGTGCACTCTGCGCTGGGATTTGACGACAAGCTTGTCAGAACAAAACAGCTACATTGTCATTTTTTCAGGGTTTTTTGATCATTTCCCCACTGAAAAGATTTTGAAAATAACGTCCCTTTTGAGGGTTTTTCATCTAAATTTATCTTGCTACAAATGTCAAAAATGCATTCCGGTGAAAGGTGCCTGAAAAGCAAACAATGTTGTTTTCAGTAAAGATTGTGTATGCTAAACATCTATAATCCTGTCTCAGTAATTAGAATCATAGAACGGTTACAAGAAGCAGGCTTCAGGCCTTCATGGCCATGCCAGCTCTCTGCAAGAACAACGTATCTTTTGCCTCTCCACCACTTCTTTTTTTCACATAGCTCTGCAAATCGTTTCTCTTCAGATAATCATCCAATTCACTTTTGATATCCGCGATTCAATCTGCCTTTACCACACTCTCAGCTCGTGCATTCCAGATCCGAATCTTGCCGTGGTAAAGCATTTTTTCCTCATGTCGCCTCTGGTTCTTTAACCAATAAATTTAAATCAATGTTCTCTGGTTTTCCGACCCTTCCACCAATGGTTTCTCTATCTCTGCTCTGTCCAGAACCCTCATGATTCTGAACACCTCTGTCAAATCTCCTTTCAATAATTTCTAAGGCGAACAACCCCGGCGGAGTCTGCACGTTCTCCCCGTGTCTGCGTGGGTTTCCTCCGGGTGCTCCAGTTTCCTCCCACAGTCCAAGGACGTGCAGGTTAGGTGGATTGGTCATGATAAATTGCCCTTAGTGTTGGGTGGGGTTATTGGGTTATGGGGATAGGGTGGAAATGAGGGCTTAAGTGGGTCGGTGCAGACTCGATGGGCCGAATGGCCTCCTTCTGCACTGTATGTTCTGTGTTCTATAGCTTCTCTATCCTACCCTTATGCTTCAGTCCCTCCTCCTTGGAGCCATTCTAGCAAATCCTGACTGCAACCTATTCAATGCCTTCACATTCTTTTACAGCATGGTGGCCAGAATTGAACACAATGTCCAGCTGAACCAGTGTTTCACAAAGATTCACCATAACTTTATTTCCTTCTATTTGTAAAGCCCAGAATCCCGTATGCCTTATTAATTGAGTGTGAAATTGTTAAATAAAGAAAGAGTGAGTGTATATAGTGCCTTCTATAATCTCAGGGTACCATAGCGCTGTGGGCAAGGGTTACTTGACAGACTTCCCCTTCGCTTTACAATGGCAGAGATACAAAGAGACTGAGATACAGATGTCAGTTAGATCTCTAAAGTAAAAAGATGCAAAGGCAAGCTTTGGCTAGGTGCCGAAAAAACATCTGGGAGAATGGTTATTAGTTATTTTGTTTGTGCCAATCAAGATCACTTACTGGCATGCTGAGTGTGTTTTCTCTTTTGTATTATTACACATAGACAATTTAGATTGAATTAAATGAGTCTTATCATAACTGTTGCTCTGCATGTTCATTTGCTCTGACAGAAGGCTGCTTAATTTATATCTGGCCTTGTCTTACTGAGGCTTTCTCAGTCAAACAAAAGATGCTGGAAATCAGCAGGTCAGGCAGCCGCTGTGGAGAGACAAACAGAGGTCTGTTGAAAGGTCATTGATCGAAAAAGCTAACTCTCTTTCTCTTGCCATGAATGCTACTTCACCTGCTGAGTTCCTTGCATTTTCTGTTTTTATACAGTACAAGAGCAAGGAGGGGATGCTGAACTTATACAAGACACGAGTTAAACTTCAGCAGGAACACTGTGTACAGTTCTGGGCACCACATTATAGGAGGGATGTAAACGCACTGGAGATAGTGCTGAAGGGGTTTACAAGAATGACTCCATTTCAGTTTTGAGGATAGATTGGACGGGTTGGCAATGGGCCAAATTCCCGCTGGTTCTTTGCCAGTCTCGCCAGCGTGGATCAGACTAGGTCCCTTACCAGCGGGACCTGGTGGCGTGGGCGGGCTCCGGGGTCCTTGGGGAGGGCGCAGGGCGATCGGGCCCCGGGGTGTGCCCCCACGGTGGCCTGGCCCGCGATCGGGGCCCACCAATCCGCGAGCGGGCTTGTGCCATGGGGGCACTCTTTTCCTACGCGTCGGCTGTGTCAAGCCTCTGATGCACGATCAATTGCACAAAGACTTGAGTTGGAGACAACTGAGGCTTTATTGCTCTAAGATGTGTGGCCTCCCACAGCAGCTGGCAAAATGGCTGCAGCATGGAGGACACACATTATTTATACTCCGGAGCCAGCAGGCAGGGACTACCGACGTTCCTGTAGTACAGGTCCTACCATACATCACCGAATCTAGGTGCAACAGTGGTTTACCACAGCCTCCACGATGGCCGACTCATAGGTGAACCCCCCCCCCCGTGCATGTGCGGGGATGACGTCAGCAGTCGCTGACGCTCCTGCGCATACGCAGACTCTCGCCGGCCGGCGGAGTCCCTTCAGCCCCGGCCGGCGGGGCGCAAACCACTCCGGCGCTGGTCTAGCCACTGAAGGTGCAGAGGATTCCGAACATTTGGGGCGGGCCGACGCCGGAGTGGTTCATGCCACTCTGTCCCGCCGGGTGCGGGAGAATCCCGCCCTTTGGGTCTGGAATGCACTGCTTGGAAGTGTGGTGGAGGCAGGTTCATTCAAGGCATTGAAAAGGGCATTAGCTGATTACTGGATTAGAAACAATGTGCAGGTGTACGGGGAAAATGCAGGGAAATGGCACTAAGTCATGATGCTCATTTGGAAAGCTGACGCAGGCACAGTGTGCTTAATGGCCTCTTCTGCACTTTAACAATTCTGTGATTTTTATTTCAGATTTGCAGCATCTGCTATATTTTGCTTCTGGTTCTGCAGCGAAGCCTTTTAAAGATTGGAAAAGCATGTACGAATAATAAAACTATCCAGTTATGATCATAAAGAGCACTCTTCTTACGCCTCTAGGTTATACAATCATATAAGTAGATATTGGGCATTGTGAGTGTACGTGGGTATGTAAAGGATATGCGCTCACCACAATGGGTGTGAATATTTGTTTGGCCATCTGTGGAGATGATGACAAATTGTACAATGTCCCTGGCTACCAGCCCTGAGGTTAGACAATGGATCTTCAATGCATCAGTTTGAAACAAAGTGAAAATCGTAACATTCCAAAATTGGTTGAACTGATTTTAACGCACATTCTTTAATGTCTGTAGCCTATGGCTTTTGTTTCACACCTGTGTAAAAGCACTTAACTTTAAAACAGAACCTTAAATGTAACTCAATCCCAAAATCCCTTCAAGGAGTTAAAAATTCAGAAACATTATACCAATGTTATCAATTGCACATTTTACCTGATTACAGAACAAGAACCTAACAAATGGGAGCAGAGATAGGACATTTAGTCCCTCGAGCTGACTCTGCCATTCAATGAGATCATGGATGCTTTGATCCTGGCCTCAACTAAACTTTCCTGCCTGCCACCCATAACCATTGTCTCACTTGTAGATCAAAAATCTGTGTAATTCTTGA
The DNA here is from genome assembly GCF_902713615.1 of Scyliorhinus canicula. Taxonomy (NCBI): domain Eukaryota; kingdom Metazoa; phylum Chordata; class Chondrichthyes; order Carcharhiniformes; family Scyliorhinidae; genus Scyliorhinus; species Scyliorhinus canicula. The sequence continues at coordinate 108,642,414 of NC_052148.1, read as the reverse complement.
GTGTTTTCAGTGACTCACACACATATTTATGAATTACGAGCAGGAGTAGGCCATTTGGCCCCTCAAGCCTGCTCCACCATTTAACAAGATCATGGGTGATCTGATTGTCGTCCCAACTCAACATTCTGTCAACCTCTGATAACCTTTGAATCATATGTTAGTTAAGAATTAATCTACATCTGCCTTAAAGATATCCAATGATCCTGCTTCCATTGTTGTCTGAGAAAGAAAATTCCGGACATTCACAACCCTCTGTGAGAGAAAATTTATTCTAATCTCCGACATAAATAGCAGACCCCTTATTTTTAAATTGTGTCCCTTGGTTCCAGTCTCTCCCTCAAAGGGAAACATAAGGCTGGATTTTTCGGCTGCGTCAGCTGCAAGATCGCCACTGATGGGATGGCGACCATATACATGTCCGTTGACCTCGGCGGGAATTCCCAGTTGCAGGCAAGGCTAAAGAATCCCACACATTATTTCCGCATTTCCCTGTCAAGTCCCTTTCGAATGTTATTTGTTTCAATAAGGTCACCTGTCAACTTGCTAAATTCCAATGGACATATGCCCAGCCTACACAACCTTCCAAGGCAGCACGGTAGCATGATGGTTTTCACAGTTGCTTCACAGCTCCAGGGTCCCAGGTTCGATTCCCGGCTTGGGTCACTGTCTGTGTGGAGTCTGCACGTTCTCCCCGTGTGTGGGTGGGTTTCCTCCGGGCGCTCCAGTTTCCTCCCACAGTCCAAAGATGTGCGGGTTAGGTGGATTGGCCATTCTAAATTGCCCTTAGTGTCCAAAAAATGTTAAATGGTGGTTACTGGGTTACGGGGATAGGGTGGAGTCGTGGGCTTGAGTAGGGCGCTCTTTGTAAGGTCTGGTGCAGAATAGATGGGTCGAATGGCCTTCTTCTGCACTGTAAATTCTATGTTAAGATAACACCCTCTCATGCAACGTGTTGGTTGAGTGAATCTTATCTGAACTGCTTCTAATACATTTATATCGAACCTTAAATAAAAAGACCAAAGTGTACACAATATTCTAGATTTGGTCTCAGCAATGCACCGTACAACTGCAGCAAATCATCCCTACTTTTATATTCCATTCCCCTTCAATATGGCAACATTCCATTTGCCTCCCTAATCATTTGCTTGAGCTGAATGCTAACCTTTTTGATGCATGTACCATAATTCCCAGATTCCCCCTGTACCCCAGAGTTCTGCAGTCTCTCTGCATTTAAGTAAAAGACCCTTTTCTATTCTTTCTGCCAAAGTGGACAAGTTCACTGTCACAACCCTCACAAGTACCATGGGGAAATCACTCATTGATCCCCCTGTGGAGTATGAGTTCCCATGGTTACAGGCGTAGGCCCGCCCAGCAGGGACTTATTATCAAGCCCTTTAAATGCCATCCTAGGCTGGCGTTCTGTTAATTCTGGGCTGGGACACTGGTGTTGTGCGCCGCGGATGTGGCTTTCCTTTTAAGTTTAGAATAAATCTGTTTAAACCTTCATCTCCTGGATTACTACACTGGCAACAAGGAGCAAGAACGGGATTCTGGACAGCCTTGCTTAAAAACCAACTCGGGGAAGAAAACATAGGAGGAGAAACCAGGAATGTCACTATTTGGGAAACTCAAGCCATATGATGGGGGCGTGCAGAATCGGCCACAGTACGCCAAAAGAATGGTTTATTTCTTTTATGCAAATTGCATAGAAGGTGACGACTGGCGAAAGGTAATCCTTTTGACTGCTTGCGGAGCCCCGCGTTCGGTATGGGTTTGACTTACCCGGCAGCCCCAGACTCAAAAGCTTTGAATGAACTTATAGAATTAGTGGCAAACCACTACGACCTGAGACCATCAGTAATTCTCCAGCACTACAGGTTTAATACGGCTGGAAGAATCCCTGAAGAATCTCGGCCGGAATTCCTGACCAGGCTCAGGAAATTGGTGAAACACTCCGTGTATGGATCATTCCTGCCGGAGATGCTTCGGGACTTACATGTATGTGGGATAAACAATGTCATGGCAAAGAGAAAACAGCTTACAGAACCCACCCTGGACCTTAAAAGAGTCATAGAATTGGTACAGTCCTTGCACAATGCCAAGAACATCAAGATTCAATGAACTGCAGCGTTCTCAACATCGGGCAACCCCCATAAAGGAAAACCGAGCTCCCCGCAGAAAGCACCTCTGCACCACACCCACACATCATGTTCACCACTTAGCCACAGCAAGTAAGGATATGCGTTGACGGCCGCGAAATTCCAGAAACATTACGGAAGCACCCCCAGAGGACTTTGGGAAACAGTCACAAGAGTACTGTACTTGCGGCCAAAGCATACAACTAAGTAAAGGCTACCAGAATCGTCAGTACGCGTACCACTCAGGTTGGAGGCCAAAGCCACCTTAGACCCGGGCCTTGTAAATCCACCCCAACAAGATGAACTGATGCAACTGAACTGCATCACCATCCCCAAAATTGCTCCAATCAAAATTATACTCCAGGTCAAAGACCACTCCTTGGAAATGAAAGCAGACACAGGAGCTGCTGTCTCTATTATAGGAGAGCAGACCTTCAGGCGCCTCCGAGCAGACATTGCGCCCGTGGGTCTTTGAGACAACAGTGCCAGGCTGGCTGTGTAGATCAGGGAACCTGTACAAATCATAGGAACCACCATGACCACGGTCACCATGGGCAACAGACGGTTAGACTCCCCCGAATAATCGTACAAATACCAGGACCGAGTCTCTGTGTAGAGATTGGCTGCAAAAATTCCGATTGATTGATTGATTGATTAATATTTATTGTCACATGTACCGAAGTACAGTGAAAAGTATTTTTCTGCGGCCAAGAGAACATACACGTTACGTACATAGGAGGCAAAAGAATAATCGACAATGGTACATCAACAAATTGGTTACAGTGCGAAACAAGGGCCAAACAAGAGCAGCTTAGGGCATTGTGAATAGTGTTCTTACAGGGAACAGATCAGTCCAAGGGAGAGTCATTGAGGAGTCTTGTAGTTGTGGAGAAGAAGCTGTTCCGATGTCTGGATGTGTGGGTCTTCAGACTTCTGTACCTTCTGCCGGATGGAAGGGTCTGGAAGAGGGCAAAGCCTGGGTGTGACGGGTCTCTGACAATGCTGCCTGTTTTCCTGAGGCAGCGGGAGGTGTAGATAGAATCAATGTGGGGGTGACAAGCTTGTGTGATGTGTTGGGCTGAGTTCACCACACTCACCAGTTTCTTGCGATTTTGGGCTGAGATTGGACTGGCAGAAAATGTTTAAATGCGAACCGACGGCCTATATGAAGTCGCAGGATATATCCAGAGGTGTGTCTCAGCAAAATAAAAGGAGCAAGGCCAAAAAAGTCTACATTGATCCGGAGGCCCATCGAAGTACTTCCAAGCACCACCAGTCCCCTAACCCTAGCTCACCAAGGTAGAGGCTGAACTTGGGCAGCTGGAGAACCTTATTATCCACCCGGTACAATTTGTGGAATGGGCTGCGCCAGTTCTCCTGGCACTAACGCTCACCAAGTTAGTCTGCCTGTAATTTAACTGACAACAGCACTCCCTGATTTGACTGATACTCCGTGCCACCCATCTAAGGTCTGTATGCAAAACAGTCTGGAGGCCACACGTTTACCAAGCTGGACATAAGCCATGTATGATATGCTCGATTATAGCATCCAGGAAATATGTCACCATCAACACCCACAAGGGATTGTATGAAAACACCCACCTGTCTTTTGGAGTCTCATCAGCGTGCGTCATTTTCCAGCACGTAATAGAAAATACCTTTCAAGGGCTGCCTCGGGTGGCACTATACCTGGATGATGCATTAATCACAGGAGCCATCGATAAAGAACACTTGGCAAACTTGGAGGAAGTCCTATGACAATTCTCCGAAGCGGTCCTCTGCCTCCAGCAGTAAAAGTGTATGATTCAGGTGGATGAGGGTAACATACCTCAGATACTGTGTCGATAAAGGTGGCCTTCTCCCTGTAGAGGACAAAGTAAAGGCCATAAAAGGGGCACCGCCCAGCGAAATGGAGTTGAAGTTGTTGCTAGCCTCATCAACTATTAAGTGAAAGTTATTCCCAACCTAACCACCTTACTGACATCCTGCACACATTGCTAAAGAACAACCAGAAGTGGTTGTGGCAGACACCACAGGACGTAACATTCACAAAGTGAAACAACAACTGCTGTCGTCCAACAGCTTGGCATGGATGCCCTGAGTCACCTACCCATATCAGGCAAGCAAATCCAGACATGAATCCAGAAGGACCCCATGCTGGTAAAATTTCATCACATGATCCTAAGCAACAGAATTCAAGGACACCCTGAAGAGAAGCCCCGAGTGGTTATCCCTCGCCCAGGGCCAGCACTCAATCTTGAAGGAGCTACCCAGTGGTCACCCAGGAGTCTCCAAAATGAAGATATTCGCAAGGCGCTGCATCGGGTGGCATGGACTTGACTTTGACTTTGTAAATTTGGTAAAATAGTGCTTGCCGTGTCAGGAAAATCAGAAGCTCCCACTGTCGGCCTTGCTATACCAGTGGGAATAGCCAGAGAGAGCTTGGGTATGAGTACACAGGACTTTACTGGGCCCTTGATGGGGTCAATGGTTTTAGTCTTGGTTGAGACCCATTCAAAATGGATGGACATACATCGGATATCCTCCATGACTTCCAGTGACACCATAGAGAAACCTTGGCAGTAATTTTGTACCCATGGGATACCGGAAGTCCTTGTATCCGACAATGGGACCCCATTCATCAGTGGAGAATTCCAGGTGCTCGTGAAGTCCAATGGAATGAAACACATCCGAATGGTGCCAGACCACCCATCTTCCAACAGCCTGACTGAACGGATGGTCCAAACGTTTAAAAGCAATATGAAGAAATAGGCACTAAATTGGCTCAGTTCCTTTTCAATTACATAACGGTGCTACACCCTATATTGTGCCAATGGAATTGCTATTTGGCCGACGCCGCTGGACCAGACTCAGTCTATTGTTGCCCAAACTAATTGGGAAAGTTAACCAAAACATAAAACAATTACGATGCCGGACGGCCCGACAGGACCTTCAGGCTGGGAGATACCATCTATGTTCAAAATTTTGGAGATGGATTCCCAGGGATCCCGGGAGCTGTAGCGGAAAAGTGGAAAAAGCTAGCCCCATGTCATAAAAGGTCAAGACCAGGGAGAAGACCATAAAAAAACCATGTGCACCATTTCGGGAGCAGAGAACCCTCTACTGAAGAAACTATTCCGCGCAGGGTGACCTCTGGTCCAGTGGCGCGGCCCAATAGAACATAGATCATATAGTGCAGAAGGAGGCCATTAGACCATCGAGTCTGCACCGACCCACTTAAGCCCTCACTTCCACCCTATCCCCGGAACCAAAAAACCCCATCTCACCTTTTTGGTCACTAAGGGCAATTTAGAATGACTAATCCACCTAACCTGCACGTCTTTGAACTGTGGGAGGAAACCGGAGCACCCGGAGGAAACCCACGCAGACATGGGGGGAACGTGCAGACTCCGCACAGACAGTGACCCAGTGGGGAATCGAACCTGGGACCCTGGCGCTGTGAAGCCACAGTGCTATCCACTTGTGCTACCGTGCTGCCCACAGGATGTCCTGTACCAGCACTCCAGGAAGCAGCCCATCAGCAAAATGACAACCCCGTGTGGTAAGCTATAGCGCCATTAGTCAGTGCCAGCTCACTGTAAAAGAGAATGGGGCAATAGTGCCGTAAGAAAATGAATTACCTTCTTCACGTGGCCAGGATATGTCTGCCACCTCAAGCCTCTCAATGCCCGTACCCACCCCTCGCACCACCAAGTTGATCTCTCATCCAGCCACCTTGCTGGTTGCCCATCAGTTACGACCCTCTCTCCTCCCCTGCCCCCTCCATCCCCCAGCTATATTGGTGCTTCCAGTCTCAACTCTCCTCCTCACAACCCACCGCGGTCCCACTGCTGTCTCAGGCATACCACTTCTCAACCATCTGAACTGGCAGTACTCCTGCCCACACTCTCCCCATCTGTATCTCTGCAGGACAAACTCAAGCATAACCAGCATGAGAAGGCACAGCCACCTGGAATGATGTGGAGGCTCCACACCCTCACCCCACCCCCCCCCCACCCCGCCCCTATGAGGAACGAGCTCTTGAATTGACCGGTGAGGAGCAGGACCCGCCTGTGTGGATGGTGAAGTGGGTGCAGTGAGCAAAAGTGAGAACCGTAGGGGCACACAGTCATTACTCAAACCTCAGGAGAGTAAACATTTCACATCATTTATCCCCTGTGATGTACTAATGCCATCACCCTTCCCTTACACGGCAATCAGAAGAGCAGCAGGGCCATCCTTGCGTCCCCTGGGAACCACACACCGGTCAGATCAGAGGGGGAGTTTTTGGACATAGGAGGCATCAGAGCTGTCACCCATACCCAGCCTAGTGCAGAAATTCACACCCCGGTGGGAATAACTAGTCGGCAGGTTTCTGGGTCACTCACCAGTGAGCACCTCACTGCTGATGATCCACAGCAGGTGGAGGCAGGGAAGTCCCAACGATCTAAGATCCAGAGGAATGTCGCAGACTGGGACACTGCTGAACTCCTGACCGATGATGCATCCCTGAGTACGGTCATCCCAGAGATGCTGCAACTGCAAAGGCAGAGTCATGAGCATTAGGAAGGGATGCCAGCATCCATCCTCAGATTGCAAGGCTGACTGCTGGAATCCAATCACCTTCAAGCCGAGGAAATTGTGCCTTCACTCCAACGCAACGAGGCCAACACTGCGAGGGTGGCATCTGCAGTGGAGAACTTGGTGCAGGACATACATCCATGATGGGTGATGTCTGCTCCATGGTTCCGCTCATAGCTCATGACCTCCATGGCTCAGGGCCTGAGCTCCAAAGTGCAGGGCTTCAACTGCATGGTGCAGGCACAAGTGGGAATCTCCAAGCGTATGTGCCAGAAGATGTTTGGGTTTCTGGATCTCATTTCTGCTGCCTTCCATCCGTGCAGGAGCACAGAGTCCAGTCCCGAACAGCTTGGAGTGTAGCACTGCAGCACCCATGGTGCTCGAACATCTGCTCAGACCCTGAAGGTCCAGGCTCCCCCAGGGGACGCCCACCAAATTAATCTCAGGTAACAGGGCATCCCCGCCCACTGTGTGTGGGACCCAGATCACAACGTCTCACAAGACCTAAACCGCATCCAGTTGCAGACAGTGTTATACCAGTGTACCAAACACGACAGGGACCAACCTGGAGGGGCAGGCACCGTCAGGTGAGGATCCTGCAGGAGAATGGGCATATGCAACCAAAAAAAAAATGATGGAAAATCTCAGCAAACCTGGCAGCATCTAGGGGAAAAGAGCTAATGTTTCGAGTCCAGCTAAAAGCAGAGAAAGTGGGAAATATTTATACCTTGGAGTGCGAATGAAAGATGAGTCATAGTCACAGAAACCAAAGGAACAGGGTGCTAATGGCAGACCCCAGAGAGAATAAAAGGTGTGAAAGGCCAAACAGCAGAGAAACCACCCTGTGACAGATGTAGGTGTGGGGGAGGGGAAGCAAAGGGGAGAAAAGGTAAGGAAAGGGGGGATAAAATAGGGGTTAAATATTTATAAAGAAAGACAAGAAAGGAAGAAATGGTAAAAGACAGTTAAAATGAAATGGGAAGAAAACAATAGGGTCGAGGTAAGGTAGAGCTGATCATCTGAAGTTGTTGAATTCGATGTTGAGACTGGAAGGCTGTAGCCCCCCTAACTGGAAGATGAGATATTGTTCCTCCAGTTTGCGTTGAGCTTCACCAGAACATTGCAGCAGGCCAAGGACCAACATGTGGGCATGGGAGCAGGGTCTTGTATTAAAATGGCAAGCAATGGGAAGGTCAGGGTCCTGAATGCGCACAGACCGAAGGTGCTCGGCAAAGCGATCACCCAGTCTACGTTTGGTCTACTCCAATGAGCACATTTGGTCTGGCTGACCTGTGGCTGAACATCCGAGACACTCGGGGGAACAAGGCATTCCTTCTGGGGCGCCGAACACGACCAACAATCTGCCCAGGTTGGCATCCCAAATTGTGGGGCTGGCATTTTGCGAGCTGAGTGGGGTTGGCTGTGTAGGAGCGGTTTAAGTATTGCTCTCCCATATTAGCAGGTTGGGTGGTGTGGGCAGACCCAGCGAATCAACCGGCAGGACCAGCATTCGCAGCGTGAAGCCTATGGGGCATCTTTAAGTGGTCCAATTAACATTTTATAATGGTGACGGCCTCGCCGGGCTGAGCATCGGGAAGCTTGCAGCAGTTCTCACTCGCTACCACACTTAGAAACTTTTCCATTAATTCACGGCCTTAGAAACTTTCCTGTTAGATCGCAGCCACAGAAAGGAATGCATGAGTTTGGCCCTTTGAGGCTACTTCTCAACTTAATATTAAGATGGATGGTCCTCTATATCAATTCCATACACTTACACTCTGCTCATACCCTTGAAACCTTTAGAGTCCAGAAATCTATCTATTTTCTTCTTAACTATATTCAGTGATTTGGCCTCCACAGACTTCTGTGGTACAGAATTCCACAGGTTCACCAACATCTGAGTGAAGAGGTTTCTCCTCATCTCTATCCTAAATGGCCTACCCCATATCCTGAGACTGTGATCCCTTGTACAAGGCCCTGCCAACCAGAGCAAACAACATCCCTGCATCCGATTTGTCCAGCCCTTTCAGACTTCTTTGGGTGTAATTCTCTGTCGGCTGACGCCGGAATTGGGATATCAGATTGGGTGGAGAATCGCCCGGCAGCTGAAAATCGAGGCCGGCGCGGGGCACCCGACAGAACGCCATGCTCTGGTGCCTTGACAACGCCTTGAATGCATTCTGCGCAGCCCGTGCAGTAAACGGTGTTAGCATATCATGAAAGTGCCTTTCCCTGTATTCTCCGGGACTGCCGTGATGCTCTGCCTCCGCTATAAGGAATTACTGATGGCGACGTTCACTGTGGTTATAAAAATTGGGAAACAGGCGCAGTGGCTGCTGAGGGAGAGAGCGGAGGTAGGACATATTCCTTGAGCCGCGACCGTTGGCTGCTGGTCCTGTCGCTGGCATGGCTGGCTGGGCAGGGTGGTGTTTGCCAAGGCCACGGGGAGTATCAGGGGGTGACCAGAGATGGACCGTGGTGTCAGGGTGACATCCGGGACTGGGGTGTCTAAGCACAGACCGTCATTGCCGAAGCCTGCAAGGCAGCCACCGTGCTGCACACCCCACTCCACCCAACCTGGCCCATGGTCGTGTAGAGCAACACCGGTTGTATGAGTGCACCAACACCAACCCCAGCCCCCAACCACTCCCTCCACCTCCCCCACCCCCCCACAACCCGCACCTCGGTGGGGCATCTCACAGCCTTCCCAAGGACAATGCCCATGGTAGCCCCAACAGGAGTGTGCCTGCCACGGGATGCAGACCATACCGCTGGCATGGGTAGTGTCAGCTACCAGTACCCCTGCCGGCAGGGATGGCTGCCGAGGACAGAGGTGCGGTGTAGAGGGAAGAATGCTGGGGGAAAGGCTGGGGGTGGGTGTGGGGATGGGGGAGGAAAGAGGGGCATTCGGGGATAGAGGCTACAGTGCAGTCCGGGGCTACCGTGTAGTCCAGTGTTTTTCAAACTTTTTTCGGGGGATCCATTTTTACCAACCGGCCAACCTTCAGGACCTAAGCCGGCCAACCTTCGTAACCCACGTCGGCCGACATTCCGACCCGCAATTTTCTCTTACCTTTAATGCGGGAGGTCAGCCTACCTGGTCCTCACAATCCCACTCCAATCAGGTTCACAGGAGGAGAGGGCTATGCACATTTCGGGTGCAGGATTCAGCCGGTTCCTTTGTGCTGTCTTCATCTTTGTGAGGATGGAAAATAAAACCTCGCATATGTAGGTCATTGTGAAGGACAAAAGCAACAAAATGCTTGTTTTACTCAGCTCCGGATACTCCTCGGAGATGCTACTCCAGAATACTGATAGTTTCATTGACTTGTGCTGTGTTTTTAATGTGCTGTTGCGTTGCTGTCCGTTGCTGCCTCCGTGCCCGACATGTCCTAGAGTTGTGGCCAGGATTGTGGGACAAAGGAGGGGGCCTTCGTCATCATCAGGTGATGCTGCAAGGGACAAGACATGACGCAGTGTTGGATCGTGGGTTGGGATGGTGGAGGGGTGGTGTGGGTATATGGGGTGGTGGAGTGGTGTGGAGGTGGTGGGATGCTAGTTTTGGAGTGGCGTGGGAGAGGTGGGGTGGTTTGGGGATGGTAGAATGGTGTGGTGGTGATGGGATGGTGTGAGGGGGGGGGCGGGTTGGTATTGGGGGTTATGCCACGTGTGTCATAGGGACACCGCAACTCAATGAGGGCTCATGTGATTCCCCGATGCCAACCTCTCCAGGCCCACCAACTAGGTCCAGTGCCGCCGCTCTGTGACGGTAAGGGTCTGCAGGTCCAGCGGGCCTCCTCCAGTCTTTTCTCTCTACCTATGGTTATGCACCACCTTCTCCTGGCAGGGTGGCGGGAGACAGAAAATGCACAGCGTTAGGCAGTCAGACATGGGCACCGTTTGTCACTAGAATTACGCTAGTTCCACGTGGCGCCGGTGCTTACCATTAACGGGTTCTGAATTGATCCGGGACCGGTGCCGCTTCCGTAGTCATAAAACACCACCGAGTCAATCCTGGGGCGAAATTCTCCCCTACCCGGCGGGGCGGGGGGTCCCGGTGTAGCGGAGTGGCGCCAACCACTCCGGCCTTGGGCCTCCCCAAACGGGCATGACCCAGTACCAGGCGGACCCAGATGGCGTGCTGCGGAGCGTGACCCCATCTCAGGTGGGCATTGCTAAGGCCCGACACAGCATGAACCGGTCGCGAAGGAAGGTCTTCCCGTCCCAGGTGGGCATTGCTGGGATTCTCCAGAGCATGTCCCAGTCATCGATGAGCATAGTTGAGGGCGTCGACACTGTGTTGCAGACATTGGAGAGCCGACAGGACTGGCCTTTGGCGCTACGCCGGCCGGCGTCGGGACTGGCCGAAAGGTCTTCGCCGGCCGGCGTGAGTCCGCGCATGCAACGGAGCGTCAGCAGCCGCTGACGTCACCACCGGCGCATGCGCAGTAGGTGGGGTCTCTTCCGCCTCCGCCATGGTGGAGGCCGTGGCGGTGGCGGAAGAAAAAGAGTGCCCCCACGGCACACGCCGATCGGTGGGCCCCAATCGTGGGCCAGGCCACCGTGGGGGCGCCCCCCCGGGGTCTGATCGCCCTGTCAATCCCGCCGGTACCAGAGGTGGTTTAAACCACGTCGGCGGGATTGGCCTGTCAGCAGCGGGACTTCGGCCCATCGCGGGCCGGAGAATCGCCGCGGGGGGCGCACCGACCGGCGGGGCGTGATTCCCGCTCCCGCCGAATCCCGGGTGTCGGAGAATTCCGGCCACGGCGGGGGCGGGATTTACGCTGGCCCCGGGCGATTCCCCGACCCTGCGGGGGGTCAGAGAATTCCGCCCCTGGTGTCAGCAATTAGTCTCTGAAACGGAAAATCCCGCCCATGGGCATTCGGCGACGGGGCGGAGAATCCATTTTCCCGCACAAAGTCGGAACTGGCGCCTGTTTAGTAATTCTCCGCCCCACGAAAACCGGCGTACTCATGGAGTACACTACACCGAGTATTGCCTGAGGCCCGCCCTGCGATTCTCTGTCCCCAACCGGCCGAATTCCCGACAGCGTGGTTCTAACATGGTCCTGCTGCTCGGGAACCTTGCGAGGCGGCTGCGGACTCAGTACGGGCCGCCACAGTCGGGGGAGGGCAGCCGCCGTGAGCATGCGAGGCCTCTGACCCGGAAGTGCAGGGGGCTGCATCGGCAGCTCGAGCTGCGAGCTCTACGGCAGTTCCCTGCTAGCCCCCTGCAAGACAGTGAATCTGTGGCCTTTTGACACCAGTTTTCCTGGTGTAAAAGTCCACAGTTTTCACGACGATGTGGGGACATATTCCCAAAAACGGAGAATCCAGCCCCCTATGTTTCAATTAGTTCACCTCTCATTCTTCTAAACTCCAGTGAATGCAGGCTTAGTTGACCCAATTTCTCCTCATACGACAATCCTGCCACCCCAGGAATCAGTCTTCGCTGCACTCCCTCTAAGGCAAGTATATCTTTTCTTTGATATGAAGACCAAAACTGCTCACAATACTCCAGGTGTGGCCTCACCAAGGTCCTGTACAGCTGCAGTAAGACACCCTTGCTCCTATACTCAATCCGCTTGCAATGAAAACCAACATACCATTTGGCTTCCTCACTGCTTACTGCACCTGCATGCTTGCTTTAGGTAACTGATGTATTTGGACATCTGGGTCCCTTTGTACATCAACATTTCTCAATCTATCACCATTTAAATAATACTCCGCCATTCTGTTTTATGTCTGGAGTGGATAACTTCTCATTTATTGGTTTAACACTGCATCTGCCATGTTGTCTGATGACAAAAGGTTGGACAGGCTAGGCTTGTATCAACTGGAGTTTAGAAGAGTAAGAGGCAACTTTATTGACACTAAGGCCTTGAGGGGTCTTGACAGGGTTGTTATGGGCCAGGGTTTAGAGAACCCCAGAGTGTAGCATGGTGTTCACCTGACCCACAACTTTTAATAGATTGTGGTATGGGGAGCACACGGCTCACTCTACCGGTGTTGTACAGCAGAAACGGAAAAGTATTTTTTAAGGCAAAACAATGTTTATTCTATGAACTCAAGTTAACCTTTTTAAAACATACAGTGAACATCTTAGCAACCATCAAATCAAATACAACTCCCAAAGAATACAACACTAAGTAATCCTTAATAACTTCCCAAACAACATCCAGAAGACAAAATAAACACCTTTTAACAGAAGCACATTAGATTTACATTCACTACTGAGGCCATTTATAATTCTGAATTCAGCAAATAATCAAGAGATAGTCTTTTCATGGCAGAGAGATCAACAGTACACCTGCTTTGTCTGGCTTCAGCTCCAACACTGAAAACAAAACTAAAACACACCCTGCAGCAAACAGCCTAAAACAAAAGTAAAAAGCTGACAGTTCAGCTCCACCCACACTCTGACATCACTGATAAACACCCATTTTTTAAAGGTGCATTTTTAAAACACCTATTTCTTAATGGTACTCTCACTTAACAGGGTGGATGTGGGAAGGTTTTCCTCTTGTCGGAGAATCAAGGACTAGGGGTTTAAGGTAAGGAGTCATCCATTCAAGACAGAGATGAGGAGAAATTCTTTCTCTCAGAGAGTCGTTAGTCTTTGGATCACTGTTCAGTGGAAGCAAAGGATTTGAAAATTATTAAGGCTGAGCTAGATAGATTTTTGGTAAATCAGAGGTCAAAATGTTCTTGGGAGTAGGTGGGAATGTTGAGCTGAGCTTACGATCAGATCAGCCATGATCTTATTGAATGGCAGAACAGGATTGAGGGGTTGAGTGGTCTACTCCTGCTCCTAATTTGTTTGTTTTGTATGTATATCCTGCCAGCCTTCTCTATGTGGCCTGGAGCCTTCAGTTGCTACGACCCCCACAGTGTGCCAGTTAGTCAGCTTGTTTGAGAAATAGTACAGCTGCTAAAATAAGTCAGGAAACATTTATTCGAATGAAGTAGATTTATAAAAAATTTTGAAATAATTGAGTCGTCTTTTTATTTGGGATGTTTGCTGTTGATTTGTTAGCTTTTCCCCTCCGTTTATTGAAGGGAGTGTTTTATTTCTTGCAAAAGCAAAATAGTGGAAATTTGAAATAAAAGCCGAAAATTGAGGAAATATTGGAGAGAGACATTAATGGACTGAATTTTCCTGAGCCTTTGGAAGCTTGGAGATAAGGGATTGGGTCCCAGGAAAATTGGGGGATTCTACTTCGGGACTGTGCCCGCTGAATTCTTGCTGCTGAGGAACATTTCCACAGTGGATCAGCTGCCCACTCCATGCAGACGGACAGCCAATTATCATTGTTAGGATTTTCCAACATTTTGCCATTGGCAGATGGCCCCTCTGTGTATGGAGATCACCAGCTTAATGGGAGGCAGCCTTCCAGTGGTCGATTGTTAGGGCTATAGGAACAGAAGTCTCAATGCCCCAAAGAGAGGACCATGGGCTACCTGCAGCCCAAGCTATTCCTCCGGCAAGGTTTCCTCCAGCCCGGTGGGGCCTACCAGTTTCAGCCTCGATAATATTTAAGTTCCTTCCACGTTCCACATTAACGGCAGCATGGTGGCACAGTGGTTAGCACTGATGTCTCACAGTGCCAAGGACCCAGGTTCACTTACGGCTTTGGGTGACCGTGTGGAGTGTCTACGTTTTCCCTGTGTCTGCGTGGGTTTCCTCCGGGTGCTCCGGTTTCCTCCCACAGTCAAAGATGTGCTTGTGGGGGGTATAGGGCAGTGGGAGTGGGCCGAGGTAGAGTGCTGTTTTGGAAGTTTGGCAGATCGAATGGCCTCCTGTGCACTGTTGGGATTCTGTGGATTTTATGTTCTGTGAGAGCCTCGATTTTCACTTGGCCCATTGTCTCTGACCGGTTACAGCAGTGTCCACCTTGTCAACGGCAGTCCTGGGGCTTCATATCTGCCAGCCAACCACATTGAGAGCCCACCACTGTCCTTGATAGAATGATGTGTGCAGAGGCAGCTAGTTAGGAAGCTGAAGGAAAATTGTGCCATTAGTCTCACTGCTGACGTATGGTCTGGAGGCACCCATTTATTTCTTGAACATTACTCCTTTAAGCTACTAAGACATAACAGCCCCATTTGGCCCCAAGGTTGGAAATTGAAGCCAGCTTTCGGGTTGATGACCATTCATCAAAGCTATTGTTTTGACTGATTTATGTTTAGCTAATGAGAATTGTGACTTTAATTAGCATACCAGAATGGTTACCTGGATCACATAGTCATAGTTTTATGTCACAAAAAGAGTCCAGGGAGCACTTGGCCGATAGCCTTGTGTACCGTGGCATACACATTGAGGATACCCTCCATCATATTATGTGGCACTACCACCATGCTAAATGGGATAGTCTTCGAACATATCTCGCAACTCAAGACTGGGCATTCATGAGGCGCTGTGGGCCATCAGCAGCAGTAGAATTGTAATTAACCACAATCTGTAACCTCATGGCCCGGCATATCCCCACTATACCATTACTACCAAGCCAGACGATCAACCCTGGTTCAATGTAGAGCGCAGGAGGGCCTACCAGGAGCAACATCAGGCAACCCGTAAAATGAGGTGTCAACCTGGTAAAGCTACAACACAGGACTACCTGTGTGCCAAATAGCATAAGCAGCAAGTATTAGATAGAGGTAAGTGATTCCAAAACCAACGCATCAGATCTAATTTCTGCAGTCCTGCCATATCCAACAGTGAATGGTGGTGGACAATTAAACAACTCACTGGAGGAGGAGGCTCCACAAATATCCCCATCCTCAATGATGGAGGAGCCCAGCACATATCTGCAAAAGACAAGGCTGAGGCATTCGCAACAAGCTTCAGTCAGAAATGCCGAGTGGATAATCCATCCCAGTCTCCTCCAGCGGCCCTCAGCATCACAGATGTCAGCCTTCAACCAATGCGATTTATTTCACGTGATATCAAGAGACAGCTATAGGCACTGGATACTGCAAAGGCTATGGGCCCTGACAATATCCCAGCAACGGTAATGAAGACTTGTCCTCCAAACTTGCTGTGCCCCTAGCCAAGCTTTTTCAGTACAGATGTAACACTGGCATCTACCCGGCAATGTAGAGCATTGCCCAGGTGTGTCCTGTATACAGGAAACAGGACAAATCCAAACAAGCCAATTACTGCCTATCAGTCTACTCTCCATCATCAGCAAAGTAATGGAAGAAGTCAACAGTGCTATCAAGTGACACTTACTCAGCAATAACCTACTCATGGACGCTCAGTTTGGGTTCTGCCAGGGTCACTCAGCTCCTGACCTCATTACAGCCTTGGTTCAAACATGGACATAAGAACTGAATGCCAGAGGTGAGGTGAGAGTGGCTGCCCTTGATATCCAGGCAGCATTTGACTGAGTGTGGCATCAAGGAGCCCTAGATAAACTGGAGTCAATGGGAATCGGGGAAAACTCTCCATTGGTTGGAATCATACCTGGCACAAAGGAAGATGGTAGTGGTGGTTGGAGGTCAATCACCTCAGCTCGAGGACATAATTATAGGACTTCCTCAGGGTGGTGTCCTAGACCCAACCATTTTCGGCTGCTTCATCAATAGTCTCCCTTCCATCATAAGGTCAGAAGTGGGAATGTTTGCCGATGACTGCACAATATTCAGTACCATTCGCGACTCCTCAGATAATGAAACAGTCCATGTCCAAATACAGCAAGACCTGGACAATATCCAGGCTTGGACTGACATGTGGCAAGTAATATTTGCACCACATAAGTAAAGGCCATTTCCTACAAGAGGCGATCAAACCACCGCCACTTGACATTCAATGACATTGCCATCGCTGAATCCCCCACAATCAACATCCTCGGGGTTACCGTTGATCAGAAACTGAACTGTACTAGCCATATTAATACTGTGGCTACCAGCGCAGATCAAAGGCTAGGAATCCTACAGCGAGTAACCTCAAAGCCTGTCTGCCATCTACAAGGCACAAGTCAGGAGTGTAATGGAATACTCTCCACTTGCCTGGATGAGGGCAGCTCCAACAACACTCAAGAAGCTCGACACCATCCAGGACAAAGCAACCGGTTTGATTGCAACATCCTGAAACTCCCTCCCTAATAGCACAGTGGGTGTATCTACACCTCAAGGACGGCAGCGGTTTAAGAAGGCAACTCCCCACCACCTTCTGAAGTGCAACTAGGGATGGGCAATAAATACTGGCCTAACCAGCGACGCCCAAATCCCGTCAATGAGATTTTAAAAAACATTTTGAGCGCTAATCAAAATGCTTCTTGGATGTTATGATGGTTCCTGCCTCTACCATCCTTTCAAGCAGTGAGTTCCAGATTACTATCACCCTCTGAATGAAAAGGTTTTTCCTTAAACCTCCTATAAATCTTCTGCACCTTATCTTAAATCTGTGCTCCCTGGTTCCTTCCTATCTACCTTATCTGTGAGCCTCATAATTTTGTACACCTCTATCAGGACCCCCTCAGCCTTCTCTGCTCGAAGGAGAACAATCCCAGCCTAACCAACCTCTCCTCATAGCTGAGAGCTCCAGCCCAGACAACCGCTTGGTGAATCTCCTCTGCATTTTTTCTAAGTGCAATCACATCCGTCCTATAGTGTGGCAACCAAAACTGCACACAGTGCTCTAGCTGTTGCCGAACGAGTGTTTTATGCAGCTCCATCATAACCTCCCTGCTCATATATTCTATGCCTCGGCGAATAAAGGCAAGTATCCCATATGCCTCCTTAACCACTTTATCTATCTGTCCTGCTGCCTTCAGGGATCTTTGCACATGCACCCCAAGGTCCCTCTGATCATCTGTACTTCCTAGCATCCTGCCGTTCATTGTGTATTCCCTTGCCTTGTTAATCCTCCCAAAATGTATCACCTCACACTTTTCAGCATCAATTTCCATTTGTCACTGTTCAGCCCATCTGACCAGCCTGTCTATATTGTCCTGTAATCCAAGGCTTTCCTCCTCACTATTAACCACACCACCAGTTTTCATGTCATCTGTGAATTTACTGATCATACCCTCCACATTCACATCTAAATCATGAATGTACACTAGAAACAGCAAGATATACAGCACTGATCTCTGCAGTACACTACTGGACACACGTTTCCCGTCCCAAAAGCAACTAACTGCCTCCTGCCACTAAGCCAGTTTTGGATCCAATTTGCCAAATTGCCCTGGATCCCATGACCTCTGTAGCCACCGAAGTTGGCCATTTCCCTAAATACAAAATGGAGGAACGCAAAGCATACAGGATAAAATGGACAATGTTTGCAGCCCCAGTAGGCTGCACCTAGCAGGTGTGGATTTTGTCTGCTAAGAAAGCAGATAGCACCGAAACGAAAGTTCCGCATACTAATGAGGCAATCACCGGGATAATTAGCATGTTAATGGAGCGATTCCAGAGACAATGGACACAATTGGGGAAGCAACTGCAACATTGTAAAGGATACCAGACACTCAGGCACCAGCAAGGTTCGAAAACAAAGAGCCTGAAGGCCCGCCCAGTAGCTAAGGAACAGCCTCAGTATTGGGGGGATTCAAACATATCGATTGGGAAGAGACCCAATCGATTCCAAGCAGGTAAGGGAGTCCGCCCAAAGGGGCGCGGATCCCTGGGACCTATAAAAGACAGGTCCCACACATGTTCAGTCTTCTCGTCCAGCCTTTCTCTCTCTTTGACCAACACTCCTCCGTGGACCAGCACCTCGACCAGCTTTTGCCAAGAAGACCTTGAACGAGAGAGAGGAGAGGGTTCAGACAGCAGCCGCCAGCAAGTAAGTGCCTCACAACGATCGCTACCAGAGATAGGCACTCCTGACCCCTTTTAACTTATACCAACCTGAAGTCTGCAGACCAGAGCAGAGCAAGAGGCCTTGTTCCCTGACCCGGCAGTTCCTTCGAGATAAGTATTAGTTTATTTAGCGGTAGGAATAAGTTTAATCCTTTCAGCGTGTGCATGGGTAGTTATTATAATTGTATTATAATAAACTCAGTTGTTTGGACTTACTAATTGGTGTATGGTTTTATTGCTTTGAACTTCACCTTGACCTTGTGGTGGTGTCTTAACAATACCTGGCGACTCCAGAGCTAAGTAAAGAAACAGAGCCAAATTGAGTGTTAAGCACACTCACCCAGAACGACCAACACCTCTTACCCCCTTGATATGTTCCCCATGCGGGACATTGTCAAAAGTCCTTCTGAAGTCCATGTAGACTACATCAACCACAATGCCCTCATTTACACACCTGGTCACCTCCTCGAAATTTTAAATCAAATTTGTTAGGCACGATCTCACCCGAACAAAGCCATGCTGATTATCCTTGATTAATCTTTGTGTCTCCAAGTGGAGATTAATTATGTCCCTCAGAACTTTGAAAGCAGACCAAGACAGGCCAGCAGCACGGTTCAATTCCCGTACCAGCCTCCCTGAACAGGTGCCGGAATGTGGCGACTAGGGGCTTTTCACAGTAACTTCATTTGAAGCCTACTTGTGACAATAAGCGAATTTCATTTCATTTCATTTCATGTTTTCCAATAATTGCCCAACCACTGATATTAGACTCACTGGCCTATCATTACCTGGTTTATTCCTACTTCCCTTCTTGAACAATGGCACTCCATTAACTGTCCTCCACTCTTCTAGCAGCTCATCTCTGGTCAGAGAGGATTTGAAAATTAACCCCTACAATCTCTTCCCTTGCCTCACACATACATCTCATTTGGGCCTGGGATAGGATTCTGTGAGAATCTTCTTGTGCTATGAGTATGTTTGTTTTATTTGTGCATGGCATGTGGGCGTCGCTCGCTGGGTCAGCATTTATTGTCCATCCCTAATTGCCCTTGAGGGGAAAGTTTAGAGTCAACCACATTGTTGTGGGTCTGGATCCACATGGAAGCCAGATCAGGTAAGGGTGGCAGATTTCCTTCCCTAAAGGGCATTAGTGAACCCAGATGGGTTTTTACAACAATCAGCAATGGTTTCACGGTCATCAGTAGACTTTTAATTCCGGATTTTTATTGAGTTCAAATTTCAAAATTTGCAGTGGTGGGTTTCGAACCCGAGTCCCCAGAGCATTACCCTGTGTTTCTGTTTTGCGAGTCCAGTGACAATAACCAAGCCACCGCCTCCCCATGTGATCTTTTAAGATGACATATTTTGAATGGAAAGATCGTAGACCTAAAATTTGTAATTATGTTGATTAAGATTTTTTAACTTTTGTCACAGAAATTACAACTTGCCACTTGCCAACAAAAATGGAGTGTCACAGTCCAGAAAACCTTTTTATAATTCAGTCATGACTGGTGCTTTTTAAAAGATTGACTTTAAAATGGATTTACTTCCTATAAAACCCCCGTCCTGATCGGAGCATATGAGTAAAAAATCAAGAACGGGTTCATACTGCGTTGTGAGAGTTGATTTTATTATCACTATTTATAACTTTATTTTGCTATTAATCTAAAAGTAAATTATATTCAGCTGCACTGTGAGTTACAGCGAGTAAACAACTGTGCTTCGACATCTATGTATGTACGTATCTGAGAACTGTGTTGTAATTCACATTGAAGTGATGGATGTGAGGGTATAGAATGAAATTTCAAAAACTTAACTCACCCGTGGCTCATCGGCCTGTCATACAAGTTACTCGTAATTTCTAAATTACAATAAATTATCATTCACTTCAAAAGTCAGGAAGAAAATTGGTGTGGGAAGTAATGTTCCAATGAACAGTAGGGGCTGTGCTTTAGCAGGGGCTATCATGTCTTCATAGCTTAGTGAAGTCATGTTCAAGAAGTAGCCCATGGGCCGAATGAGCTCCTTCTCATTGGCTGACAAAGCTCTTGCTGGTTTCCTTTGCCTTGTATTTGTGGATAAAACTGACTTCAGCACCTTTAATGTGGATGAAGTTGTTGGTGTTGGAAGACTGGAACATGTCTCTTTATTGATTGGTGAAACTCTTCACAAATCAACTCATAGAAATCCTCCGGGACCAATATGGTAGAGCTGAAGAATTCTTTCCTGCTTTCCTTGTTGCTTCACAGGCCTGACCCTGACCTCTGGTACTGTCGAAAAGGGGAATGTCCTTAAGGAAGGGTTGTATTCTTGAATAGAATGTTTGCAAAGAAGTACTGCCTACTGCCACCTGAAAAGGAAAGGGAAAAAGTTAGACTGAAGAGTAAATGATGAAAAGATAGATAAAGAAAAATAACGGAGACAGAGGTAGAGAGAGATAGGAAGAGAAACAGGAATGTGTAGAAGGAAGTAGAGGAAAGAAGAGAGACAAGACGAGAAAGGACCAGAGGAGAAACACAGAGAGAATGAGTCACAAGGACAACAGCTTTGGACAGCACAGTAGCACAAGTGGATAGCACAGTGGCTTCACAACACCTGGGTCCCAGGTTCGATTCCCTATTGGGTCACTGTCTGTGCGATTCTGCACGTTCTCCCCGTGTCTGCGTGGGTTTCCTCCGGGTGCTCCGGTTTCCTCCCACAGTCCAAAGATGTGCAGGTTAGGTGGATTGGCCATGATAAATTGCCCTTAGTGTCCAAAACATTTAGGAGGGGTTATTGGGTTACGGGGATAGGGTGGAAGTGAGGGCTTAAGTGGGTCGGTGCAGACCCGATGGGCCAAATGGCCTCCTTCTGCACTGTATATTCTATGGTCTATGTTCTAAAAACTTAAGAGAGAGGAAACTAGGATCCGAGATAACGAATAAGGAGAGCAAAATACTGAGATTACGAAGGAACGGAGCAATGGGTGGAAAGAAGGGAATGTTAAGTGAATGAAAAAATTAGGACAGCGCAGAAAGAAAGGAGCTTGGTGGGCTTGCATAGTCTTGATATTGAGTGAATTGCAGGAAAAATCTTTACTTTTCATGTTTGTAAACTTTTATTATTGTGTAATCAAAACTAGGCAACTCGGTGGTTTTCATGCTTGTATCTAGACTCCAACATCAACAGGTTAGGAATCTCTGGCTAATGCACAATGAGCTTCACTCTGCACTTAATTCACACTCTACCCATCATGGGAAAGATAGCTGCTGACACCTGCAATAATTAGGAAAAATAAGTCTTCCAGTATTCATGTCAGGGGAAAGAAAAGAGTCTCTGCTCAGCTAGTAGACTATTATTAACATTCTTTTTTTCATTTTGAGATTACCTGATAGATTTTTCATTTACTTTTGCAGTGCATAAAATCTGTCAGACCTCATGAATAATTTTTGCACTGTGACTGGATACGGTCATCTGCATAATGAATATAATTGATTCTCTTCGGTAGATGTTCTTCAGAACAAAGATCTTAACTCGATAATCCTCTTTCAGGTGAAAATGTTTTCTCAGGAATTACAAGTTTGACTTGGCAAATGATAATAAATTTCCTTTTGGAAGCTGCCCAAGCATTAGTGGTTTTTCAAGTCATGTCATTCTCCTGTTTTTTGTAGGAACCCAGGAGACTGGAAGATGAAGGTTTAAACATATTTATTCTAAACTCAAAAGTAAAGCCGCACCCATGGTGAACAACACAGGTGTCCCAGACCGGAACTAACAGGACACCCAGTCTGGGTCTGGGACGGCATTTAAAGGGCTCGATAATGAGACCTCACTAGGCAGGCCTCTGCCCGTTACCATGGGAACTTGTACTCCATGAACACCACGGGGAGAGTGATTCCTCGGTGTCCTCATGACGGTACCACAGTTTTAAATTGCATCCAATTTACATTTCCATTCATCTGACAATTACTTATAAAATGATGACTTAAGAAAGATATTTTAAGAGGGAGTGACATAGATCATAGAATTTACAGTGCAGAAGGAATCCATTCGGCCCATCGAGTCTGCACCGGCTCTTGGAAAGAGCACCCTACCCAAGGTCAACACCTCCACCCTATCCTCATAACCCAGTAACCCCACCCAACACTAAGGGCAATTTTGGACACTAAGGGCAATTTATCATGGCCAATCCACCTAACCTGCACATCTTTGGACTGTGGGAGGAAACCCACGCACACACGGGGAGAACGTGCAGACTCCACACAGACAGTGACCCAAGCCAGAATCGAACCTGGGACCCTGGAGCTGTGAAGCAATTGTGCTACCCACAATGCTACCGTGCTGCCCCAACCGTGCCACCACCTTCAGCCCCCCTTTTTAACAAAAAAAGTTAAAATCCAACTAGATTTAGCCCTTGCAGAGCCAAGAGATCCAAGGACACTTTTCTCTATCTTTGCTTATGATTTCTCAGCATTTTACACATATGGCAGGACTGTTCTCAACTGCCTTGTGTAATGTCAGTGGGAGGTAACATTTAAATACTGATGGTGGGTGCCAACAGTGCTATAACTACACACTACTGCACAGCCGTAGAGAGGTGGTGGCTAATCACTGGACGAGAAATCCAGAGACGCAGGATAATTCTCCAGGGACCCGGGTTCAAATCCCACCACCAGCAAATGGTGAAATTCAAATTCAATAAAAAGCCTGGAATTAAAAGTTTAATGATGACCGTGAAATCTTTGTCAATTGTCGCAAAAACCCATCTGGTTCACTAATCTCCTTGAGGGAAGAAAATCTGTCATACTTACCTCATTAAGCCCACATGTACAGATCCACTGCAATGTGGTTGACTCTTAATTGTCCTCTGAAATAGGCAATTAGGGATGGGCAACAAATGCTGGCCCAGCCGGTGGCTCCCATGCCCCATGACTAAATTAAGAAAAAATCTTGTGAGTCTGTCTATCTTCAGTTGATATAAATTATGACAAAGATTGTTGGGAGTCCAAGTCAGAAATGCAGCTGTACCCCATTGGGCAGCATGGTAGCACAGTGGTTAGCACACAGCTCCTGGGTCACTGTCTGTGTGGAGTCTGCACATTCTCCCAGTGCCTGCGTGGGTTTCCTCCAGGTGCTCCAGTTTCCTCCCACAGTCTAAAGATGTGCACGTTAGGTGGATTGGTCATAATAAATTGCCCGTAGAGTCCAAAAAAGGTTAGGTGGGGTTACAGGGATAGGGTGGCTTAAGTAGGGTGCTCTTTCCAAGAGCCGGTGCAGTCTCGATGGGCCGAATGGCCTCCTTCTGCACTGCAAATTCTATGATTCTATGAAAAGTTTGCCATCCTTCTTCCCATTCGGTACACAAACCACCTAAGATGTGCAGGCGTCTGCAAGGCTGGTTTTGCAGGGACTTCAAGTGAAAGGTAACCCTCGTCCCAACTCTGCCCCAAATCACTGACTTTGGAAACTATGGGAGGTGTTACTGTCCCTTAAAAGGTTCCAGTATGAATTCCTAACGTAAGCTGGTATCTGCACTTCCATTCATTTGGGATCCTGACATGGAGGAGCTCAGCTCTTGAGGTGCAGTAGGCATGGAGCAACTGGGGAAGCATTGTGCTCTTTCAAGAAGAGACAAGGATATTGTAGGGCAGTGCAGTATCAGGAAGTTGGATGCATGTCAACATAATTGTGTCACCTTCCTCTTTAATATAGTGAATACAATAGCGATATACTTTAAAGAACAATCAGTGTCTTACTTAGGTACATGATGGCCTAGATTCTGTGTTTGAAAGGCTACGTTCTCCCGCTGGAGCTGAATCGCACCTGATTTGCGCTGATGCTGAGCGCACAAATCCAAAAACGAGTCATAATCCGTAGCCAAGCAAATATCTGCATGGGAGGGATTGTGAGGGATTGCGTTGAAAAATCCCGTTTTCAGGCCGTTATTTTGAGTTAGCGGCCCGAAAGCGAGGTTGACAGCTGGGCCCTCTCCCTTCTGCAACTCAAATCAGCCACCCCCAGAATTTTCTGGGTCACCTCCCCCGCCCCATGCACTACCACAGTATGAGCTTGACCCGATACCCCCACCAGAGACCCCCAATTAGAGTGACCCTCACCAGAGATCCCCCATTAGAGAGACACCCACCAGAGAACCCTCAATTGCAGAGATCCCCACAAGAAAACTGTCAATCATAGCAATGGGCTTGGAAGTACTCAGCTGTGAAACTAAACCTTTAGTTATGATTGACAGCTCCTGGACAACATCAAAGACAGTTAAGTGCTTTCTGTAGATAAAAGAGGAAATAAGAGCACTTAAAGCACTTAATTGGTTAGTTTCACAGCTGGGCACTTCAATGCCACTCAAGCATGAAGGGCGATGAATGAAATAATGCAAACTGCTGGGTGTATGTGGAAGCTGTCAATCACAACCGAATTAAAGCAATTTCGCAGAGATAGGAATGAAAGGATCAAAGTTCTGAGCGGATTTGAACCCAGCTGAATAATTTTCCCTTTCCAGGAATCGACAGGTGCTGCTTCCTCTGCCTAAGCCAGCAAATGTATTTCATAAGTGTGTTTTAAAGTAGTGATTCTTTTTCACTGCTTCTGTCTGGACTGCTCTCTGGCTCCCAGCCAGGAGTCTCTCTTATGGAGGATTCTAGGCAGGGGTCTCTCTTATGGGGGTCTTACAGGCAGGGATCTCTCTTATGGGGGATTTCCAGGCTGGAGTCTCTCTTATGGGAGGGGTCTCTGGTGGGGGTCCCTCTAATTGGGGGTGGTTGGCGATCTGGTGGAAGTAGGGTGGGCAGGTTTTGGGGTGGGGGGACAGTGGCCCTCCGATGGATTTTGGGGGAAACACCCTGAAAGAGTTGCCCCCTCGGCCCACCATGAGGTCCACCGCATCAGAGCCAGGTTTGTCAAGATTGGAATCAATTCTCACCATGATTCCTGGCCCGCGGACGGGAGAATCATGCTGGCTCAGATATTTCATAGAATTTACAGTGCAGAAGGAGACCATTCAGCCCATCGGGTCTGCACCAGCCCTTGAAAAGAGCACCCGATCTAAGGCTAGACCTCCACCCTATCCCTGTAACCCAATCTTTTGGGCAGTAAAGGGCAATTTAACATGGCCAATCCACCCAACCTGCACATCCTTGGACTGTGGGAGGAAGCCGGAACACCTGGAGGAAACTCACGCAGACACGGGTGTGACATTATAATAAATGTACAGAACTAAAGGTTAAAGTGTTGTCCAAATCAACCATTGATGGAGCTAGATGCAGAACTACATAAAGCATCGATACTGAGCCTTCTGGCAGAGTGTTGAGGAGAAGGCTAGAGGACAAGAGTGCAGAAAGATAGTGTTACTGAGAGAAAGTTATAGTTATTGCATTAGTGTAGAGTTTAGTAGTAGATGAGGGTAGAATGTATGTTTATTATCAAGTGTTTATTATATAGGAGTAAGTGTCGAATCCAATTAAATAGTGCAAATAAATCTTTCGCTTTGTTGAATATAAAAGCTAGTTATGGTCTTTGTGAACACTCCGCCAACCATCCTCGAATGAGCCGGGCTCATTAGTAGGATACAACTCGGTCTTAATGACCAATATGCATCCTCCCGCTGACGTGGGGTGAAAACTTTGTTCCCGCCAGCAATGGGGAACTGGAGCATCAGACCATTTTTTGCCCGATGCTAGATTCTCCACCCATTTACCAAATCGCCCTTCCAGTATCACAAAATGGAGAATCCAGCCCAATATATTTAGGTACATAATATGGTTAGGTACAGAAAATAACAAATACTGAAAGTAGTTTAAGGAGTTGCACCAAACTGTTGCTTTACCAAATTAAAAGCAGAGGAATGACCTGCCTTATCACATCACTCATCAGATGATGAATCCCATGAGGTACATTCCATGCACTTACAATCAATATGTGCCTTGTTGTGCCTCGTACACAGCAGTTGGTGTGGCATCCCTGTGAAACAACACAAGTGCACAAGCTTACAAACTCTTCTGCCTTCATACTCACAAGAGAGTTATACTCACCTATTTTTAGATACTGATCTCCTTTCTGCAGATCCTTTCACTTGAGGCTAGTTTAGCACAGGGCTAAATTGCTGGCTTTGAAAGCAGACCAAGGCAGGCCAGCAGCACGGTTCAATTCCCGTACCAGCCTCCCAGAACAGGTGCCGGAATGTGGCGACTAGGGGCTTTTCACAGTAACTTCATTTGAAGCCTACCTGTGACAATAAGCAATTTTCATTTTCATTTCATTTCAGATCCAACGCAGCAATGATAATAAGGAGGAAGAGGAGGAGTAATGGGGAGATGGACCTTCTTCCCTGTCATCAATGATGAAGTTGGCAGGATGATAGTGAAGAGGAAAAGGAGTTCAAGGACAAGGTACCCCAAGATACTACCCCACACTCCTCTGCCTCAATCCATTAAACTGATCTCTCATATTCACTTGCTTTTCAATGTCATGCACCAGCTATGATACCTTTTCTTGCACAATTTGATCATCTTAGTGCAGATATTGGATGATACACTTTTGTCATCCATGAGAACTTTGTAGGAAGGAATAAAGAGCAAGATCAAGTAAATTGGCTGGTAAAAAGGATAGACAATGTGATAAGAAGTAATTGTCGTTAAGATGAATGTAAACACAGTTGAGCATTTAGAGTTCTAAGTTCACTCTTGTGCATTTTTGCTGTTTTGGTAGGGTAATTTAAATAACATCGCAATATCTTTGACAGTTAAATACTTTGTGAGGTGTGGGGGCGGGGCAGACTGATGTGAAATTAATTCATTCAGTGGCTCTTCAATATGGACAATATGCAGGGGCTGTTTAGCACAACGCTAAATTGCTGGCTTTGAGAGCAGACCAAGCAGGCCAGCAGCACGGTTCGATCCCCGTAACAGCCTCCCCGAACAGGCGCCGAAATGTGGCGACTAGGGGCTTTTCACAGTACCTTCATTTGAAGCCTGCTCGTGACAATAAGCGATTTTCATTTCATTCATTTTCATTTCAGGGCGGGATTCTCCGACCCCCCTTGCCGGTTCGGAGAATCGTTGGGTGTCGGCGTGAATACCGCTCCCGCCGGCCACCGAATTCTCCGGCCCTCCAAGAGTCAGCGAGGCATGAGTCGCGCCGCCCGCCCCGGAGAATGGTGGGGACAGGCGCGACTCAATGTGCCCCGGGGCTGCCCGAAGTCTCAGGCCCGCGATGGGCGGAAGTCCCACTGGTTTTTTACCGGTTCCACCGGCGTGGATCAGACTAGGTCCCTTACCGGCAGGACCTGGTGGCATGGGTGGGCTCCAGGGTCCTGGGCGGGCGCGGGGCGATCTGGCCCTGGGGGGTGCCCCCACGGTGGACTGGCCCGCGATCGGGGCCCACCGATCCGCAGGCGGGCCTGTGCTGTGGAGGCACTCTTTTACTACACGTCAGCCATGTCAGCCTCCGCGATGGCCTCCGCGTAGGTAATCCCTGCCCTGCGCATGCGTGGGGATTACACCAGCAGCCGCTGACGCACCTGCGAATGCGTGGGCTCTCGCCGGCCGGTGGAGTCCCTTCGGCCCCAGTTGGCATGGCGACAAAGGCCTTCCACACCGGCCGGCGGGGCACAAACCACTCCGGCGCAGGCCTAGCCCCTCCGCACCTTTGGGGCAGGCCAACACCGGAGTCGTTCACGCCACTCCGTCCCATCTGGACCACCTGCCCTGCCGGGTACGGGAGAATCCCGCCCTCAAACCATCAACAGCTCCACCCTCTCCAGAAGCCTGAACTGCCCCCATTCACCACTATCCTCCATCTTGCTGAATGTGTCCTCCCATTAAGCAATTTCTGCATTACCTTGTCTCACTTCCTCTGAACAAAAGGTGTAACCATGGATACCTGCATGGGTCCTCATTATAGCTGTCTTTTTGTGGGGTATGTGGAACGTTCCTTGTTCAAGGCCTAGTCAGGCTCACTCCCAAAATTCTTCCTGGTATATCAATGTCCGTATCAGGGCTGCTTTGCTTCTTCTCTAATCTAGAACTGGACAAATTCATCAATTTTGCTTCAGTTTCTATTCCTCTCTCACCTTCACATGGTCCATCTCCAACACTTCCCTTTCTTCCTTGACTTCTCTGGCTCAATTTCCCATGATAGACTGTCTACTAACATTCATTACAAGCCCATCGACTCCTATAGCTGTCATGACTATACTTCCTTGCACCCCAGTTCCATTGCACTCTTTTAGTTTCCCGTCTCTGTTGCATCTGTTCTGATGTTGCAACTGTCCACCATTTTGGTTCTGACATGTCTTCCTTTTTGCCGAACCAAGGATTCCCCACAGTGGTTGACAGGGCCCTCAACCATGTCCGACCATCTCCCACACTTCTGCTCTCATCCATTACCCTCTCTCCTGGAACCAGGATAGAGATTCCCTTGTCCTCACTTTCCATCTCACTAGCCTCCCTATTCAAAGGTTCATTCTCCACCATTTCCACCACTTTCAGCACAATGCCCATGAAACACATCTTCCCCTCTGCTTTAGCATCCCGAATGGACCGTTCATTCCATGACATCCTGATATCTCTATCACCACCAACACTTCAACGCCTTCCCACAGCACCTTCCCATGCAATCACCTAATAATTTACCTCCTCTCTCCTCAATGTTCAGGATCCCAAACACCCCTTCCAGGTGAAGCAGCACGTTACTGTACTTCTCTCATTTCAGTCTATTGTATTCACTACTCACGATGCAGTCCCTTCTACATTGGGTAGACTAATTGGAAACTGGGTGGCCACCCTGTGGAACACCTTAACTCAGTCTGTGATGCGACCATCAATTCATTCAAAGACACGCGTGAAGTAAACTGTGGCTTTAATCGACTTACAACTGAGCCTGCCTGCGACTAACTGAACTGAAGGTGGGCTCGTAAGACCGCAGCACTTTATACTTCCTGCTGGGGGTGGAGCCAAGGGCAGAGCCCTGTACATGCTCCTCATCTCCCCCTGTGGGCAGAGCTGCGCAACGGCTCACAGATGGAGCCCACAGGGACACAGTAATACCCAATGTGGATTTATATGTTATACATTCACCACAGTCTGCAAATGTAACCCCAACGTTTCAGTTGCTTGCCATTTTAATTTACCATCTTACCCTCATGCTCGCATTTCTTTCCTCTGCCGGCTATAATGCTCCATTGAAGCTGAACACAAGCTGGAGGAGCTGCATCTCACCTTTCGATTAGGCACTTTACAATCTTTTGAACTCATCATTGAGTTAAGACCATGAGCTCTGTCCTCCATTTTGATTTTCCTAAGTGCCAGTTTGTATGTTGTTCTCATGATTTTGATTTCAGAGCTGATCTTTATTTTGCGATTAACGCATATTCTGGACCAATTCTTTATTTTTCACTGCCATCATTATCATTACCATTCCCTTTATTTTTTGTTCCATTACATCTTTGTAAACTATCGCTGACCTTCCCCTCTGCTCCACCTGACACTCCTCCCCACTGCTCTTTTTTCAATTGCATAAAACCCATCACATTAGGTTCAATTAGTGTAGCAGGAAGCTTAACTACAGGCATTTCAAACTACATGGTCAGGAAGGGCTCCATGGTCAGCAGACAATGCCTGTGTGAGATGTCATCTGAGTGAGTTGTGAATTAGGGAATTTAGTGCACAGGGGAAAGAGGTACTTTCAGTTAGGTTTACTTCAACTAGCAAAGTGTGTCAGTATTTGATTTATCAGTGCTAGCAAGCTTTATCAATAGTTGCCACGTATATTAAGTTCAAGCCAAGTAAAATGATGTTAATAGAAATAAACTAAAGTAAAATGCAGTTGACAAGACTGAAGTAAAGTTAAGGCAAGACAGGACAGCTCGGTCATATGGATTGTGTGTCATGTAGTATGTGGGTTTTATACATGCTACCGGTGACCGAGATGACCACGTACACGAAGTGTTACCAGCTGCAGAAACATGAGCTCTGGCTTTCCGAGCTCGAGTGGTGGCTGGAGTCACAATGATGTATTTACAAGACTAAGAGCTGCGTTGACAGTGTGTTCAGAGTGGTGGTTACACTGCATGCTTGGAGCATAATGATAGATAGTGTGATGAATGGTATCAGTAGCTGCTGTAACGGTACCTTACCTTTAATGCATTGGCCCTTTAAGACCAGGCTTGGAACCCTGGGGGACTCCGCCTCTGGCTCCGCCCCCAGGAAACGGTATATAAGATGAGGCTCACTTGGCAGCATGTGGTGAGCACACTTCTCGGCTGCTGTACAGTTCTCAGATGATTAAAGCCTTTGAATTACCTATCTTCTCTCCTCTGTCGTAATTGAGGGTATCTCAATTTAATCATCTGACGCATCAAGGTGGACAGCGCTCTAAAGCCGGAGAAACTCAACCTGGACGCTTGGTCGCCGGAAGCCCCGGAAAATTTTAAATATTGGCTGCGGTGTTTTGAGGACTATATTGACTCCTCAGCGACTGAGGTCGACGGCGCTCGCAAGCTGCGTTTACTACATGCCCGGGTGGGCCACCGACTCTCCTCCACGATCGAGAACGCTGCAAATTACGAAGCTGCGATCGAGATACTGACGAAATGCTTTGTGAAGCCGATTAATGAGGTACACGCCAGACATTTGCTCTCAACCTGCAGCCAGCGTTCCGGGTAAACTCTGGACGAGTA
Organism: Scyliorhinus canicula; assembly: GCF_902713615.1. Classification (NCBI taxonomy): domain Eukaryota; kingdom Metazoa; phylum Chordata; class Chondrichthyes; order Carcharhiniformes; family Scyliorhinidae; genus Scyliorhinus; species Scyliorhinus canicula. The sequence goes on along the minus strand of NC_052148.1, from coordinate 108,611,217 downwards.
CGTGAGGAGACTCACTGCGCTCACGAGGAACTGCAACCATAAAGCAGTGACGGCAGAAGCCCACATGAACTTACATATTCGCGATGCCTTTGTGTCAGGTATCAAGTCCTCGTACATCCGGCAGCGGCTCCTAGAAGACGGGGCAAAGGATCTCCGAGGCACGGTAACGCTCGCTTCTTCTCTAGAAGCAGCCCACCGTAACCTCCGTACATACTCCGTGGACCTTGCAAACCCCTCTCGATCCCCTCCAGACTCAGCCACGATACAGGCCTGCGCAGCGTGGCGATCCGCTCACTCCGGGGGTTCCCCATGCTATTTCTGTGGGCAAGGTCAGCACCCACGGCAACATTGCCCGGCCCGCTCCGTGATCTGCAACGACTGCGGGAAGAAAGGGCACTTCGTTAAAGTCTGCCTGGCTGGCCCCAAAGGCCACAAACAAAATCCTCACCAAGCCCAGAAATCAAGCTCCCGGTCTCACAGGCCCCGCAACGCGGCCACGCGGCGGCCGGACATGCCTACTTCTGACGCGTCATCGACCTCGTGCGTGTCATGGGAGTGGCCATCTTGGCGGCGGCCATCATCGAACCCCGACACGTGCGACCGACGGCGGTGGCCATTTTGTGACTCCAGGCGGACATTTTGTGAGTCCGACTTAACCGAGGACTCTGACTATATGCAACTAGGAGCGATCACGCTCGATCAATCGCGGCCAAAACACCTGCGGAACTCAATGATGCGGGTGCGAATCAACGGCCACGACACTCCCTGCCTATTCGTCTCTGGGAGCACGGAGAGCTTTATCCATCCAGACACGGTAAGGCGCTGCTCTCTGCGCACCCACCCCGCCTCCCAAACTATCGCCCTCGCCTCAGGGTCCCATTTGGTTCAAATCACGGGGTATTGTGTTGCTGACCTCGCAATTCAAGGCGGTGAATACTCCCTTTTTAAACTTTACATCTTCCCTCAACTCTGCGCCCCCCTGCTGCTCAGTCTGGACTCTCAGTGCAGCCACCGGAGCCTGACACTGATGTTCGGCGGACCCCTGCCCCCACTCACAGTATGCAGCCTGGCGACACTCAAAGTTGCGCCACCCCCCCCCTCTTCGCGAACCACACTCCCGACTGTAAGCCTGTCGCCACCAGGAGTCGCCGGTACAGTACCCAAGACATGACTTTTATCAAGTCAGAGGTTCAGCAGCTACTAAAAGAGGGGGTCATAGAGGCCAGCAACAGCCCTTGGAGGGCTCAAGTATTGGTAGTCCGCTCCGGGGAAAAGCACCGAATGGTAGTGGATTATAGCCAGACCATAAACCGCTTTACGCAACTTGATGCTTACCCACTTCCCCGCATAGCAGAAATGGTGACTCACATCACCCAGTATCGGGTATTCTCCACGGTCGACCTAAAATCGGCCTATCATCAACTCCCTATCCGCTCAGAGGACCGCCCGTACACGGCTTTTGAAGCAGCCGGTCGGCTGTTTCACTTCCTCAGGGTCCCTTTTGGTGTCACAAATGGAGTCTCCGTTTTCCAGAGGGCGATGGATCAAATGGTGGACCAGTACGGCTTAAGGGCTACCTTCCCGTACTTGGACAACGTCACCATCTGCGGCCATGACCAGCAGGACCACAAACCTGAGGAAGTTCCTCCAGACTGCCCGGGCCCTCAACCTCACGTACAACAAAGAGAAATTCGTGTTCCACACAACCCGGCTAGCCATCCTCGGCTACGGCGTGGAAAACGGGGTCCTAGGCCCAGACCCCGACCGCATGTGTCCCCTTAAGGAATTCCCCCTCCCCTGTAGCCTCAAGGCACTCAAACGGTGCTTGGGGCTTTTCTCCTATTACGCCCAGTGGGTCCCCAGATATGCGGACAAAGCCCGACCACTCATTAAGACCACGGTTTTTCCCCTGATGGCTGAGACCCAGTCGGCTTTCAGCCGTATCAAAGCCGGCATCATCAAGGCCGCCATGCACGCGGACAAAGCCATTCCCTTCCAAGTAGAAAACGACGCATCAGACGTCGTCCTGGCTGCTACCCTCAACCAGGCGGGCAGACCAGTAGCGTTCTTCTCCTGAACCCTCAACGCCTCGGACATTCGGCACACTGCAGTCGAGAAGGAGGCACAAGCCATTGTGGAGGCCGTGCGACACTGGAGGCACTACCTAGACGGTAGGAGGTTCACCCTCGTCACTGACCAACGGTCGGTTGCCTTTATGTTCGATAACGCACAACGGGGCAAAATAAAGAATGACAAGATTCTGAGGTGGAGGATAGAGCTCTCCACCTATACGTACAATATTAAATATCGCCCGGGGAAGCTCAACGAGCCCTCAGATGCCCTGTCCCGCGGCACTTGCGCCAAAGCGCATAAAGACCACCTGAGAGCCATCCACGGTGACCTCTGCCACCCGGTGGTCACCCGGCTTGCCCACTTCATCAAGTCCCGCAACCTTCCCTACTCCACAGAGGAGGTCAAGGCCATGACTATGGCATGCCAGATCTGTGCGGAATGCAATCCGCAATTCTATCGACCAGACAAGGCCCGCCTGATAAAGGCCTCTGGGCCCTTTGAGCGACTAAGTGTGGACTTCAAAGAGCCCCTCCCATCCACCAACCACAACATCTATTTCCTCACCGTGATCGATTAGTTCTCCCGCTTCCCTTTTGCTGTCCCCTGCCCCGATATGACCTCGGCCTCCGTGATCAAGGCACTGCACAGCATCTTCACACTGTTTGGTTTCCCCGCTTATATTCACAGCGACCGGGGTACATTGTTCATGAGCGATGAGCTGCGTAGATATCTACTCAGCAAGTGCATCGCCTCGAGCAGAACGACGAGCTATTACCAGCGGGGAAACGGGCAAGTGGAGAGGGAGAACGCGACAGTTTGGAAGGCTGTCCTTCTTGCCCTACGGTCAAGGAGTCTCCTAATTACCCGCTGGCAGGAGGTCCTACCCGATGCCCTACATTCCATTAGGTCATTCCTCTGTACGGCCACGAACGAGACCCCTCACAATCGTTTGTTTGTCTTCCCCAGGAAGTCCACCTCTGGGGTCTTGCTTCCACATTGGCTGACGACTCCGGGACCAGTCCTACTCCGGAGACACGTGAGGAGCCATAAAACGGATCCCATAGCCGAGAGGGTCCAACTGCTGCACGTGAATCCTCAATACGCCTACGTCGAGCACCCTGACGGCAGGCAGGATACTGTCTCCCTGTGAGACCTGGCACCCGCTGGCTCGCCCACCGTCCCCGGCGCTTTCCCCACCGACCCCCCCCTCCTACCGATGCTCCCCTCCCTGCACCGACTGCCGACCCCGACAGCGCCCCCCCCCCCCCCATAGCGCCCCCTGCCCCCCAGCCGGTGCCGGCACCGATCACCCTAGTCACCCTGGATACCCCCCCCCTCCCCCCGCTCCAAGGCGGGCAAAGGCTCAGTCAACCGTGCTCCCGGATATACAACCATCAAAACCGACCGTATCCACGGCACCACCACCGGAGCGGGGAAAGTCAGCACGAACGGTCAAACCACCCACAAGACTGAACTTATAACTCCACTTCACTCCCGACGGACTATATGTTTTTTTTTTTAAACAGGGGGTGAATGTGATGAATGGTATCAGTAGCTGTTGTAACGGTACCTTACCTTTAATGCATTGGCCCTTTAAGACCGGGCTTGGAACCCTGGGGCACTCCGCCTCTGGCTCCGCCCCAGGAAACGGTATATAAGATGATGCTCGCTTGGCAGCATGTGGTGAGCACACTTCTCGGCTGCTGTTCAGTTCTCAGATGATTAAAGCCTGTGACTTACCTATCTTCTCTCCTGTGTCGTAATTGAGGGTATCTCAGATAGTGAATGGGTGACGGCCAGGCATTCCACGAGAGCCAGGCAGGTTGTTCAGGAGATCCCGCTGCTTAAACATGTTTCTGTTTTGGACATTCGTGATGGTGTTGGTTGCTCGGAGGAGTACAGTCAGAGTCAGCTTCATAGCACAGGTGGCTCAGCTGCACAGGTGTGGAGGAGGAAGAGAGGAAGAATAGAAGCGACAGGGGATTCATTAGTTAAAGGAACAGACATGGCTACTGTGGCCATAGACATGACTCCATGATGATACATTGCCTCCCTGGTGCCAGGGTCAAAGACATCATGGAGCCACTACAGGACATTCTTTTAAGGGACGGTGAACATCTTGAGGTCATTATTCAGGTCGGAAGGGGGCGCCAAAAGCAGATTATAGTGAGCTGTGATTTGCTGGACAGGAGTCTTTGTGAAACAGTGACTATAACATGATAGAATTTCGCATTAAGTTCGAATGCGATATAGTTCGTTCTGAAACTAGGGTCTTAAATCTGAAGAAATGAACTTATGAAGGGATAAGTTGGCTATGGTGGCCTGGAAAATACACTAAAAGATTTGACGTAGACAGGCAATGATACTATTTAAAGAAACACTGCAAACTTTACAACAGATATACATTAATCTGTGACACAAACACCCAAAAGGAACAGTAGTCAACCATGGTTAACAAAAGGAAGTGAACAAAGGATTGGAAGCGATCAAGAACCCACTGTTAAGATTCCAGACAAGAACAGAACTAGTTGCGATTTATAGAACAGTGGCACAGTGGTTAGCATTACTACCTCACAGCGCCAGGGACGCAAGTTCAATTCCGGCCTTGGCTGACTGTGTGGAGTTTGCACTTTCTCCCCGTGTTTACATGTGTTTCCTCCGGGTGCTCCAGTTTCCACCCATTGTCCAACGATGTGCAGGTTAGGTGGATTGGCCATGCTAAATTGCCCCTTAGTATCCAAACATGTGCTGGTTTGGTGGATTGGCCATTCTTTTCAGGTCTATCAACAAAACAGAAGAAAGGAAACAAACTGAGGGACAAAGCAAAAAAGGGTTGATCCTATTAGGCGCACTGCATGAACAAAACGAAGATCAACAGAAACTTAAAAACATCAAATAAGAGTGCAATTAAAGTGGTCAATAAAGCATCTCAACCCCAGCGGTGCCCACCAGGCATGGAAGGCCTCGATGGTGCCCATGTACACTGCATGCTCCCTTGCTCCCTTTCCAGGGACACCTGGCCGCGAATGTAGCCACCGAAGAGGGGCAGACAGTCTGGAAGGACGACCCCCTCAGTTATAGGCTGCCTGGACCTATAAATGACTCAGTTTCTACTTGCTTTTCTCTGTGCAGAATCTTTGGAAAGAGACCCTGTCAGGCCCAAAACTGAAACACCTTGGTTCAGATTAAAATCCTAGGAAGAACAAACTGTTTCAGACCGACCTGGCTCCTCCTCTTAATTATCTAAACCCAAAACATAAGGCATTATTTTGTCTCCTCCCACAAGATGTTCTATGACCTGTTTAGCCAGGACCAAACACAATATCCCTTATAAATTATCTACCCCCAGTTGTCTTTTAAACATAAATAATGCTGCATTAGTTAGCTGACTGTAAACAAGTAAATGGTTCTCAAATCTATGAACAGAACACTTCACCTGCAAAATCAATGAATAACTCACGTTGACAATCTCTTAATCACAGCTTTAGCAGATATTCTGGCTGTATCCATCTTTTTTTAAATTTAGAGTACCCAATTAATTTTTTCCAATTAAGGGGCAATTTAGCGTGGCCAATCCACCTAGCCTGCACATCTTTGGGTTGTGAGGGCGAAACCCACGCAAACACAGGAAGAATGTGCAAACTCCACATGGATAGTGACCCAGAATGGAACCTGGGACCTCTTCCATCTTAACCCAGGTTTTAATAACATTACTGCAGAAATATAAAATATGACAACTTCTTGCATTCGCCACACCAGCAAAGGAGGATCAAGAAACCAATTAAGAATGGGAAAAGAGAATAGGAATGCAAACTAGCAAGGAACACAAAGGTGGACTGTAAAATGTTATTGGGTCACTCTGGGTCACTGTCCATGTGGAATTTGCACATTCTCCTCGTGTTTGCGTGGGTTTCGCCCCCACAACTCAAAGATGTGCAGGGTAGGTGGATTGGCCACGCTAAATTGCCCCTTAATTGGAAAAAATGAATTGGACACACTAAATTTATATAAAAAATTTATGGTGAAACTTATAAAAGTTTTACAGATCATGACAGTATGGATGTAAGTTAGATGCTGACCTGGCTGTATATACTAGAACCAGGAGACATAATCCCAGGATAGGAGGTAGATCATTTAAGATTGAGACAAGGAGAAATTTTTTCACTCAGAGGGTGGTGAATCTTTGGACTTTTCTACGCCAGGGGCCTGTGGAAGCTCAATCAGTGAGCATGTTCAGGACAGAAATCTGGAGACTAATGATATCAAGGGATATGGAGTTGGTGCTGAAAGTGGTGTTGAGGTAAATGGTCAGTCATGTTTTAATTGAATGGCAGAGCAGGCTCGATTGGCTGAACAGACTACTCCTGTTCCTAAATTCCTATTTCAGCCTCCCTTCAGTCCAGAAGAAGAGTCAAAATGGCAACCCTGTTTCTCTCTCCACAGATTCTGCCAGACTGCTCAGTTTCCCCAGCATTCTCTGCTTTTTATCTCGAATGTGAACAGTATTTTACTTTTATTCCTTATTAAATAATCTTGTTTGAACAATATTTGTGATATTGTGGATCGTTTAGATGACAGATTTATCTTCTTGCTCCGTTCATTTCCTTTGTCCATGCCAACTCTTCCCTTTGTGTTTTTCTAGTTACAGATTTGTGACTTTTAAGCGTCCCACACTGTCACAGCGTAACAAGGACAAGACTGGTCCTATTGTGCAAGCAACCTCAAAGCAGCAATAACTCATAAATATTCAATTTGAACATTGAATGTTTATGTGCTTCATTGTTGCATTCTCATTTGTCTGTGTATATGGGAGCAACATCAAAGAAATGCAAGGAAAACAATGGGAAAATGCATAGATTACAGGAAGAGTCTCATCATGAATAATGGAAATTGTAATGCCATATTGATATCCTGGAGTCCTTGCTTGATTGCTTTCAAGTTTCACAGGGAAACAAAATCATGTTTTATTCTCCTTTGGAGGTTTTGCCTTCAACTGTTCACTTCCCTTGGGAGATTAAAGACATTAGAGTCTATGGCAGCACAAATTATACATGGTGCGTTGACAGGAGCATTCGGTGAGATGACTGACCTTCTCACAATTCTTACAAGCTAATGTTCTTATTAGGGAAGTTTATTTATTGGCGCTTACAACAGGCCTCCAAGTATTTCAATCACATCTGTCATCTTGTTATGTTGCGATCTTAAGCAGTATCACAAACAGAAGACACCACAGTGGCATGCCGTAAAGCCCAGCAGTTGCACTATCCTCCGCTCACCTTGTAGTTTATTTCTTAAACCTGACAGGGAACAATATCATTATTCCTTCATTGTCACTGGGTCAGATTCCTGGATCACTCTCCCTAACAGCTCTGTGGGTTGTGCCTGCGCTAGATGGACTGCAACGAGTTCAAGAGACGGTGCACCATCACCTTCCCAAGGGTAATTAGGGATGGGCGACAAATAGCATTCTTGCCAGCAATGCTCACATCGCAAGGACAAATATGAAATGTTGTCTACTGCTTTGGATCAGATGGAGTGATCAGACCCAATGAACATCCATTCTGACAAATAAAATGAATATGTTGTGTTACAAGAGAACCTGAAAGCGTCAGCTTTGCTCTAGGGTGGTAGCCACTCTTCAAAAATAATTTCCTTGATATTTACATTTTCTGTTAATTGAATTGTAGTATATCAAAATGATTTATATTACAACTGGGAAATAGACTAGTTACCATTGCAGGTACCCAATGGCAGCATTAATCCTTCACATAAATAATAACATAAAGAGAGCCTTTGCCAAGGATTGATTGTTTGTCGTCAGAGAGGGGAAAGTTAGAGTGGATTTTAAAAATATGGGGTTGGAAAAAAGCTAGAGGGAAGCGAAGGTGAAAAATTATTTAGAAGGGATTTGATATCCATGAGTTGTTGATGTTTGGGATCCTTGACACCTGCAAGGGCAAAAGAGATGTATTATTTAAACGTTGGAAGAGGCTAAGGGTGGAATGAAACTGCTGACCAGGAAAGCTTTGAGATGGAGTGAATCAGTGTTGTTGAAGAGAAAGGTAGAGGGCCTGCACATGATGGAACCTGGCCTAGGTGCTGTGTGGATCACAGGATGCAGTGAGACCAGTAGTTTGAGAGCTAATTAATATCTTGGAGACATGTGTAATCGTGGGTGGATCTGAAACATGAAGGGTGGAATTTTAGTTGGATCTACAGGGAATAAGTCGGAGCTGGAGACATTTGGTGAGAAAGTGGATTTGGCTGTGGAAATAAGTTGTGTGATATCTGATCAAACACGAAAAGGGAAATGGGAAGCAATAATCAGATACGGAATAGACACCTACAGAATAAATTGTCCTTACATTGACTGACTTAACTGCCTTCAGAAAAGTACCTCTGCTTCATTTTCATGCATCATTACCCACATCATCCATGCTGTGAATGCTTCCAGAAGGTTTGAAAATTTGGTGTCATTTTTAGTTGAGGATCTCTTATCTTCTGCAGCAGATTAATTTCCTTCAGAAAATGGTGCAGCAAAGATTCATTAGCCTGTTGCCAGTCTCAAGTCAGAATTATTTCCCTGCTGCAGCTGTGAAATAACATCCTCTGTTCCTATGACCATCCTTTTTTATCCTCCTCGAATTGTTGGCAATGTTTGAGACTGCTAACCACACCACCCTCAATCAACAGCTATTCTCCATTGCCTCTCTTGTTGGAAATTTCCTCACTCTCACCTTGATCACGCTGAAACATCCCTTTCTGGGCCTGCACGGTAGCAAAGTGGTTAGTATTGCTGCCTCAAAGCGTCAGGGAACAGGGTTCGATTCTGGCCAAGAGTGACCTCTGTGTGGGGTTTGTCTTCCTCGCGTCTGCATGTGTTTCCTCCGGGTGCTCTGGTTTCCTCCCACATTCCAAAGATGTGCAGGTTAGGTGGATTGGTCATAATGAATGCACAGGGTTCCAGAGATAGGGCGGGGGAATGGGCCTGGATACAGTGCTCTTTCAGAGGATCAGTTCAATGGGTCAAACGGCATTGTAGCGATTCTCTGGAGTCTATGGCATCTATAATTTTTTCTGGGACACCCTTATAGGTGAGTTGGGGCTTTGTGGTGGGGGGGTTCAGGGGTCATGTTGGGAGGGTCGAGAGATTGGGACAACATTAAAAAATGCACTGAGGAGTTCTGGTGAGCGGACCGTCTCAGAGCGGTGAACAGGACTAAGTGCGGTCTCGACAGGACGTTCCCCGCTGAGGCCCCGAATTGCAACAAAGTCCCGAAAGACAGCACAATGTTTCTTGCCGCTGTGAATGCCGGTAAACAGCCAGCGAAACGCGCTCTTCACAGACTCTGTTGCAATTTGGTTAGATTACGTCCAAAATCCTGGAACTCCTCACTAATAGGCAAAAGATTTATACAATCTGAAGAGAAACCAGGGTGTACTGGAACTCCTCACTAATAGCACTGTCGACGCACCTACACCACATGGATGTCAGCAGTTTAAGGAGTTGGCTCAACCATTAGGAATAGGCAGCAAATGCCGGCCTAGCCAGCAATGCTCTCATCCCATGAAATAACATAAAAGCGCATAACTCCAGCTACTCAGCTATGAAAGGTACACCATCCAATTATAGTACTATACAACAACCACCTTAACTGATTCTTACAGGATGTAGTGGCATATAATAGATTAGAGCAGAGCAAAACAAATTGGACACAAGTATAACTGTATCTCCTGAGCCCGAAGGAGGAGTTGGTTCTCAACATCATAAGGCTGAATTTAATGGAGTCCATCGCATCAGGTGTCACTGATAACGTTGAGGATGACGGTATGCTCCTGTCTTATGCTCCTTTTCAACACTGGAATGAGGCGCAAGCTGCCGATGGTGTGACCATGGACCTGCTTTTTTCCACCCCACCCCTATTTCACTTACAACCCCTTCCTTCTGAGTCCCAGCTTTCAGACACTCACGAAATGCTATCAACCCAACCATAGAGCATCAAGAGATGGTGGCCTCATCGCACCTGACCCTTGCTGGGTGAAATCCAGATGAACATATTTAAGTGAGCCATTAGGGGGGGTGGGGTCCGAAGATGGATTGTCTGAGGGGAGTCGAGAAATCGGGGTGGCATTTAAAAATGACGCCACACTCTCTTCCTTCATTGACAAACTGAACTCGTCAGTGCAGGAAGTGAGATAAGGGTGACCTCGGGGGGGTGTTACTTGGCGAGGCCAAAAAACAGGAGTCACATTTGATAGTGAGCACCAGGAAATACCCTGCTATACATGCCCAAAACGGACTCTGTCTTTGCGCATTAAATCGCTCCCAGCACCACCACCACGTACAGGCTCTGCCACTTGTTCTGGGACTTGCAGCAACCAGCTCAAATGTTGCCACTTCATGAACCTTAAAGACTGGTATAGAGTTGGGACCTGCATGTGGTAGGATATTGGGTGCGAATGTGCTGCAGCCACATTGAGGGAAATTATGTTTTGCGTGTCAGCATGCTGGAGAAGAAGCGGGGGGGGGGGGGAGGAGAGTCACAGGTAATTCTTCTACCCAGACTTCTGAGAGAATATTGATGGGGTGTAATACAAAAGAACGCTGATGGACATGCATATCAAGAAACTTCCTGCATTGGTTAGTCTGCAAGCCACTTCCTGCCACCTCAAAGGAGCTAGGAGGAGACTAGTTGCAAGTTCGTAGAGAGAATTGTGTAGTGCTTGTCCTTTCTGCTGCCTCTGCGCCATCACCCTCTTCTGCAGTAAACTCAGAATTATGGGCATCACTGCTTCTGTAACTGTTACATCCTTTGTGTGGATAGATCACCACTCTCCATCTCCGGAGGATCAAGCAACATGCCCTGAGAAGATCCAACACACAATCAAAATGGCTTCAGAGTACTTTCAGGCACTTTAGCACAGTAGCACAATGGTTGTACTATGTCTTCACAGCGCCAGGGTCTCAGGTTCAATTCCCAGCTAGGGTCACTGTCTGTGTGTAATCTGCACATTTTCCACGTGTCTGTGTGGGTTTCCTCCAGGTGCTCCGGGTTCCTCCCACAGGTCCCGAAAAATGTGCTCTTAGGTAATTTGGACATTCTGAATTCTCCCTCTGTGTACCCAAACATGCGCTGGAATGTGGTGACCATGGGATTTTCACAGTATCCTCGTTCCAGTGTTAATGTTAGCCTACTTGTGACAATAAAGATTATTATTACGATATCAGGGGCGGAATTCTCCGACCCCCCGAGGGCTCGGAGAATCGCACGGGGCCAGAGTCAATCCTGCCCCCGCCGTGTCCCGAATTCTCCGCCCCCCCCGAGATTCAGCAGGAGCGGGAATCGCACCGCGCCAGTCAGCGGGCCCCCCGCGGAGATTCTCCGGCCCGCGATGTGCCGAAGTCCCGCCACTGACAGGCCTTTCCCGCCGGCGTGGTTTAAACCACCTCTGGTACCGGCGGGATTGGCGGCGCGGGCGGGCTCTGGGATCCTGGGGGGGAGGGGGGGGCGATCTGACCTCGGGGGATGCCCCCACGGTGGCCTGGCCCGCAATCGGAGCCCACCAATCGGCGGGCGGGCCTGTGCCGTGGGGGCATTCTTTTTCTTCCGCCCCTGCCATGGCCTTCACCTTGGCGGGGACGGAAGAGACCCCCTCCCCTGCGTATGCGCCGGTATGATGTCAGCAGCCGCTGACGCTCCGGCACATGCGCAGACCTCTGCCGGCCAGCGAAGGCCTTTCGGCCCCGTCTGGCGGGGCGCCAAAGGCCGTTCGCGCCGGCCAGCAGAACGGGAACCACTCCGGCGCAGGCCTAGCCCCTAAAGGTGAGGAGAATTCTGCACCTTTGGGGAGGCCCGACGCCGGAGTGTTCACGCCACTCCGTCCCGCCGGGACCCCCCGCTCCGCCGGGTAGGGGAGAATCCCGGCCCAGATCTTTTTAAATGACCATGCCTGCAGGTTGGATTACCGGTCCTTTAAGTATCATGAGTGTAGAGTCCATCTTGCAGCTGAATGCTTGAACCCATGCGAGTGGCATGCAAATGCCTTGAATAGACCTGCATGTTTCACATTTGGTGAATGGGAGTCACATCAGCCAGTAGGCCTGTATGACACCTTGAGAGTATGCGTTCCGTTGTTTCTGTCGCTTGTGGGGGGATACCTGTATTTGCGCCAATCTTAACTTCTCTCTGTGTGCCACACCAAACTAAGTTGTGGCACCCCCAGAAGGGTGTATTCAGTGATACCCCTGATTCGAATCCCAAACCTGAGAATTTTAAGGTGTAACTTGATAGAGGTTTTCAATATATTGAAGATTTACAAGATAAATTGTGGTAGGCTGCTTAGACTGCGAGAAAACGATAAGATGGTTACAAATAATGATTGGGAAGGTTACAGAGAATGGTTGGAATGTGGATTAATTTCCACAACCATGGGAGGAACGGAGCCCACAAATGAACAGAAATTCATGAGCTTGAAGAAGAGAAATGCAAGAGTTTGAGGAGTAATCAGGAGCGCTGAAATGCATTATCTTGCTTCAGGGAAATAAATAATACTGGCCCAGGCTGCTGGGCTAAATACGCTATTTGTTCACTGTAACTTTCCAGAATTCTCTGACTCTTAGTGTGGGCCTTCCACAGATACCTAGATATCTGTGAGAAGAAGATTCCAGGTGATCTGACTGTGAGTTCATCCCAATATAAGTGTCCAACAGTTTGTTTGGACCTTGACCACTTTAATATTGAGGCAATTGGAATAGTCTCAGAGACAAGGACTGCATGCACAGATTCTCACTATTTGACACTATTTACAACACCATCATTTTTAATAATAATAATCTTTATTAGTGTCACAAGTAGGCTTACATTAACACTGCAATGAAGTTACTGTGAAAATCCCCGAGTTGACACACTCCGGCGCCTGTTCGGTTACACTGAGGGAGAATTCAGAATATCCAATTCACCTGACAGCACATCTTGCGGGACTTGTGGGAGGAAACCGGAGCACCCGGAGGAAACCCATGCAGACACAGGGAGAACGTGCTGACTCCGCACAGACAATGACCCAAGCCGGGAATCGAACCTGGGACCCTGCCACTGTGAAGCAACAGTACAAACCACTGCGCTACCATGTTCTTCTGCATATCATTGAGTTTTATGGATTTTGTGATTGATTTCGTATTCATGGATATAGGCTGGTTACTGTTTTTAACTATTAAATAAAATAGGGGGAGTTAGAACATCTTGAACTTGGGTTGAAGGTGGGAAAATTAGTGAGTTAGTCCAGTGTTGCTTGGGCTGAGGTAGCGAGCCTTCTTTTTAACTCTTTTCTTTTCCCTCATGCAGAGCCACCCTACATTATTTGAAAACGGACCATATGGTTGAAAAGAAACAATTGTTCCTTCATTGAACTGGTAGTCGAGAGTTAGGCGTCGACCATGAAGAGTATGTGTGCCATCACATGATGTTAGATGGGTGGGGGTGGAGGAGCGGGTGTGGAGGCCAGTGTGTGTGGAAAGAAAGAGACTTGCCAGTCTCTTGGTCTTCAGGTCATAACCCATATTGGAAGTTGGTACTGAGAAAAGAGGAAACAGTAGCTCTGAAACCAATTTTAGCATCATTACTGACACTGGAGCTTAGATCTGGTACTCAACAAAGGCCAGAGATTGATCCCATGGACATTCTTGGTCTGTATAGTTCAGAATCACACTGGAAGTTACATCTACCCATTGATTCAATGAGGAAAATGCATGTGCCATATGGTCTTGAAAGTGCAGTGAAAGGGTTGTAAAGGGGTTTGCCAGTCCTTGGCCTGCAGTAAGGCCAAAATAGTCTAGATTATTATGGCCTTACTGCAGCGTGGGCAGCACGGCAGCACAGTGGTTAGCACAGTTGCTTCACAGCTCCAGGGTCCCCTGCATGGGTTTCCTCCGGGTGCTCCGGTTTCCTCCCATTTTACATAGAATTTTTTTACATAGAATTTACAGTGCAGAAGGAGGCCATTCGGCCCATCGAGTCTGCACCGGCTCTTGGAAAGAGCATCCTACCCAAGGTCAACACCTCCACCCTATCCCCATAACCCAGTAACCCCATCCAACACTAAGGGAAATTTTGGATACTAAGGGCAATTTAGCATGGCCAATCCACCTAACCTGCACATCTTTGGACTGTGGGAGGAAACCGGAGTACCCGGAGGAAACCCACGCACACACGGGGAGGATGTGCAGACTCCGCACAGACAGTGACCCAAGCCGGAATCGAACCTGGGACCCTGGAGCTGTGAAGCGATTGTGCTATCCACAATGCTACCGTGCTGCCCGTAAAGATGTGCAGTTTAGGTGGATTGGCCATGATAAATTGCCCTCAGTGTCCAAAAAAATGTTGGGTAGGGTCGCTGTGTTACGGGGATGGGGTGGGAGGTGTGGGCTTGAGTAGAGTGCTCTTTCCAAGGACTGGTGCAGACTTGATGGGCCGAATGGCACTGTCCTGTCTGTAAATGATACGATTCTCTAGATCTTGTGTGGTTCATTCCTTCAATGTTTTTAACCTGAGTTAATCAAACAACTGAAGGCGTTATCATGGTTTTCCTCATACCAGATGTGGCACTTTATATTCATGACCGTGTGCTTCTCTGATGAATGGATAAATCTACTCTGGGTTTCGAGTATCTTGAATTGATACCACCAGTTATTTTGTGAAGGAGTGGGGAGGAGCAAAGAGGGAGGGAAGATTTCATGATTAAAGGTTAATGGCGAAGAAGTCAAGTGTGTAAAGTTGATCAGGGCTCTTTGTTTCTTCATTTCTCTCATGTGTCACCTAGGTGTGGTTAATATCAGCACTTGTAATTGTTTGGTATCAACAGGGGCTGTCCTCAAATATTTTATAACATGGGAGGATAATCCTCCAAAGTGAAAAGGTTGAGGGGCCTGGCTTAGGGCATTCTGAGGAATATCTGCACCTAGGCCTCTCAAGTAGTGTGCTGGCAGACTGCACACCTACAAGCCTAATCATAGAATCATAGAAGGATACAGTGCAGAAGGAGGCCATTCCGCCCATTGAGTCTGCACCGGCCCTTGGAAAGGGCACCCTCCCCAAGCCCACACATCCACCCTATCCCCATAACCCAATACCACACTCAATCTTTTTGTACATTAAGGTAATTTAGCAAGTCCAATCCACTGAACTTGCACATCTTTGGATTGTAATTTAACACTTGCAGAGTCCTCATTTAGTTTTTCCTCTGAATCTTGGACAAGTTATGTGTGTGCAATTTATTTTTACAAAATTGATCCATTGTTTATACCACTGTTATCTACATAAATAAATCAGTGCATAACTTCCCATCGTTAGCATCTGGTAAAAGGAATTGACTTCATAACATGGCAATACATTAATGCGAGATGGCTTATCACTGTGCAAAAATGTTCTGCTTAAAGTTCTTCATATTTTACAAAAGTGACAGCTGCCTGCTCCAGCAAATTGACAGAAGTTGAGGAAGTTGTTATTAATGACTAACTGCATGCCATTAGACCCCAAGTGTTAAACAAGAGAACACTTTATATTCTTAATCTGCTCACACACGAAGAGCTGAAATATTATCTCTTTGGCTGGCATCTCTCAGTCTCCCTCGCACTGCCTGAATGTGAGGAGACTTGACTTCAGGACTCCTGAGGTCAGACAGGAATGCAGATCCCAATCACTCTTTGTCATAGACCAGAACATTTGTTCAGTTCCAGCTTTGCTGAGCTTTATACCCGACAGGGCATGCTTGCTGCTATTTGTTAGAAATTACTATTCATTAAGCAGGTGTGCAATATGTTATTTTCAATTTAATGTTAATTTTGGAGTAATAATGTAACTTAGTTTGTTTATTTAAAATGAACTGACTGAAGGAACAGGTCTGAACAATAATGATTGGTGGGTGAAATGCATCTGAAGTTCATTCCTTCTATGCATTTTTGTACAATACCATTTCGCGTGAGACATTCAAAAAGATACCTTGGCAGTCATGCACTGAACTGGGTGCTTTGCACATTTCGTATTAACTCTTAGAATGTTAAATTTGGATTTCAAAATACAAATGGCCAGCTGCTTGGGGGCAGTCAATTCCAGCCCAATTCCAGCGGTAACATGAAATTTGTACAGGATATACCAGGATTCTGCTTAACTTCAGTTTGCTCAAGTTGCTCTCAGAGAGGGCACAGTGCTTCTTCAGCCTTTCCCTGTAACTTTGAAGATTGACTTTTGGCCCATTTCTGAGACCACTCCAACGCTTCCTTTGGATTTCCGTTCAGCTCATGACCAGGTTGCCCAGCAGGACTACATCTGACAACAGCAGGCGTAAGGTCTTAAGTGTTTTAGGAAGGCCTCAAGAAGAGAAACATCAATTGTAATTGATTGAAGGATCGATCGCTTTTACATGATTGCCACTCTACTCCCTCAAAGCAATTTTCTTCAGCCCAATCTGTCTTCAGCAGAGTAGGCCCCTCCAATTTTCCATTGCATGAATTTGTGTCTGCCCCAAACATTTAAATGATACCGTCCCTGGGGTTTGGCATGGGATCATGACAAGTTAAAGCACTTTCAGTTCTTTTAAATTTCAAATTCTTGACGCAGAGTACACTGAAAATGTTGTTCTTTGTGCACAGCAATATAACTCGTCATCATATCCAAATGAGCTTAAATCGAAAAACGGAGCCATCTTTGTGCAATTGAGACTGAGATCATCTTGGCAGGTTCACACTGGACTATCTATCACTATGAACTGCTATGATTTTGCAATGCTGAAAGCCATATATTTTCTGTCTCGACATGTCTAAAACAATATGGAGTTTAACAAAGATTTGCTTTAATATTATATGCGTTGACGAGAAAAAGATGTAGAGAAACGTTAATTAAAATGATTCTTTGAATAACGGAGTCTGGAACTGCCCTAGAGTTGCAAATTATGGAATGTTAAATTACGCTAAAAATACTCCAGGGATTTGATGCATTAAGTACAAAATATATTTTAAACTTGATCTGCAGTAATGCTGATCAGAGTGCAATATGTATTTATGTTATTGATCCACAAATGATAATGCTAAATAATTAGCTTCATTATAGTTGAAAATGATACATGAGGGTAATGGTATAAATGCATTGAAAAGGAAGCTAGACATGAGAAAGGAAAAGAAGGCACTTGACGTTAGGGAGGAAGGAAGCTTGTGGAGGCCTAAACACAGACAAAGATGTATTGGGCCAATAGCCTGTTTCATTGCTGTGAATATCTATGTATTCTGATGCAACAATATTGTATAAACATCTCGCTGTTATCTTTAAAAACTTCATTTTGCAGACTGGCTCCTACACTTCTAATCTACTTGATTACTTAATTACAACAGGACTGTAGACTTGAGTGTTAAGGAAATATGTATAATTTCTCACACTCAGATTGATATGTCATTAGAATGTAGGTGTAAGTGGATAAGATAAGAAAAATGCCTCTGAATTCTAACACAAATAGAAAATTCTCCTGCGTTAACGTCATTCCCATATTTGGCTTAGCTAAAAATAAAAGTGGAAATATCAACGTTTTTCTGAATAGATTTAATCTAAATCATAAACTTTTACTACATTTCAACTCCTCCTGGCTGCAAAAAAATAAAAGATGAGGATAGTTTGGGGCATTTTCGGACATTTTTCCTTTAGTCCGTTTAAGGGATGTGGGTTTGGTCTTTTAACGCAGTACAAATGTATGGATCATCTGTATCATCTCATTTGTTCCTCAAAATACATCATAGGACCTCAGCTTTAATAATTCAAGACTGATACCACTCCTCTATAATTGTACCCGTGAGTGGCAATGGTGTGATAATTGATTGACACCATCTCCATGTAGATACTGCCCTGTTTGCGCTGGATGGTCAAAGTTGAAATCAGGTTCATTTTGTTCATAATTGGGGTGTCAGTGAGGGTAGTGACCCATTTGGAAATGTCTGCTATTAATAAATGTCTAAACCTTCAGGAATACTGTGTAAAAATGTTGCTGCTCTTATATCATTGATCGATGAATTGACAGCCTGAGACAAGTAAGGCATGCATGGTATTCCTGTGTACAGTTGGCATGGCGACTCGGCAGTTATCTCTTGCTGTTCATTGTAAAGGATCTCAAGCTCTATTTTTACAGTGAAAAATGCGGAACACACACAGCACATTATCAGTCCTGTTTAGCTCAGTTGGGTGGACAGCTGGTTTGTGATGCAGAGTAAAGCCATCAGCACGGATTTGAATCCTGTACCGGCTGAGGTTATTCATGAATTCCCTGCCTTCTCACCCTTGTCCTTGTCTCAGGTTAGACCGCCATCACTCGGCTCTCCCCCTCAAAGGGGAAAGCAACCTGAAAATATGGCGACTTTATTTTACCTTTAAGAACTGGACTGAATATTCTTTGAGATAATAGCAAAACTGCTTCAGAGCTTAAAAGCAAAGAAATGAGGTAAACAGACAAAGTGCAAAAAATAAGGAAAGGGCCTTTGTCCAGGACAAACCGGTTTGATTGGCATCCATCCACTACCTTCAACATTCAGTCCCTTCGCTACAGACTAACAGTAGCAGCATTTACAAAGTGCACTACAGCAACTCACTAAGGCTCCTATGACAGCGACCTCCAAACCCCCATTTTACCACCTTAAAGCGCAAAGGCAGTCGATGCATGGGAGCACCACAACCTGCAAGAACGTCTCCAAGACACATATCATCCTGATCATAGAATCATAGAATTTGCAGTGCAGAAGGAGGCCATTCGGCCCATCGAGTCTGCACCGGCTCTTGAAAAGAGCACCCCACTTAAGCCCACACCTCCACCCTATCCCCAGTAACCCCACCTAACCTTTTTGGACACTAAGGGCAATTTATCGTGGCCAATCCACCCAACCTGCACATCTTTGGACTGTGGGAGGAAACTGGAGCACCTGGAGGAATCCCACGCACACACGGGGAGAACATCCAGGCTCCGTACAGACAGTGACCCAAGCCGGGAATCGAACCTGGGACCCTGGAGCTGTGAAACAATAGTGCTAATCACTGTGCTACCGTGCTGATGTGCAACTATATCGCTGTTCCTTCACTTTCGCTTGGTCAAAATCCTTCCTAACAATGTGGACAAACCTACATCACATTTAAGTGCAGCTGTTTAAGAAGGCAGCTCACCACCATCTTCTCAAGAGCATTTAGAGATGACAAGTAAATGCAGGTCTAATCAGCAACACCCACATCTCGTCAACAAATTTTAAATTTTTTTACACAAACACCAATCATTTAGAATGCTGTTGAAAAATGTGCCTTTGGTAGGTTTCTGATTTATGCCTATGAAATGTTTAGATTCCATTTGTATGCTAGTGACAGCGACCTAAGCTACCATTATCTATATTGACCCATCCATTGTGTCTGATTTGTCATGCTGCTTGTCTGATATCCTGTACTGGATGACCAGAAATGTTCTCAGATCCAATGCCATTGTATTTAGTCCTCACACAGACTCTGTTACCTAGCCACAAGCTGCATTTCCCTCTCTGGCCTGAGGCTGATCGAAATTCATTGTATTTACAGTGCAGAAGGAGGTCACTCGGCCCATCGAGTCTGCACTGGCTCTTTGAAAGAGCACCGCATTTAAGCCATCAACTCCACCCTATCCCCGTAATCCAGTAACCCCACCTAACCTAAAGGCAATTTAGCATGGCCAATCCACCTAATCTTTGGACTTGTGGGAGGAAACTGGAGCATCCGGAGGAAACCCACGCGGGCACAGGGAGAACATGCAGACTCCGCACAGACAGTGACCCAAGCCGGGAATCGAACCTGGGACCCTGGAGCTGTGAAGCAGCTGTGCTAACCACTGTGTTACCGTGCCCCCCCTCCCCATCGAAATTGATGGCAAACCTCCTATACGACCCTGAGCTGAACTTCTGACCCTGTATCCTCTCAATCACCAAGACTGTCTACTTCCATGCTTCAGCTCCTTTTGCTGAAACCCTCACTCTTGGCTTTATTGCCTCCAGATATGACCATTCCAGGATCCTGCTGGCTGGTCTCCATCAACTTGAACTCATCGAAAATACTGCTGCCCATGTCCTAAATCTCATCAAATCTTGCTTACCCATCACTCCTATGTTTACCGATGTCTATTGGCAATGCCACAATTTTAAGATTTGCATCTTCTTGTTGAAACCTCTCCCTGGTCACCAATCCCTATTTCCCTGATCTTCAGCACCCCCACAGCCCTTCACGACTTTCAATCCATCAATTTCTGTCTTACTGCACATTCCCCATTCCCTTTGCTCCATCTTTGGTGGCCGTACCTTCAGATGCTTAGTCTCAAAGCAGAATTCCCTCGCTAAACCTCTTTCGCTTTTTCACCCTCTCTCCTCATTTGAGTCGCTTCTTAAACCCAATCTCTTTGACCAAACTATTGCTCATCAACCCAATTATCTTTTGATGTGGTTCACTGTAGAATTTTATCTGATTGCTTCTGTGAAATGCCTTGAGATGTTTTACTACTTTAACAGTGCTATATAAATGCAAGTTGCTTCTTTCAAATAAGGGCAGCAGGAAGCTCCCTCAGTGGGTCGACAGAATGATTCCTCTTTGCTGCTGTGTAATAATATTGACAGATGAAACTCATTTCAAACCACTCTTGGTGCTGCTGCCACCAGATGTCCTGTCTTTAATACCATCTGGGGACCTATTCACAAAATGATAGAAATTCTGCCTTGCTTGTTCTTAAATGGATATCTTTTCGATGGGAGGATTACTTACTGCTTCCTTGCACCCCCTAAAGCAATGGCAGCAGCACAATACAAGTCAGCTCTGGAACTATAAATTTACACGTGCCTTTTCGATTTTTTAACTTGATTTTGGCATTTTATGTCTGCTCCTCTCTGGACTGCTGTTTCTGGGTATCTTATCAGGGAACTCAGAGAAGGCTGGTACCATTACCCGAGAGGACATTATTTATTCACCTGAGGAAGGAGCAGTGCTCCGAAAGCTAGTGATTTGACACAAACCTGTTGGACTTTAACCTGGTGTTGTAAGGCTTCTTACTGTGCTCACCCCAGTCCAACGCCGGCATCTGCACATCATGACATTATTTATGTGAGACTAAAGATAAGA